>NC_084487.1:13151272-13520105 GCF_030035675.1 Rhineura floridana
TCCAGTGTTTTGCACTGCCTGCAGCATGTACGACTATCTGCCTGTTGGACAGAAGTCGTGGGTGTACTCTCGGTGCAATTTGCTCCTGGCTGTCCGGGAACAACTTCATTTCCTTGAGGCCAAGGTAGCTGACCTGGAAAAGCGAAGAGAGGCAGAGAGGTGTGTGGAGGAGGCCTTCAGGCACATTATAGCTGTGTCCCACTCCAATGATGATAGCTCTCCTGCTATCATGGAGAACGATGGTCTCGGGGAAAGAGAGCATCCAGCTGAGGAAGAGGGAAACAATCCCTTAGAAGGGACCCATTCCTTGGGGGATGAGCAGCTATCCTCTCGTGCCGAGGATATATCTCCAGGGGGTGGAGGGATCCTTGTAGTGGGTGATTTGATCATTAGGAACATAGACAGTGGGGTGTGTGACGGGCGTGTAGACCGCAAGGTGTTTTGCCTGCCTGGTGCAAAGGTTGCGGATATCGCCCGTCGTTTAGATAGTTTGGTAGACAGTGCTGGGGAGGAGTCAGTGGTCGTGGTGCACGTTGGCACCAACGACATGGGGAAATGCAGCCGTGAGGTCCTGGAAGCAAAATTTAGGTTGCTAGGTAGGATGCTGAAAGCCAGGACCTCCAAGGTGGCTTTCTCTGAAATGCCACCGGTTCCACGCGCAGGACCAGCCAGACAGGCCCAGCTTTGCAGTCTCAATGCGTGGATGAGATGATGGTGTCGGGTGGAAGGGTTTGGATTTGTTAGGCACTGGGGAACATTTTGGGACAAGCCGGGCCTGTACAAAAGGGATGGGCTCCACTTGAACCAGAATGGAACCAGACTGCTGGCACTTAAAATTAAAAAGGTGGCAGAGCAGCTTCTAAACTGACTGAGGTGGGAAACCCGACAGGAGCTGAGGAAGGTCCAGTTCGGAATAAACCTCCCCACTGGGATAAAAACCAAAGAAATGATGAAATTTTAAAAGGGGTAGGCCTAGAAGTAGGCATTGTGAGAGCAGGGGCACAGCATATCAATTCAGAAGAGCAAAATTACCACAGGCCAAACCACAAGTGCCAAAGACACTTGAAGAGAGACACTGCTTACAAGTGCCTGTACGCTAATGCTAGGAGCCTCTGAACCAAGATGGGAGAACTGGAGTGCTTGGTCTTAGAGGAGAGCATTGATATAGTGAGCATAACCGAGACCTGGTGGAATGGAGAAAACCAGTGGGATACGGTTATCCCTGGATATAAACTATATCGGAAGGACAGTATTGGTGGCGGAGTCGCTCTATACGTGAAAGAAGGCATTGAATCCAGCAAGCTCAAAACCCCAAAAGAGGCAGACTCCTCCACAGAATCGTTGTGGGTGGTGATACCATGCCCCAGGAGGAACTTAATACTGGGAACGATCTATCGTCCCCCTGATCAGAATGCTCAGGGAGACCTTGAGATGAGATATGAAATTGAGGAAGCATCCAAACTAGGAAATGTGGTAGTAATGGGTGACTTCAACTACCTGGACATAGACTGGCCGCATATGTGTTCCAGTCATGACAAAGAAGCAAAGTTTCTAGATATTCTAAATGACTATTCCCTAGACCAGTTGGTCATGGAACTGACCAGAGGGACGGCAACCCTGGACTTAATCCTCAGTGGGGACCAGGACCTGGTGCGAGATGTGTTGTTGAACCGATTGGGAGCAGTGACCACAGTGCTATTAAATTAAACATACATGTAACTGACCAATTGCCAAGAAAATCCAACACGGTCACATTTGACTTCAAAAGAGGAAACTTCACAAAAATGAGGGGACTGGTAAAAAGAAAGCTGAAAAACAAAGTCCAGAGGGTCACATCAATCGAAAATGCTTGGAAGTTGTTTAAAAACACTATATTAGAAGCTCAACTGGAATGCATACCGCAGATCAGAAAAGGTACCGCCAGGGCCAAGAAGATGCCAGCATGGTTAACGAGCAAAGTCAAGGAAGCTCTTAGAGGCAAAAAGTCTTCCTTCAGAAAATGGAAGTCTTGTCCGAATGAAGAAAATAAAAAAGAACACAAACTCTGGCAAAAGAAATGCAAGAAGACAATATGGGATGCTAAAAAAGAATTTGAGGAGCACATTGCTAAGAACATAAAAACCAACAACAAAAAATTCTATAAATACATTCAAAGCAGGAGACCATCTAGGGAGGCGATTGGACCCTTGGATGATAAGGGAGTCAAAGGTGTACTAAAGAATGATAAGGAGATTGCAGAGAAGCTAAATGAATTCTTTGCATCTGTCTTCACAGGGGAAGATATAGGGCAGATCCCTGAACCTGAACTAACATTTGCAGGAAGGGATTCTGAGGAACTGAGACAAATAGTGGTAACGAGAGAGGAAGTTCTAGGCTTAATGGACAATATAAAAACTGAGAAATCACCGGGCCCAGATGGCATCCACCCGAGAGTTCTCAAAGAACTCAGATGTGAAATTGCTGATCTGCTAACTAAAATATGTAATTTGTCCCTCGGGTCCTCCTCCGTGCCTGAGGACTGGAAAGTGGCAAATGTAACACCAATCTTCAAAAAGGGATCCTGAGGGGATCCCGGAAATTACAGGCCAGTTAGCTTAACTTCTGTCCCTGGAAAACTGGTAGAAAGTATTATTAAAGCTAGATTAACTAAGCACATAGAAGAACAAGCCTTGCTGAAGCAGAGCCAGCATGGCTTCTGCAAGGGAAAGTCCTGTCTCAGTAACCTATTAGAATTCTTTGAGAGTGTCAACAAGCATATAGATAGAGGTGATCCAGTGGACATAGTGTACTTAGACTTTCAAAAAGCGTTTGACAAGGTACCTCACCAAAGACTTCTGAGGAAGCTTAGCAGTCATGGAATAAGAGGAGAGGTCCTCTTGTGGATAAGGAATTGGTTGAGAAGCAGAAAGCAGAGAGTAGGAATCAACGGACAGTTCTCCCAATGGAGGGCTGTAGAAAGTGGAGTCCCTCAAGGATCGGTATTGGGACCTGTACTTTTCAACTTGTTCATTAATGACCTAGAATTAGGAGTGAGCAGTGAAGTGGCCAAGTTTGCTGACGACACTAAATTGTTCAGGGTTGTTAAAACAAAAAGGGATTGTGAAGAGCTCCAAAAAGACCTCTCCAAACTGAGTGAATGGGCAGAAATATGGCAAATGCAATTCAATATAAACAAGTATAAAATTATGCATATTGGAACAAAAAACCTGAATTTCACATATACACTCATGGGGTCTGAACTGGTGGTGACTGACCAGGAGAGAGACCTCGGGGTTGTAGTGGACAGCACAATGAAAATGTCGACCCAGTGTGCGGCAGCTGTGAAAAAGGCAAATTCCATGCTAGCGATAATTAGGAAAGGTATTGAAGATAAAACAGCCGATATCATAATGCCGTTGTATAAATTTATGGTGCGGCCGCATTTGGAATACTGTGTACAGTTCTGGTCGCCTCATCTCAAAAAGGATATTATAGAGTTGGAAAAGGTTCAGAAGAGGGCAACCAGAATGATCAAGGGGATAGAGCGACTCCCTTACGAGGAAAGGTTGCAGCATTTGGGGCTTTTTAGTTTAGAGAAAAGGCGGGTCAGAGGAGACATGATAGAAGTGTATAAAATTATGCATGGCATTGAGAAAATGGATAGAGAAAAGTTCTTCTCCCTCTCTCATAATACTAGAACTTGTGGACATTCAAAGAAGCTGAATGTTGGAAGATTCAGGACAGACAAAAGGAAGTACTTCTTTACTCAGCGCATAGTTAAACTATGGAATTTGCTCCCACAAGATGCAGTAATGGCCACCAGCTTGGATGGCTTTAAAAGAAGATTAGACAAATTAATGGAGGACAGGGCTATCAATGGCTACTAGCCATGATGGCTGTGCTCTGCCACCCTAGTCAGAGGCAGCATGCTTCTGAAAACCAGTTGCCGGGAGCCTCAGGAGGGGAGAGTGTTCTTGCACTCGGGTCCTGCTTGCGGGCTTCCCCCAGGCACCTGGTTGGCCACTGTGAGAACAGGATGCTGGACTAGATGGGCCACTGGCCTGATCCAGCAGGCTCTTCTTATGTTCTTATGTTCTTAAGTCTTGTATTGCAGGCTTATGTGCTTGGAAACTTTGCCAAGAGGGGCTGTTTTAAAGCTGTTACAAAAGACAGTGGTGTGTTCAACCTGAAGCTCTTAATGCAAGCTTCTGTGATCACACTCATTCATTTTCTGCCAGCACAAAATCCCTGGCATGGTATGACACGGGGTAGGGGCATGGAAATTAAGTGCATTACTATGTAGGCCAATTATTAATTGGTTTCAAAGAGCTTTATTCCAATGGGGTGGGGTGGGGTGGGGAAGAGGTATACAGAAAGAAACCACCCTTTTCAGATTTTTAAAAAAGAGATTTGCAATATAAATGGGAGCATTTGTACTTTGCTTTCTTGCTCTACACACTGGGAAGAGTTGTTGTTGTTATATCCCTTCAAGTCGATTACGACTTATGGCGACCCCATGAATCAGTGACCTCCAACAGCATCTGTCATGAACCACCCTGTTCAGATCTTGTAAGTTCAGGTCTGTGGCTTCCATTATAGAATCAATCCATCTCTTGTTTGGCCTTCCTCTTTTTCTATTCCCTTCTGTTTTTCCCAGAATTATTGCCTTTTCTAATGAATCATGTCTTCTCATTATGTGTCCAAAGTATGATAACCTCAGTTTTATCATTTTAGCTTCTAGTGATAGTTCTGCTTTAATTTGTTCTAACACCCAATTATTTGTCTTTTTCACAGTCCATGGTATGTGCAAAGCTCTCCTCCAACACCACATTTCAATGATGAATTGGGATGAGTAAGCAAGCCAATTAACAAGAGAGGAGAGAGAGGTTCAAGCCTTCCCCCTTCCTCCTCCTCCTTGGATTTCATGGTGAAGCAAGGGCAAAGAAAGGCCCTATTACCACTGCTTACTGGCAACAAGATTATCAAAGCTTCGTTCACAGCCATTCCTAATGTGCCTTGTATCTTTCACAAAGTGCCATGAAACCTCCAACATTGCACCTCAGAGATTCTTATCCCAAAGTACAGCCCCACTAACAAGATGCTGAGGCCCAAATCATGCAGCCTATGAGGGAAGAGGCTTTCTGCGTCCCACAACAATCTCATAAAACATGACCAGCCGATCAGTCCTCCCCCCTACAAACCTCACAACACCCAAAATCAATTCTCCCGACCCTGCAGAAACCACTCCAGAAAGCATAAACGCCTGGTCAAGACTCTGACCAGACTAACCTGCCCATGTTCAAGCCTGCCACAGACTACCTTCACTCTTACAAAGAAAATGTTATTAATTGTTCATATATTATTTATTATTGCATTTATGCCCCACCTTTCTTCTAAGGAGCTCAATGTGGTATACGTGTTTCTCCATCTCTCCATTTTATCCTCACATCAACCCTGTGAGGTAGGTTAGTCTGAGAGACAGTGACTGGCCCAAGTTCACCCAGTGAGTTCATGACCGAGTGGGGATTTGAACCCTGGTCTCCCAGGCCTTAGTCCGACACTCTAACCACTTTGCCCCTCTGCCTCTCTATGCCGCCCTTTGCACAAGCTGCACCTGCTCCTTTGTACCTGCGCCTGTTGGTCCATATGTTTTGCTGCCATGGTGTTTTATAGTTTCACATAACTTATGGAGGAGGCTAGAAATCTTCTAAATAATAAATAAAATCATAAAAATCCATATATTCAACACAGTTGTTTCAAAAAATTGCCTTCGAGGCTGGGAATGGAATGGGGAGGGAGGGTGAGAGAGAGAAAAATACTAGCAAGTTGGCCAATGCAGTGAGCTTTTTACATGGCCAGAAATTCAGACATACTTTGGGAGCCAATGTGGTGCAGTGGTTAGAGCAGCAGACTAGGACTGGGCAGACCAAGCTCCTCACTTAGCCGTGAAGCTCATTGGGTGACTGTGAGCCAATCACTACGTGCCTGCCTAACCTACCTCAAAGGGTTGCTATGAGAATAAAATGGGAGGGAACTATGTATTCCACTTGGAACTCCTTGGAGAAAAGGTGGAATTTAAATGAAAATAAATAGTAAAAGTAAACAATACCACCCCCTCTCCAGTTTGAAGTGGTTCATTCCGAGAGATACTTTATCATATCAGGTAAAGCATGCTGTCAAGTGAGCCTGTGCTGCTAGGACTGTCCACGCACTGGTAACCTCCAGGATGGATTGCTGTATTACTGTAATGCACTCTATATGGGCTGCCCTTGAGACTGGTCCAGAAGCTGCTGCTGGTGCAAAATACGGCAGAGTGACTGCTCACTGGAGCAAAGTATCGCCAACATGTCACCACACTGCTGAAAGAATTGAACTGACTGCCCATTAGCTGTTGGGCCAAGTTTAAGGTTCTGGTTTTGGGTACAAAGCCCTATACAGCTTGGGACCAGGGTAACTGAAATATCATCTTACCCCTTATAGATCCAGTCAATCACTGCACTCTGCAGATGAGGTTTTCCTGCAGATACCATCTCATCAGGAGGTCTGTTCTGCACAACAGAGGAAGTAGACCTTTAGTGTTGTGGCACTGACACTTTGGAATTCCCTCCCCTTAAATATTAGACAGGCACCATCTCTGTTATCTTTTCGGCACCTACTGAAGACCTTCCTCTTTCAACAAGCCTTTTAAGTTGAGACCTTTTTCCAGTCTATGACGGAATTGCTTTTTAAGAATTTTTTTTTAAAGATTTTTTTTAAGTGTTTTTAAGATGTTTTGCTTTTAAGATATTTTCAGATGTTTTTAGTGTTTTGTCTGTGTTTGCTGCTCTGGGCTCCTTCTGGGAGGAAGGATGGGATAGAAATCTAATTAATTAATTAATTGTAATATTGAATAGACATGGTGATTTGGTGTCAGAATTAGTGCTCTTGCAATGCCAGGGCTGACTCAAAAACAGATGGTGCTAAACATCATCACCATCATCATCATCATCATCATCATCATCATTATCAATAATTCATCACTTACTACATAAAATGCTGCAAAAGTAACTTGCAATTGTGCCGGCATTGTAAAGTCTGAGGCACTGTGAAATCAGTATGAAGAATACCCCCTTTATTTCTCCTTCCTCTCACACTAGCATTGCATGCTCAGAATAATTATCTGCAAGAATATTGTGAAATGTGATTTTCACAACGAAGATGTGAGCCACAGCTGCACATGGCAGACATGTTTGGATCTGCAGTAGGATTAATCATGCTTTGAGTTTCTGATTCAGAACTACAGTTAGAATAAATTACATTTCAGAGACGGCAAAAGGCAGTTAACACATGAAGATGTTTGAGCATCAGCTTGTCATATGCTGCCACCCATTGCAACAAGACAATGATCAAACATCTTAACCTGCTGACAACCATTTGAGTCTCCTGTAACATACGATTAAGGCATATGCACAAATGATAGACATATAGAATAATAAGACCATAGAAACAAGCAAGAGGATTTTGTTGTTGTTTCTGTCCCTGAAGCCCCTACCTAGAAGATCATTATTATTGCTTCCCCATGAAAAAAGATGGAAATTGTTGCCTGATAATGCTCTTTGTAAAACAATGTTAGTTCACCAGGTCAGCATACTGTTCAGCTGAGCATTATCCCAACGGAAAACAGCATTTTGCATGGTGTTAAACATATTCACATGTTCAAAGAAAAACCACGATAGAGAAACAATATAGCATTCTTAGTAACATTAGTTACCAACTTTCAGGGGGTAAGTGGGGGTTGGGATTGCAGCCTAAGGCACATTTTAGTGGCAGCTTCAGGAGGTGCCAACTACCATGGAGAAATGTTGCTAACCATATCAAAATCTATTCCCCTTGACATTTTGACCGATGTTTCGATTGCACCTTCCAGGTTCACCTCACATTTCTATCACTAGAAGCTAAAATGATGAAACTGAGGTTATCATACTTTGAACACATCATGAGAAGACATGAATCATTAGAAAAGATAATAATGCTGGACAAAACACAAGGGAGTAGAAAAAGAGGAAGACCAAACAAGAGATGGATTGTGTCCATAATGGAAGCCACAGACCTGAACTTACAAGATCTGAACAGGGTGGTTCATGACATATGCTGTTGGAGGTCGCTGATTCATAGGGTCGCCATAAGTCGTAGTTGACTTGGAGGCACATAACAACAACAAACTTATTGATAATAATACCCTCAGCCAACCCACACCTGTCTGCCTTCTGATTTAAAAGGTGTCCAGGGGATGGCCCTGGCTGTCAGCTTCCTCCTCCTCAGTCTCAGTGTTGCCGTTGTACAACTGAGCAGGGAGGAGGAGGATGGGGGCAAAACTAGACCTAGTCGGCTCTGCCTGTCCTTGGCTGTGGCGCCACCTACTGTTGGGCTCCCTGCCTTCTGCCCTACTAGTTGCAGTGGGCATCAGCCACTACTGGTTCTGATGAAGCTATGATGCAGGAACTTAGGAAGCTGCCTTATGCCATCGGTTCATCTTGCTCAGTATTGTCTGCACTGACTGGCAGAAGCTCCCCAGAGTTTCAGACAAGGTTCTCTCCCAGTCCTACCTGGAGGGTGCTGTATACTGAATCTGGGGCCTCCAGCACGCAAAGCAGGTGCTCTATTGCTGAGCTACCGCCACAATAGAGCCTCCAATTCTGCCCCTAGCCTAAACAAGCCCGCAAGGCCTTCTTTTGCCCCCAAACAATGGACCAAGCCATGACCACTCAAGGCATTTAATGCAATTCAAGCATGGCTGACAAATCTCTCCTAGCATTCCACTGCACAAGTGGAAAATATATTTTACCAGTTCAGTCAACAAGGTAACTATAATTTCCAGGAACCCTATTTATGTTAATCTCTTTGTCACTCTCCCCCATTTCTCCCACTTGCAGGAAAAAGGCTGGAGCAATTTGGTTTGGAGATAGACATCACTGGTTAACTTCATTCCAGCCAGCAGCTCGTACCCCATTTGCTTTACAACAACCGTCCATTATCCATTCCCCGGTGCTATTTTTCAAGTGGGTAATGTACAAATGTGTTTTCCTTCCTGATTTGATGAGACTTTGATTTGTTAGGGAGATAATTAATTATTGCTTCCTAAACTGGCTTTAATCGGGGTCATTAAGCATTGCCCAAAGTATTTAAAGCTGTCAGATATGATGCCTGAACATGCAGCATAAACACTGTTAAATGGGAAAATGGAACTCTTGGAAACAATAGTTGGTTTCACATTTTCTTTCATTATTTATTTAAGGCATTTATATGCTGCTTAATCATTCACATTTCTTTTCAGGTTTCCAGGAAGGGTTTAAAAAATCTTATTGCTTAGAAATAACTTAGAATGGGGCTGGTATTAGGGATGGGGGAGAATTTAAAGGCAAACCTACAGAGTTCCCACTTGCCAAGACAATTTAAGAACTGAAACACAGCCATCCTTCAGAATTTGTGCATAAATCAAGGTAAAGTGTGCATAAAAATGTATATATAAGTAAAAATAGAACACAAATGCATTATATTGGGGGAATTTGCTTTGCAAAACGTAAATCCAAAATGTGTGTATTAGGAGAAATTGGCACTGAAGTGAAATGAATTTTCATGAGGACTAAAAAGTCCAAAATTATGTGGAAGCGTGGAGAACTGGAGAAACCAAAACTGACAGATTCACCCATCCTGAGGCTGCATTGAACAAATGCCCTAATTCCAGTATTTCTTTTTAAAGCAAACACGTTAATTGGAGCCAAATAATTTTCTGGTTGGAGAGAAAAATTTGTATCGTATCTGTGTTGTTTAGTACCCTTTTGTTCTCCTGACTCTTGCTGTTTCTGAGCATTATTTTCCTGTTTCTCATGAGGTCTCACTGTCCTTGGCCTTCTTTGCTCATGCCAGAGTAGGGTTGCCAGGTCCATGGCCTAAAACTGATGCTGTATCTTAGGAGAAGAGAAAGTCAGTCAAGCACAGGTGTTCTTGCAACACTGTAATGGGAAAAAACTCAAGGTAGAATTCTCCCTTCTCCCTGCATAACTTTTAAAGATACAGAAGACCTCTAGGAGGCCGGGCCTGGCAACCAAGAGGTCTTCTGTATCTTTAAAAGTTACAGGATCAGTCTCAGGCCAAGAACCTGGCAACCCTATGCCAGAGGTATGCTAAAAACTTTTCTCCATCACTTAAAGAGAAGAGAAATTGCTTTCAGAGATTGTCAAAGGGGAGAGAAAATTTCAGTGAAACTAAGAGTGTACCAACTTTTGAGGTGGTTAAGAGGTGTTGGTGATCATCCATTCTCTTATTAGACAAATAATCTCTGCAGTGGTCTGTCTTACAGCCTCCCCAACTGCCTGCACTTCAATTAAAGCTCAGGAGAAGTCATCATGAAGTAACTCCTCGCATTCCTAGACCACATTTCCACCATACATTGATTCTACTATGAGTCCACTTTAATCAGTCATGGCTTCCCCCAAAGAATCCTGGGAAGTGTAGTTTGTGACAGGGGCTGAAAATTGTTAGGAGACCCTATTCCACTTACATAGCTACGATTCTACAATTCTCTGGGAAGAGAGGTTGATTGTTAAACCACTCTGCAATTGTAGCTCTATGAGGGGAACAGGGATCTCCTAAGGAGTTGCTGCCGCTTTCAGAAACTACACTTTCCATGATCCTTTGGGGACAGCCAAGCCTATTTAAAGTGGAATCATAGTGGAATAAATGTGTGGTCTGAATGTGGCCCTGGTGCAGAATTTCATGTCAGAGACCCTGGAACAAAGGAGAGCAAGAAGAGTGATAGCCCGGAGATGATCAGGCAAAAAAAAAAAAAATGCTGTTCCTGTCGTCAAGGCTAAATGTTAAAGAAGAGAAAGAGGTGAAGCTAATTGATAAAGAAGTGTGGAGAAAATGGGAGAGGAGAAGTCTCCATTTCTTTTAATACTACAACACATGGACATCCAATGAAGCTGAATGCTGGAAGATTCAAAACAAAACAAAAGAAAGTACTTCTTCATGCAACACATAATACAACTATGGAATAGTTAAAACTATGGAATTTGCTTCCACAAGAGGCAGTGGTGGCCACCAACTTGGATGGCTTGACAAGAGGATTAGACAAATACTAGTAGGATAAGGCTATCAATGGCTACCAGCCCCAATGGCTATGTTCCACTTCCACTGTCGGAGGCAGGAATTCCTCTGTATACCAGTTGCTGGGAATCACAAGTGAGGAGAGTGCTATTGCACTCAGGTCCTGCTTATTGGCTTGCCTATTCTTAGGCCAGGTACTGTCCTCTTGGACTTGGTTTCCCCCTCTACAATATGGGGATAATGGGATTGGCCTACCTTATATGACTGTTGTTCAGATTACTGAGATAAGGCATGTGAAATGCAATATATACATGAAATGTGCTACATAAATATGACTATTATTTTGATTGCTTTTCCATTTCACAGATTTGCTTGTATTTTCACAAAGCTTTCTTTGCATCAGTCGCTCTTAAGGTCATATTTTATTCTGCTGTCACAGATGTAATTTTATTTTACCCCTATGTAATTTGAATTCCCTCCTCCCCCAATGAACTTCCATTTACAGCTTTGCCTTTTTCCTTACACTATTTACACCCGTTGGTTGCATTCTCTAAACAGTATATATTCATTGGAGTTAATAAATCACCATTCATTTCCTACTGATATTTTTCAGAACAGAGTTATTACTCAATTCTATCTCTACCGACAGCTGTTTCAGACTTACCATGAGATTTCTGTGTATTCATAAAGCTATTTATCACCGTACCTGTCTTAAATATTAGTGCAATACCACAAGTGTTTGCTAAAAGCTTAAAGTTTAATCTAGCTGTAAGGTATGTAGATTCCTGCTTCTTTTATAAGATGGTATTACGGGAATTTTGCTGCTTATTGGTTGTGTGCCATTCTCCCTCCTTTCAGCAAATTCAAGGTTATTAATATGCTGATCAGAAAAAAGGAAGCATTTTACTATGAGCAACCAGATTCTCCTGTGTCTGTCTAATGTGTATGAGAAAGGAGTTGTAACCCCAAAGACCCTTATTACTAACAAATAAAGGCCCAAGCTATGCTATTCAGTTAAAGCAGTATCACACCACTTTAAAAAGTCATGGCTTCCCCTGAAAGGTTCCTGGGATCTGTAGTTTGTTAAGGGGGTTGAGTGTTATTAGGGGACTACTATTCTCCTCACAGAGCTACAATTTTCAGAGTTGCCTGGCAAGAGGGATTGACTTAAACCACTTTGTGAACTGTAGCTCTGCTGGGGGACTACTTAACAACTCTCAGAGCCCTTAACAAACTATAGTTCCCAGGATTATTTTGGGGCAGCCATGACTGTTTAAAGTGGTACAATATTGCTCTAAATCAGTGGTTCTTAACCTTTTCCACTGCCAGCACCCCTTGGATTTCCAAAATATGCTCTCGCACCCCCTGAAAAAATACCTTTCATTTTTATTTTTATTTTATTTTATTTTAATGTGTGTTTTAGCCTAACTTAGCTAAGATAAATGACAGTTTTCCAAAATCTTTGGTTGGGCCTCGCACTCCTAGAAAAAGTGTCTCGTACCCCCGGGGGTGCGTGCACCCCAGGTTAAGAACCACTGCTCTAAATGTATAGTACAGATGGGGGTTCAGTTTGCATTTTCCAACCTTAGACACACGTTTCTAGTTGCTACTAAAGATGCCACCCAGTTAGGGATGAGCAAATATGTCAATTTTGGTTTCTGTCAATATCTTACATTTCATGTCTTAAGTTCAGTTCTCCACATTTCCACATTAGTTGGTAATTTTTTTAAAAAAGGTCTCATGAAAAATCCTCATATTAGTACCAATCTAATATACACATTTATGCAATTTTGCCTAATATGTACATATTTGCAAAGCAGTTTCTCCTAATATAATGTACTATGCTGTCTTCACCAATATATGCATATTTTTAAACACTTTACCCTAGCATGTATGCATTTCTACACACATCACTTGGCTGCATTTCACGTATGCATTTTTGTATACATCATTTGCACTGCAAAATTCAGAGAAGTGAGAATTGTGAAGGATGGCTGCAGTTCAGTTCTCATACTGTGTTGGTTTGCATACTTTTCGGAAAGTGCAGATAAGGTAAGTTTCCTTTTATATGGGAACTAAATCAAATCCCCCCCCTACCCTCAGCACCAAAATGTATTATTTTATTCACACATTTATATTCACTGTTGGAGACAGTGTACCTCTAAATCACAGTTGCTGGGAACTGCAAGGGGCAAAAGTGCTCTCGTGCTCATGTCCTGCTTGTGGAATTCCCAGACCATCTGGAGTAGATGGGTACTGGGCCAGATCCAGCAGGGCTCTTCTTAAGTTCTAATCTTGCTCTTCTTTGTTGTTTGTTGTCATGTGCCTTCAAGTCGACTACGACTTATGGTGACTCTAGGAAGCAGCGACCTCCAGTAGCATCTGTTATAAACCACCCTGTTCAGATCTTGTAAGTTCAGGTCTGTGGCTTCCTTGATGGAATCAATCCGTCTCTTGTTTGGCCTTCCTCTTTTTCTACTCCTTTCTGTTTTTCCCAGCATTATTGTCTTTTCTAATTAATCATGTCTTCTCATGATGTGTCCAAAGTATGATAACCTGAGTTTCATCATTTTAGCTTCTAGTAACAGTTCTGGTTTAATTTGTTCTGACACCCAATTCGTTGTCTTTTTCACAGTCCATGGAATGCGCAAAGCTCTCCTCCAACACCACATTTCAAATGAATGGATTTTTCTCTTATCAGCTTTTTTCACTGTCCAACTTTCACATCCATACATAGAGACTGGGAATGATCCAGACTTTAGTGTTCAGAGATATATCTTTGCCTTTGAGGACCTTTTCTAGTTCTCTGACAGCTGCCCTACCCAGTCCTAGCCTTCTTCTGATTTTGTGACTATTGTCTCTATTTTGGTTAATGACTGTGCCGAGGTATTGATAATCCTTAACAAGTCCAATGTCCTCGTTGTCAACTTTAAATTTGCTCTTCTAAAGTAATGCTTTACTCAAGGTGGCTTTCAACCATTTTTTAAAAAATCATAATGTCTTAACACCCCCATAGAAAACAGCCAATAAAAAGAGACACAGCTGGTAAGATAAAACCCATCAAATAAAAAACATTATCAGCCTCAGGAAACAAACACCCATGAAAATAATAATAATAAATCTTCAACAAATGGAGAAAAAACAGGGAGTGGAAGGGGCCGACTGTACTTCATGGGGAAAGTTAATCTGGGCGTGGCCAGATCTTGCGGCCGTATGAGTCAGGCTGATGACACGCAGCTCTACTTCTCCTTTTCACCTTCTTCAGGTGAGGCTGTTGATGTGCTGAACTGTTGCCTGACCGCGATAATGGACTGGATGAGAGCTAATAAACTGAAACTCAATCCTGACAAGACTGAGACACTGTTGGTGAGCTCTTTCCCTGCTCAGATGGTGGATGTTTATCCTGTTCTAGATGGGGTTACACTCCCCTTGAAAGAACAGGTTCGTAGTTTGGGGGTCCTTTTTGACCCTTCCTTGTCGCTTGAGGCTCAAGTGGCCTCGGTGGCACGGAATGCGTTTTACCACCTTCGCTTAGTCACCCAACTACGCCCCTATCTGGACAGTGATGATCTCGCCTCTGTTGTCCACGCTCTGGTAACTTCTAGATTGGATTACTGTAATGCGCTGTACATAGGGCTGCCCTTGAAGACTGTTCGGAAACTTCAGCTAGTGCAAAATGCGGCAGCCAGGCTGTTGACAAGGACCAATCGGTCTGCGCATATAACACCTGTCCTGGCTCGCTTGCACTGGCTACCCATTTGTTTCCGAGCTAGATTCAAGGTGCTGGTGTTGACCTATAAAGCCTTACACGGTGTGGGACCGCAATACCTTGTGGAACGCCTCTCCCGCTATGAACCTACCTGCTCACTTCATTCAGTATCTAAGGCTCTCCTCCGGGTACCAACTCACCAGGCTGCCCGGAGGACTGTTACTAGAACTAGGGCCTTTTCTGTGGTGGCCCCCGAATTATGGAACAGCTTACCGGAGGAAATACGCCTGGCGCCTACAGTTCTTTCTTTTAGGCGCCAGGTTAAGACCTGGCTGTACTCCCAGGCATTTTAATGTTCAATGTTTTATGTTTAATGTTTTAGTTTAATGTGGTCCTTTCTGTTACTGATTTTATTCTATATTGTATTTTAATCTCGTTTTGTACGCCGCCCAGAGAGCTATTAGCTATGGGCGGTCTAGAAATGAAATAAATAAATAAATAAATAAAATTCGTCCAAGTCAACCATTATTGCAGACACTGTGTTGTAACTCAGTATTGCAGACACTGACTGGCAGCAGCTCTCCAAGGTTTCAGACAAGAGTCTCCCCCAGCCCCACCTAGAGATTCCAGGGATTGAACATCTGCATTCAAGGCAGATGCTGTACCACTGAACCACAGTGCTTCCCTGGATCTCCATCCCAGATCTGATTCAAGTGTTCAAATCAGCCACAGATTCCCACTGCTTCCCACACATGACTTTGCTTACTTTGGGCAAAGACTTGCAACAACATAGCTGCACGGGGACTGCTTATGCCAGGCCACCCATTTATGTATCTAGCCCAATATTATTTATTATTTATTTATTTTGATTATTTAATTTAGATCCTGCCCTTCCTCTCAGCAGGAGCCCAGGGCAATATTATCTACTCTGACTTGCTGCATCTCTCCAGGCAGAGGTCTTCTTCATCACTTGCCACCTGGCTGTTTTTCTGGAGGGCCTAAGGATTGAAATGAATCCAGAACCAGCGTTTTGAATTGGGCCCGGAAACAAATTGGGAGCCAGTGGAGTCGATAAAGCACAGGGGTGATATGCTCCCTGCGCCATGCTCCAGTTAACATTCTGGCTACTGCATTTTGAACCAACTGTAATTTCCGAACCATTTTCAAAGGCAGCCCCACATAGAGTGCGTTACAGTAATCAAGCCTCGATGTCACCAATGCATGTGTCACTGTGGCCAAGTCAACTGCTTCCAGGAATGGACGCAGCTGGTAGGCCAGTTTGAGTTGGCCAAAAGCACTCCTGGCTACCACAGCCACCTGATATTCAAACAGCAGGGCAGGTTCCAGGGAGACTTCTGAAAACGATCTTGTTCCTGAGAGCCTTTGGGAGGGACTGAAGGTAGAGCCTGACACTGATTTTATGCCTTCTATGTTAATTTTTACCTCAGTAGTCCCTTCAGCACCACTCTCTATATATGCATATATGTATGTGTGTGTGTATGTATATATATTATTTTATTTTATGTATTTTAATCGCATTTTATGTATTTTAATGTTTTTGTGATTTTTATTGTGTACAATTTTATTATGTATGTGCTCAATGTTATTGTAAGCCGCCCTGAGTGCCCTATTATAGGGTAGAAGAGCGGGATAGAAATATTTTAAATAAATAAATAAATAAAATAAATAAATAAATAATAAATGAAGGCCTTCTGTGTGCTATTGCCCTGCTCTGCAGTGTGGCAAGCTTCAGCCAGGGTATAGGACAGAGTGAGGTTCAGGCTAGACGCATGGCTGCGCTCTGGAAAATTCTGGCATTGCTCCAGCAAGGAATAAGCTGGAACTGCGCCCTTTTATAGCAGCAGCTCCAGGGTCAGCCTAGTTGTTAGCACACATGTGTTAAAAGATGCTTCTCTACTTAAAAGCACCCACACTTCTTTAGTAAGCTCCTACTGTGACAGAGCAGGCAAAGCAACAGGTTTCTTTATAGGGAATATCCCCAGCAGTAGAATCCGCCCCAGGTTTTCATCTGAATGAATTTTCCAAGAACTATCCAAAGTTCTGAAAGCCTGTTCCCAAAATGGGTTCAGCACCTTTGACAGCTCCTTGAAAGTTTGGACTAAAACCTGAAGGGAATTCCATTGCCCTGCTGACATGGAGCCACCAGCCACCACTGATCCTCCGTCAGAAGCCCTGGAGAGACACTGCCAGTCAGTGCCAACATTACTGAGCTAGATGGACCAATGGTCTGACTCAGTATTAAGGCAGCTTCCTATGTTCCTACAATCCTATTCAGAAGTAGCACAGTAGTTTCAGCTGCACCAGGCTCTAAATGGGATCTGTCCAGACGTATAGTCATGTACTCCTAAGAGATGCCTCAAAGCAGGAATTCAGCTGATCTCCACCAGGAGGAAACAGCACTCCACAGTTTTGACGCCACCCCTTGGATTCATCTGTTTGATCTCATGTGATCACAGGGCAGAGGTCAGGGGTCCCTGATGATTCAAAGAATTCATCGTTCAAATGATTTATTCCACAGCATGAGAGCTGTGAAGGCTCATAGCTCAGCACTTTGCATGCAAAAGGTCCCAGGTTCAATCCCTGGCATCTAGGTAGAGCAGGGAGAGACCCTTGGAGATAAGCTGCCAGTCTGTGCAGGCAGTGCTGAGCTAGATGGATCAATGGTCTGGCTTGGTATAAGGCAGCTTCCTGTGAATGTCCCTTTTAAAGGTGTGGGGAAGGGGCACATTGACAGACAATTGCTCATCAAGACCAGGAGAGTCCAATGGTTCTCTTGCTACAGCTAGTTGTCAACAACAGAACTAAGGCAGCAGGTCTGTCCTCTAAGCATTCAGTTCATCCGAGGTGTCTCATCCAATTAGAACATGTAACAAATATGAGAACAAGGCTATTGCTTGTTAAATTTGAAAGCCATCAGAGTCCTCCCACACTGAAGAAGACATGGATGTTTGTTTCTCCATTGAAGGGTGATCTATTGATGTATCTATATTCAACGGCAACTTCCTTCTTTTTTAAACAGAGAGCCCAAATGCATCATCAGGTTAATGAACCACAACACTTGTCCAATCAAACCCATTTGTCATTGAATAAAACAGCTCATCTGACTCCCATCCTAAACTGCAGGTATAAAACTGTCAAGGCAGAGAACTTATTTATGGTACCCCAAGGCAGTAATCACTTTTGAATATTTATAGGGACAGCCTTTTGAATCGCAGTACCAGGCAAGTGAAGGAAAGCAAAGTGGCTCGATGGCACGTGGGGCCATTGGTGGTATTCAGTACTAGCCCTATTCAGAGTAGACCCCCTGAAGTCAATAGACATGACTAACTTAGGTTCATTAATTTCAGTGGGTCTACTCTCTTTTTTATTTTATTTTTTAAAAAATGCAATTTCAAGAAAGAAAGAAAGAAAGAAAGAAAGAAAGAAAGGAAATCCTGTCAGTTCATATTAACAGCACATTTAAACATCTATTTTAATTTACACGTATAGATCAATATATGTCATCCAAATATCCAAATATGTATCCACATGAAGTTGGTGTTTATAGAAAGTACACTCAAATGTAGCAAGGGTGTTTTGGTCATCAAACCATTGCATCATAGTTGGTGGGTATTTGTCCTTCCAGGCTCGAAGTATAAGTCTCATAGTGACCATTAGGACACATAAAATCCATTCTTGTTGCCCTGCCATTATTCCGCATACAACAGGAATATTATTTAAAAGTGCATGACATCCAGCAATTTCAAGGATTTTGCCAATACAAAGTTAATACAGGTTAAGACTTCAGGCCAAAAAGAAAATATCACTGGACAGGCCCACATCATGTGCCTCAATGAGGCATTTCCAGCATCAGTAGATCTACTCTGAGTAGGACATGGTCAAATACAACCCCATGTTCCTATCACAGAGAGTTCAGGAGAGGAAGGAGCAGCCAAGCACACTGGGATGACTGACACCTAACAATGCCCATTTTCTCCATGCAATTCTAATGTCCATGATAGGGACAGTGGAGAATTTTGTTTCATTCGCACTTTAAAGCAAACTGTCCTAATTTGCAATTTCCAAACTTGTATGTGAATCAGAATACAGGTAACAGTCAAATTGTGCACTTCTGTAAATGTTGGAGTGCAGTTTCAGTTTGAAAAGTGTACAAAAACAAATGCTATAAGAGAAATGAGTTCAGCAATGCATATTTTAGAAGTAAATGCATAGAAAAGCAAACAAAATGCATATTGGGGAATGCATACAAAATGCTTATTATAGGGGAGGGTGCATACAAAATTGTGTAGAATTTAAATGCCTGGGGGCGTTACATTTTATAAACAAAAAAAGTTACAGATAACACAATGGAATGGATTTTTGTTGTGCTCAGGTCCTGCTTGTAGCCTTCCCATAGGCATCTGGTTGACAACTGAGAACTGGATGCTAGATTGGATGGGCCATTGGCCTGATCCAGAAGCCAGACTCTACTTACGTTCCTGCTGATGACTCCTAATTCGTACCTCTCCCTTTCCTCCTTTCCTGTTCTCTCTCCCACTGGTGAATTTAGCTTAGACAGGAATTTGCCTTTGCTTGTTTTATCATTACTCTGCAAAGCACCATGAATATTGATGACAGCATATAAACAGGAATAGAATCTTCTTTACACTGTCCTTGTGAAGAAGAACAGGACAGGATTTTGGCCTTTTTTCTTTTGGCGTCACCTTGCTCAGTTCTCCTGTTGTGAGGCTGTGAGAGGGGTGTTGGCCGGTTGACAAGGGGGTAGCTAAGGTGTAATGTCACCCCTGTCAAGCTGGGGGTCATTGATCATGTTGGTCACTATGACTTTTGAATGCACAAGCCCTTGTGGATGGCTGCGTGCAAGATTAATGAGCAATTTGTTCTCCATAGCAGAATGGTTAAGAAATGTTCTATCTCTAATGAGTTGTGAAGATGAATAAGGGTTTGACCTTTTGTTTTTGTGGGGGGTTTTTTTGCTTGTTTTCTTCTTCTTCATGAGCAGTGCAAAAACACTGACATGCGGCAGGGGGGACTTGTAAGATCTTGTTGTAGGCCTTATGCAAAAATATGCTCTTTCAACCATGTCTTAAATAGCTTTGAGCCAAAAGAAAGCCAGATCTAGTGACCTCTCGTTTGCTGGTTTCTTTAAGACATGACATCTTATTTCCTTCCCTTTCTTTTTTTTAAAGGCAGATAATTTTCCTTAAGTCTATGCAAAAATCCTATTGGCACTGTGGATTGTATTGTATTGTATTTTTAAGGCACATAAAAAGCGAAGACAACCATGTTGTTCCTTTAAAAAGTCCAAGGCAATCTGAGCTTGGGGACTAACCAAAATGTCAAAAAATAGTGAGCAAGCTTTTCAATCTTCCAGGGTAAGATGTTACAGAAAGTGGGATGGGGAGAGAGAAAAACTACAAAAACAAAGGAGGATATTATTTATTTATATTATTACATTTATATCCCATCTTTCCTCCAAGGAGCTCAACTTCTCCTCCCGCTCCATTTTATACTAACAACTTCTCTGTGAGGTAGGTTAGGCCGAGAGACTATGACTGGCCCAAGGTCACTCAGTGAGCTTCATGGCTGAGTGTGTTGGAGGACTCTGTCTGTGAGTCACTGAAAACCTGAATGGGTTAATCTATATCTTGTTGAGATGGGAGGGAATACTGGGGAAACTGCTCTGCTTCCTTCCTGTCTCTCTAGCCATACCTCTCTGGTCTACTTCCTTCTTCCTTCTCTTCCTTCCATGCCTCATGTTGATGGTAGCCGTACTCGCTGCTGAGAGCTTTACCATGTAAATATGCTTTAACAGAATAATTTAAATAATTATCAGCCATTTACCAATCTCCTCCATTGGGACAAGGTTCTTGAGCACATGGTTGAGGACAGGGTTCTCTTGGATGAAACTGATTTTTTAGATCCATTTCAATTGGGGTTTAGGCCTGGCTTTGGCATGGAAACAGCCTTGGTTGCCCTGTATGACAACCTATGTTGGGATAAAGACAGGGGAAGTATATCCTGGTTAATTCTCCTTGATCTCTCATTGGCACTGGATGCCATGGACTAGGGTTGCCAGGTCAGAAGCATCCCAAAACCTGAGATTTTAGGGGCGGGCCCAAGTGATGTCATGGGGTGGGCCCAGGTGATGTCATGGGGCGGGCCCAAGTGATGTCATTAAGCATGATTTATTTTTATTTATTTATTTAATTAAGCTTATATACCGCCCGACTAGCAACAGCTCTCTGGGCGGTGAACATTAAAAATACAATAAAAATAACACAAAACTGTACACAAAACTGTACAGTCTAAAATCAAAATATAATAATTTAGAATTAACAGGAATTAAAATGCCTCAGAGAAGAGAAAGGTTTTAACCTGGTGCCGAAAAGATAATAGTGTCAGCGCCAGGAGCACCTCCTCGGGAAGACCATTCCATACTTCGGGGGCCACCACTGAGAAGGCCCTAGATCTTGTCACCACTCTCCGGGCTTCCCTATGAGTCGGAACCCGGAGGAGGGCCTTCGTAGTAGACCGTAGTGTACAGGCCGGTTCATAGCGGGAGAGGCGTTCCGACAGATATCGTGGTTCCGCGCTGTATAAGGCTTTATAGGTAAGTACCAACACTTTGAATCTGGCCCGGAAGCATATTGGAAGCCAGTGCAAACGGGCTAGCACAGGTGTTATATGCTCAGACCGCTTAGTTCTTGTTAGCAGTCTGGCCGCCACATTTTGCACTAGCTGTAGCTTCCGAATCGTCTTCAAAGGTAGCCCTACGTAAAGCGCATTGCAGTAGTCCAGACGCGAGGTTACCATAGCATGTACCACTGATGAGAGGTCCTCCTTACTCAGATAGGGACGTAGCTGGGCTACCAACCGAAGTTGGTAGAACACATTCCGGGCCACCGAGGCTACATGAGCCTCAAGTGTGAGGGAAGAGTCTAAGATGACTCCC
This sequence comes from Rhineura floridana, assembly GCF_030035675.1. Taxonomy (NCBI): domain Eukaryota; kingdom Metazoa; phylum Chordata; class Lepidosauria; order Squamata; family Rhineuridae; genus Rhineura; species Rhineura floridana. The sequence goes on from NC_084487.1 coordinate 13,173,025, forward strand.
AGACTACGCTTCTGTTCCTTTAGGGGGAGTGTAACCCCATCCAGGACAGGGTATATATCCACCATCCGATCAGAGAAACCATCCACCAACAGCATCTCAGTCTTGTCAGGATTGAGTCTCAGTTTGTTAGTTCTCATCCAGTCCATTGTCGCAGCCAGGCAACGGTTCGGCACGTCGACTGCCTCACCTGAAGAAGATGTAAAGGAGAAGTAGAGCTGCGTGTCATCAGCATACTGATGACAACACACTCCAAAACTCCTGATGACCGCCCCCAGCGGCTTCATATAAATGTTAAAAAGCATGGGAGACAGAACCGAACCCTGCGGGACCCCACATTGGAGAACCCACGGTGTCGAGCAATGTTCCCCAAGCACTATCTTCTGGAGACGACCTGCTAAGTAGGAGCGGAACCACTGTCAAGCAGTGCCTCCAACTCCCAATTCCGCAAGCCTCTCCAGAAGGATACCATGGTCGATGGTATCAAAAGCCGCTGAGAGGTCAAGGAGAATCAACAGAGTTACACTCCCTCTGTCTCTCTCCCGACATAGGTCATCAAACAGGGCGACCAAGGCAGTCTCAGTGCCAAAACCAGGCCTGAACCCCGATTGAAATGGATCTAGATAATCGGTTTCATCCAATAGCGCCTGGAGCTGGTCAGCAACCACACGTTCCAGGATCTTGCCCAGGAACGGAACATTGGCTACTGGTCTGTAGCTGCTGACATCCTCTGGGTCCAAGGAAGGTTTTTTCAGGAGTGGTCTCACTGCTGCCTCTTTCAGACAGCCAGGGATCACTCCCTCTCGTAAAGAGGCATTAATCACTTCCTTGGCCCAGCCAACTGTTCCTTCCTTGCTAGTTTTAATTAGCCAAGAGGGGCAAGGATCCAGTACCGAAGTGGTCACACGAATCTGTCCAAGCACCTTGTCCACGTCCTCGAACTGAACCAACTGAAACTCATCCAACAAAACATGACAAGACTGTGCTCCGGACACCTCAGTAGGATTAACTGCTATTAAATAGGAGTCTAAGTCCCGGCGAATGCATGAGATCTTATGCTGGAAGTGTTCAGGCAAATTTATTACATCGAGCTACCGATGTATCTGCCGTATCTTGTAGGCCTGGATGAAGTAGGCCACGAACCACTTTAAAAAGCTCCTGTGGGCGTGAGAGAGATGACTGAATAGTGGCGGTGAAATGTTGTTTTTTTGCTGCCCTCACCGCTCCTACATAGAGCTTAGCAGAAGCACGAACCAGCTCATAATTGCATTCGTCGGGAGTTCGTCTCCATCTCCGCTCAAGCCGCCTCCTGTCTTGTTTCATCGCTCTCAGCTCCGGAGTATACCAAGGAGCTGTATGAACTCTACATAGGAGAGGGCGCGCAGGAGCGATCGTGTCAACAGCCCGGGTCATCTCTGTATTCCACAGATCGACCAGGGCTTCGACAGGAGCGCCAGTCTTATCAGCCGGAAAAACCCCCAGAGCCTTTTGAAAACCTTCAGAATTCATTAGTCTCCGGGGGCGGACCATTTTAATAGGTCCCCCACCCTTGCAGAGGGAAAAGGCTACTGAAAGTCTAAACTTCAGCAAGCAATGATCTGTCCATGACAACGGGAGAGATGTAAAACTCCCCACATCCAGATCACTATCCCCATGTCCAGTAGCAAAGACCAGGTCAAGAGTATGCCCCGATGTATGTGTTGGGCCACTAACATATTGAGACAGCCCCATGGTTGTCATGGCGGCCATGAAGTCCTGAGCTGCCCCAGACAAAGTAGCCTCAGCATGAATGTTGAGATCTCCCAGTACTAATAGTCTGGGGGATCTCAACAGTATCTCCGAGACCACTTCCGTCAGCTCAGTTAGGGAAGCCATTGGGCAGCAAGGTGGGCGGTACACCAAAAGGATTCCCAGTCTGTCCCTCTGGCCCAGCACAAGGTGCAAACACTCCAGACCAGTGATTGCATGGACATGGTGCTTGGTGAGTGAGATGGAACCCTTATAGACCACAGCAACCCCACCTCCCCGACCCTCAGATCTACCATGATGCTGAACCAGATACCCCGGTGGGCAGAGTTGGGAGAGACTAACTCCTCCCTGTTCGCCCACCCAGGTCTCGGTTATACATGCCAGATCGGCCACCTCATCCACAATCAAATCATGGACGAGGGAGGTTTTATTATGTACCGATCTGGCATTAAAAAGCAGCAACTGGAGATCTGAGAGTTGGCTGATAGGACAACCAACAACCCTGCAGGTATGAGAAGGACCAGAACGCGGCACAGCTACTACATGTCTGGGCCATGTTCTCCTTACCTGGCACGTCCCTCTCATATCACCATACCTCCCTCTACCCGTCACTACGGCAATTGGGGCCCCCTCAGGTCTCCCCTCTTGATGATAAAATCTCTTCCCGAGGCACATGATAAACTATAAATACAAAAAACTCACATACATAAAAATACACATTCACTCACAACATACACTCATATAACACCCATTCATCCACTTCAAACCCACACAGAAGACACAGTCCCGTATTCTGTGCGCCCAAACGCCAGCTCTAAGACCGTTCTTCTTCCCACGTATAACGCCACCTGGGGCCTGGGCCTGCAAGGTGCCCACGTGCAGAGCAGGAGCCCAAGAAGGAGAGAGCAGAGATGTTGGCCAAGCAGCAGCAGCAAAGCAGGCAGATGGCTCTCCCTCCCTGGGCGGTGATGGTCCTCTTCCCTTGCAGGCACTGGAATGATACATTAAGCATCAATCACAGTTGCTTGGAGTGTACAATTGAAAAAAAGTATCTGACTGGAAATTAAGCTAGACATCTTAGCTAAAAGATGGAGCCTGGGTAAGGAACATTTAATCTAGCCTACTTGCTTTCGGCAAGAAGGGTTTAAGTGCCTTCAGGCCAGGCCAGTCACCAGAAGGTCACTGTAGGAAGAAAGGAGCCTAGTGTTGTGGAGATGTTAGATGGGAGCATTCGGGAGTAAAGATGGATGCCCCTGAAGGCTGCAATTCTAAACACACGTACTAAGGGACTAAGCCCCCATAGAACTCAACAGGACTTACTTCTGAGTAGATATAGTTTGGATTGTGCTGTTGGTAAAGCTTGACTAGGGATCCTCTGCAAAGACATCCATATCCAAGCAGGGTTGGCAACCCCCTGCCTGGAATGCCCTGCCCTTATCTTTTAATGTGGCTGCTCCAAACTTCTTTACAGATTTGACCCTTCACTTCAGAAAGAGTTCTGAGAAATGAGTAAGAGTAAGAAGATTCTCTACCCTTTCTGTCTGCATAGATGCCCTCATCCTTCCCCTGCACCCAGCAGAAGCTCTGGGCCAGGCGGGATGCAGTGGCATCTTGTAGAGGACACCTTCCCCTTTCCTGGGGTATATGATTTGTGCTGTCCCAGAGCAGATTTTGGGGTGGGTACCCCCAGTTACTTATTTTTTCTATGTGTTTTTGTCCATTTTGATTTTGCATTGAGGTACCCATTCGTGCCCGATGCCCAGCAGAAGCTCTGGGCCGGATGGGATGCACTGGCATCTTGTAGAGGACACCCTCCCCTTTCCTCGTGTATATGATTTGTCCTGTCCCAGAGCAGATTTTGGGGTGAGCACCCCCAGTTACTTTTTTCCCCCTGTATGTTTTGGTCTGCTTTGATTTTGCATAGATGCCCTCCTCCGTGCCCTGTGCCCAGCAGAAGCTCTGGGCCAGGCAGGATGCAGTTGCATCTCGTAGAGGACACCCTCCCCTTTCATGGGGTATATGATTTGTCCTGTCCCAGAGCAGAGTTTGGGGTGGGCACCCCCAGTTACTTATTTTTTATGATTTTATGACATCATTATGTATTTATGATAATATCAAAAGCCTGATGGTTTTGATTGCATATATGTATTGTTATTCCTGACCGGGAGAGTCCCCTGATCACAGTGATATATCATACAGGGTACCCCAACATACATTTTGGGATTCAGAGACATGTTAAGTTTGGTTTGAAGTTGCTGTAGTTGTCAACTCTTCTTTTTTAGTGTTTTGAACTTTCAAGCAAATAAGGAACAGGGAACTAGGAACCAACTTCAGCGTTGTATCAGTTAAACAGATTAAACAGTCGTGGGGGCGGCTGACATCTTGGTGTATATTTCGGGAACCAGACCACCTAGAAACTTTTTTTTTAAATTGAAGCTGAGATTAAGGGGTGCTAGCCAGAGAGCCAGAGGGCCCCCCCAAAAACGGAGACTCCGGCCGAAAACCGGAGACCTGGTAACTCTACCATTGACCATGGTATTCTTCTGGAACAGCAGTCTGAGTTGATGGTAGGCAGCACTGCTTTGCTAGTGGTTCCAGTCCTACTTGGATCATCATTCTCAGAGGGTGGTGCTTGGGGAATGCTATTCAGCTTTCAATATGGGGTCCCACAGGGATTGATTTTCTCCCCCATACTATTCACTGTCTATATGAAAACACTGAGTGGGGTCAGCTGGAGTTTTTAAGAGCATTCCCTTTGGAATTTCCTCCCCTTAAATATTAGGCAGGCACCATGTCTGTTATCTTTTTGGTGCCTACTGATGATCTTCCTCTTTCAACAAGCCTTTTAAGTAGAGACCTTATCCCAGTCTACATCTGTGTTAAAATATATTTTTTAAAAAATATTTTGTTTTAATATGTTTTTAAAAGATATTTTGCTTTAATATATTTTAAAGTGTGTTCTTAAGGTGTTTTAGAGTGTTTTTAGTGTTTTTGTTTGCCACCCTAGGCTTCTATTGGGAGGAAGGGCAGGATGTTAGTGTTAGTGTTTTTGTAGGTGTCTTGCCTCTAAAAGATCCTCCGTGGTGCAGAGTGGTAAGTGGAAGGAGGAAGTTGAATCTCTGGTAAAAGGGGTCGAGGTCCACTCAGCCTTCCATCCATCCGTGGTTGGTAAAATGAGTACCCGGCATATGCTGGGGGGTAAAGAAAGGCCAGGGATGGAACTGGCAATCCCACCCCATATATACGGTCTGCCTTGTAAACGTCGCAAGATGTCACCTGAAGAGTCGGAAACGACTCACACTATAAGTACAGGGACACCTTTACCTTTTTTTTTGCCTCTGTAATTGACTGGATAAGAGCCAATAAACTGATACTTAATCCAGACAACACTGAGGCACTGTTAGTGGGTGGTTCTCACTGAATGGATGGGTTGTGGCCTGCTCTGGATGGGGTTACACTCTGTCTGAAGGAGCAGGTATGTAGCCTGGAGATACTCCTGGATCCATTACTGTCACTTGAGGCTCAAGTGGCCTCGGTGGCGCAGAGTACCTTCCACCAGCTTTGATTGGTGGGCATCTGTGCCCATATCTGGACAGGGATAGCCTAACTTCTGTTGTCTAGGTTAGACAGCTAGGTTAGACTGTTGCAGTGTGTTCTGTGTGGGGCTGCCTTTGAAATCTGTGTATTGTGTACAGTTCTGGTCACTTCACTTCAAAAAGGGATGTTGTAGAGCCAGTAGCTGCAGGAGGGGAAAGTGCTTTTGCGCTCAGGTCCTGCTTGTGGGCTTTCTATGGGCAACTGGTTGGCCACTGTGAAATCAGGATGCTGGACTAGATGGGCCACTGACTTGATCCAGCAGACTCTTCTTATGTTCTTATGAAGATAGTTCGGAAACTCCAGCTAGTGCAGAACTCAGGACCACTGGGTATGAATCAACAAGCAAAATAAATAAATGATTTCTAGTAAACAATAATTTGTAAGCCAATGATGAAGTCTCTTGTCTGATTTGTTGCTACTCATTGGGGAGCTGACTCAGTCTTCAGGTTATGGGCCCAGCAAGCACACAGTCAGTGTAAAAGAGAAGCCTCTGCAGCAATCACTTAGGAACTCGTGAGTATTGCTGATCAGACAGAGAACAGGAAAAATCCTAAAGGGCAGAATGATGGCTGAGAGTAATACATATGCAGCCATGGAAAACTAGGCACCAAGAACTACCAAATATGGAAGTTTCAAATGGAAATGGTTCTAGTAAAAGATGATCTGCTAGAGGTCTTGGAATCAGAGCAACCGGAAGATAACCCCCAGGACTGGGACAAAGGGACAGAAAAGTGAGGACAACAAGGGTTCAAAATTACCAGTTGCTCCACATTAGAAATGGGGGGGGAAGCAAAGTGGATGTGGGAAGCCCTGCAGAAAGTGCATCAGCAGCTAGCATTAATACAAAACTGTTTTGGAAATACTAATTTCAAAAGATTATCTCAATTTTACCCTAGCAAATATTTCTCCCCTGCCCTGGAATCGCTCATTTTGGCCATATCAAAACATTTGGCCCATCTTTCACTGGGCCTTTAAAGTCAGTGGCCTTCAAAGCTGCATCTTCCTCCCTGCCGCACCTTCCACTTGCCCTCCCTGCCTTTGCAACTTAAGACAATTCCAGGATAGACAACAATATCTGCTGGTCTACAGTGGCTGTTGTGACGTCCTTCCCTGCCTGTGACCACTAGTGATGTCTTACCACTGTCAGGCCCACCTTATGATGTGCAGCTCACCTCTGGTCACCCCTAGTCAGGAACATCAGGTTTATTTTTACCTTTCACCGCACTAGCACAGATCTCAAAAGATCCCCCGGCTAGGCCACACTACCCAACACTCTGTATCCCTTATAGCCTATAGACTGTGCCTTAGTCTCTGCCTGGCTATCTCTATATCTTGTGTCTATGGGTATAGGTAATTCCCAAACCCCCCTGCATCCTCTTGCTTCTGAAGCTTACAGCTCTGGGTTTCTCTGTGGTACTGGATACAATATCTTTTCCTCTATCACTGCCACCATTCGATACAATTACTTTTCAGCCTTGGTTACTCTGCCATCCCCCCCCCCCCCGGTCTGGGTATCCCAGCTGAAGAATCAGGCTTTTAGTAAACCAAGAAATATTTATTAAGCATTAGAAATAACAAGATTACTTAAGACTTTGTTGACAAGCATATGGTTTCATATATGTTCTCTTATGTACTTTACTTCTTAATAATTGCCTCAGAACTCCTATTTCACTCTCTCAACAGCCACCTTATACTCTCCACACCAACCTCTCCAACACACCAACACACCAACACACCAACACACCACCAACACACCACCACCCCGATTCAACTGTCATCCTCTCATTTATACTTCCAGCCATTCAAACGCTCAGCCAATCATCCAGCATTCTACAGCCCATGTACTCCCCCTCCTCACTCACTCCACTTACCACATGTCTTATATTAAACCAGCACTTACCATATTTACATTACAATCAGGAACATCACAGCTGTCCACAATGGGGCTGTAAGCAGAAACGAAAGAAGGCAGTGTGGATAATTTTTCCCCTTGGGGGTTACCCTCTGGCCTGTAGGCATGTCTTTTAAAAATAGCTTCCCTCTGACTGATCCCATTATTATCACAGACACAATTCCCAACTCAGCTGTCCAGATCAGAAATCAATCCATCGCATTCAAGAGCAGCAGACAACATAGGGTAGCTTCCTGTTGCCTTCCAACAAACTTTCACTCTTATGTTATGGAGCATGAGTGTATCCGAGGATTGTTTTCCTCGGTTGCAGGCTATTTGATCATGCCTATCACACAGCACTGAAAGCTGGAGACATACCAAAAGTGAATCTGAAATGGATGCTGATAGAGTCAAATCCTACTTCCCCAATGCTACTCAGGTGGCTGCAATTTACCTTGCGTGTGTGTGTATGAATATGACTGCTAAAGGTCTTCCTCTAAAATTACTATTATTACCATTACTGTTATTGTTATTATTAAATGTATTACCCACTCTTCATCATAAAGTCCCAGCGCAGGTCACAATTCAAAATACAACCGTTAAAAACAATATCAAACAAACTACAATCACAACTAGAGTGGGACAGACAGACAGACAGACAGACAGACAGACAGACAGACAGACAGACAGACAGACAGACAGACAGACAGATAGATAGATAGATAGATAGATAGATAGATAGATAGATAGATAGATAGATAGATAGATAGATAGATAGATAGATAGATAGATAGATAGATAGATAGAGTCAAAGGACTATGATTAGATTAATATAAAGTAGGGACTCCAATTCCCATCATCCCCAATAATCCAATTTACATTTAGAAGGCTAGAGTTTGCCCACCCATATTTTATGTAAATATAAATACATATGTGCTTATACAGCTATATTTTCCATGGATTAAGTGACAAGGATATGCCCAAGGCATGTGAAGTGTCTCTGTATGGAATCTGGGGCTCAAGAAGGATCAGTTTACCTTGCAGGGTTTTTTTTTTACTAACCAAAGTTGGATTTTGATGTTAACAAGGCACCCCGAGTCAGAGGAGCCTGTCTCTCTTGTCAGTAATTTTCAGACCGATTTCCCAGAAAAAGACTAGGGAAAATTAAATCATTCTTATTTTACCTACACCAACACTGTAAAGACTGCACTTGCAGAAAAACCACTGTAACTATCTTTTTGAAATTTGTTAGGGTTCATGCCCACAGAAGAGGCAATGATGGCTGCAAATTTCATCCAATTCTCTCCCAAAATAAAGTAAAAGTAACATTTTCTTTTTGTAAATAAATAAATAAATAAATAAAGGTGCAGCCCCCCAAACCCCTAAATAATTAATCCAGCCTGTAATTTGGATGGCTTAATCCAGTCTGGTGGGACTGCTATGCCTGCAAATTTCATCCACTTCTATAAAAACGGTGAGAATTATAGCTGTTTTTGTTTTGTTTTAATCCCCATAATGGTGAATGGTGGGGAACAAAGCTCTTGGTTTTAATGAAACTGCTTTGGACCCAAAACATGAGTCAACTCAGACGGACCCACGAGTAACTTGGAACAGATTGGTCAGCTTCCCAAAATGACAGATATGAAATGAATCTGGTAGCTGGTGCACACCTGTAGTATTTGATATTATTTTCTCATTGTTGCATATGAAGGAGAAAAAAATCAAAACTAAAACGTTTTTTAAAAGAAGGCATTGCCATTGCATGGCTGCTCATCATTGTTGTTGAAAACTAGGCTTCAGTCCAAATACAATTTAAGTGCTTGTTTAATAGCAGTGGGCGAAGCCACTTTAGGAACAAGAAGGGGACTGGATCTTGTTTCCTTGCCTTCTCTCTCTTTTTTTAACATATCAAATTGTGTGTTTTGCTGTTGATATCTTTGGTGCTTGCCCTCTTGGGGCTCTGGCTGTTGTGAGCTAATGCAAATTGCAACAGGAAAACTAAATGGGATCCGCTAATGCTGAATATTAATTCATGATGGGTTTTTGCCCCCCAATATGACATTAAAGACACCAATCCAAAGCAGAGGCCAAGGGCAGAGATTAAATTGCGGGCATCGCACCCTCCTTCAGAACAGCTCAGAGTGTAGGATCTATGTGAGATTTCCCTTTCCCCATGTTAATATCATAACAACATTTTGAGATAGCCCAACTCAGCATCCCATACTTGGTGCCCTCCAGGTAGTTTGGACTACATCTCCCATCATTCCCTGCCAGCACAGCCATGCTGGATAGGGCTGAGGATCAATGTAGTTCAAAACATCGTCATCAGGTTAGGGAAAGATGGGTTAGGCTGAGACGTTATTTATGACTTGGCACAGTGAGCCTCATGGGTCTCTCTCTCTCTCTGTGGTATTGTTAGGGCCATGCACATCCTCCAATTTGATTCAGGGCCTCATCTGGGGCTTCAGATCAGCTCTGATCTGAGTTTGGATGATCTGGGGCTGAAGCGAGCTGGATAGGCCCAGAACAGGATTGAGGGCCTTGCACCATGTTTAATTAAGGTTTAAAATTCTGATTAAACCTGCAGTCATGGAGGGGGAGGAGACGTGCATCTCCTCACCACCTGACCCACCCTTTTGACAACCCCAGCTCACTCTGGGTGGACTCGATCCAGCCCAGGGGATCCAGAGCTCCCTCAACCCACTCTGGTCAAATCCTGGGTCAAGTTGAGTCAGCCCAATTTGATCCAGGATCAGAGTCGGTACACATCCCTACTTATTGCATTCGAGCCCTACTTGTGAATTTCCCAGATGTACCATATTGACCCCTGTTAGAAAGATGATGCTGGGCTAGATGGACCTTTGGTGTAATCCAGTAGGGCTCTTCTTGTATTATTATGTAGTGCCACTACCAAGAAGGCCCTGCTCCATATTGATTACAATCTTGAAGGTGCATGGAACAAAATCCCCACTCCTGCTTGCTCTGGCAAGTGAATGAGTTGATAAAGAGGTTGTCCCATTTTCTTATTGTTTTTGATAGATTAGGATAGAGGAAGCCAGACAATGTGGGGAAGACTGTGACCAGGTGACTGGTCTGGCTGCTCAGTCTGCTATTACCCAGATGTGATCTGTGGACAGGCAACATCATGGCCCTGCTCACCATTTTGATGGTTATTTAAACTGAAATTGGACTTGAAGCTGACAACCTTTCAAATTAGAGAACACAATCAAATAGAGGGCTGTTGGCTGTCAAGCAGGACACATGGCCACCCTACATCATTGCTCCTTGTGAGTCACATTGTGGGCAATTGGATGTGCAGTTTCTCTCATCGATTAATTCTGGAACAATGCCCCTCCCCTAAACCAGGAAAATTCTGTAACAACTCAGGACCCAAGTTAGCATTGTCAGTCTTCCTTGTTTTAGTTTGCTGCATTTTTTTAAAAAAGGATATCATCTTAAACTCTGAACATACAACATCTTTGTCTTTCTCTTCAATCCCTGCAGTTTATTTCCATTTTAGCAATCTATCTGAAGTGTTCTTTTGTTTTTGCTTTCTTCGATTTAGCAAGCGTTGTGCGACTCCCTGTTTTTGTGATGGAAAAATGAAAACATTCCCATTTTTGGTGCTGTCAATTGAATGTGCCTGGAGTTTCACTGGAGCTTCATCTAGGGACGTATGCATGCCTCAGAGAGGCATTTGCCAAGTAGTGGGTACTGTTAAACTTGCTTTCCTGTAATGAATGGATTGTTTTTTCCCCACAAGGCTGAATGTGGTGTCATCAGCTGAATGCATGGAAGAGCCTCTGAAGATTGTGCGCTGCAGTTAGAGATGAGGGAGAAATTCAATTCAGTTTGCATTCAAAGCTGAATGTATTAAATTCACACTTTCAAAAAAAGAAAAGAGTAAAGAGAATCAAAACGCAGTCATCCTTCAAAATTCACATGTACTCAAATTTTGTGATGTCGTTCTCCAACCAAAATGCATAGATTAGGGGAAAGGGTGCATACGAAAGGAATCTGCTTGTGTAAATAAAAATGCATCATACTAGGAGAAACTGCTTGGAAATGTAAGTCATAGCTGCCTACAAAAAGTGTTCATTAGGAGAAATTCGCACCAAAAAAGCTGACAATTTTCATGAGGATTTAAAAAAAAAAAAAACCAACAACCTGCAAATTGTTGCAGAAATATGAAGAACTGAATTTAAGGTTGGGAAAAATGAGAAACAAAGAGAACTGAAAGGGGCAGATCTGTCCATCCCTAGCTGCAGTGACTTTCATCTTTTCTACCCGAGTTCTTAAAAACAGGGAACTTCTTTTTGGAACATTCTTTTTGGAATATGCATGCTATATATATGCATTGGACAAGTTGCAGTGCCTATCTGCATGAATGTTTTCTTGCTGTTCTGGAGAATCCAGGTTCTCCTCCCCACCTCCCACACACGCATCAACCCAGGCTTGTTGGGAAGGGCCATAGCTCAGTGGCAGAGTATCTGCTTTGCATGCAGAAGGTCCCAAGCTCAGTCTCCAGGTAGGACTGGGAGAGGCCTCTGCCTCAAGCCCTGGAGACTCACTGTCAATCAGTGTAGACAATAGTGAGCTAGATTGACCAATGATCTGAGTTGGTATAAGCAGTGGAGGCTGGTCCATTAGGGCAAATGGGGTGCTGCCCCACCAACCTCAGTCTGTCCTCATCCAGCCCCCCCACCTGCCTTTGTATCTACAACCAGCCCAAAGGATGGAACTGACTGTCAGCTTCCTCCTCCTCCTTAGTCTCAGTGTTGCCCCTTGTATGACTCAGCAAGGAGGAAGATGGAGGGAAATCTGCAATTAGTTGGCTCTGCCTCTCATTGGCTCTGGATCCACCTACTGTTGGGCTCCTTGCCTCCCGCCCCACCAGTTTCAAAGGGCACCAGACACCATTGGGTATAAAGCAGTACCCTCTGTTCCCCTTAGGTGTTATACTTACAAAATGCAAGCAGAGATGCTTTGAGTAGCTCCATCCGATGTTGCATGCACCAAGTGCCCCTGGCACTTGTTCATATGGTGTTAATGCCTGCAGGGAGGGAGCCTTTGCAAAAAGAGCCAAATGAGTGAAACCACTCCACCTTCACTGCTGACGTTCATGCTGTGTGTGCAGATGCCAGGGGGAGGGGGCATTTAAGAACCTAAGCAAAGGCCACCTAGTCCAGCATTCTGTGGCCACCCAGATGTCTCTGAGAAGCCCATAAGCAGGACATGAATGCAACAGCTTGTTCCCACTCGTGTTCCCCAGCAACAGATATTGAGGAACATGCTGCACTCTGATCCCAGAGGCAGAGTATAACCATTGTCATGGACAGATCACTGCTTGCTGAAATTTAGGCTTACAGCACCCCTTTGCCTCCGCAAGGGTGGGGGACCTATTAAGTTGGTCCGACCCCAGAGACTAATGGATCCACAGGGTTTCCAGAGGGCTCTGGGGGTTTTTCCGGCTGATAAGACTGGCGCTCCTGTCGAAGCCCTGGTCGAATTATGGAACACCGAAATGACCCGGGCTGTGGACACGATCGCTCCTGCGCACCCTCTCCCTTGCAGAGCTCATGCAGCTCCATGGTATACCCCGGAGCTGAGAGCGATGAAGCAAGAGAGGAGGAGGCTCGAGTGCAGATGGAGGCGGACTCCCGACGGATGCAATCATGCCTTGGTAAGTGCTTCCACTAAACGGTATATAGAAGTGCTGAGGGCAGCAAAAAAGCGATATTTTGCTGCCACAATTATATCATCCCTCAACCGCCCAGCGGAGCTCTTTAAAGTTGTCCGAGGGCTTCTTCACTCTAGCCCTTCGGATATCTTAGAACCATCTCAAACCCACTGTAATGACTTTGCTGGGCACTTCCAAGATAAAATCTCATGCATCCGCCGGGACTTAGACTCCAATATTATGGCAGTTGAACCTAATGAGGTATCTGGAGCACGGTCTTGTCCTCATTTATTGGATGAATTTCAGTTGGTACAGCTTGAGGATGTTGACAAGGTACTTGGACTGGTGCGTGCAACCACTTCCGTACTGGATCCTTGCCCCTCTTGGCTAGTGAAAGCTGCCAGGGTTGGAACAGCCGGCTGGGCCAGGGAAGTGATAAATGCCTCCTTGAGAGAGGGAGTGGTCCCCTACTGTCTGAAAGAGGCGGTGGTGAGACCACTCCTCAAGAAGTCTTCCCTGGACCCAGATAATCTGAACAACTATAGACCGGTTGCGAACATCCCATTTTGGGGCAAGGTTCTAGAGCGTGTGGTTGCCAGCCAGCTCCAGGTACTCTTGGATGAAACCGATTATGTGGATCCATTTCAATCCGGTTTTAGACTCGGTTTCGGCACCGAAACAGCCTTGGTCGCCCTGTATGATGACCTATGTTGGGAGAGAGATGGGGGGAGTGTAACCCTGTTGATTCTGCTTGACCTCTCAGCTGCTTTTGATACCATCGACCATGGTATCCTTCTGGAGAGACTCGCGGAATTGGGAGTTGGAGGTACCGCTTGGCGGTGGCTCTGCTCCTACTTGGCGGATCGTCTCCAGAAGGTAGGGCTTGGGGAACATTACTCGATGCCCTGGACTCTCCATTGTGGAGTCCCGCAGGGATCGGTCCTGTCCCCTATGCTCTTTAACATCTATATGAAGCCGCTGGGAGCGGTCATCAGGAGCTTTGGAGTGCGTTGTCACCAGTATGCTGATGACACGCAACTCTATTTCTCCTTTTCATCTTCTTCAGGTGAGGCTGTTAACGTGCTGAACCGTTGCCTAGCCGCAATAATGGACTGGATGAGAGCTAACAAACTGAAGCTCAATCCTGACAAGACTGAGACGCTGTTGGTGGGTGCCTTCTCGACCCAGGTGGTGGATGTTCAACCTGTTCTGGATGGGGTTACACTCCCCCTGAAGGAACAAGTTCGTAGCTTGGGGGTCCTTTTCAATCCATTCCTGTCTCTTGAGGCTCAAGTGGCCTCGGTGGCACGGAATGCGCTCTACCATCTTCGTTTGGTAGCCCAGCTATGCCCCTATCTGGATAATGCTGACCTCGCCTCAGTCGTCCATGCTCTGGTAACCTCGAAATTGGACTACTGCAATGCACTCTACGTGGGGCTGCCTTTGAAGACAATTCGGAAACTTCAGCTAGTGCAAAACGCAGCAGCCAGACTGCTGATGAGGACCAGACAGTCCGCACATATAACACCTGTTCTGGAGCGTTTGCACTGGCTACCTATTTGTTTCTGGGCCAGATTCAAAGTGCTAGTTTTGACTTATAAAGCCTTACATGATGCGGGACCACAATACCTTGCGGAACGCCTCTCCCACTATGAACCTAACCGCTCACTACGTTCAACATCTAAGGCCCTCCTCCGAGTCCCGTCCCATAGGGAAGCTCGGAGGGCTGTTACTAGATCCAGGGCCTTTTCAGTAGTGGCCCCCGAATTATGGAACAATCTCTCCGATGAGGTGCGCCTGGCGCCTACTCTTCTATCTTTTCGGTGCCAGGTTAAAACCTTTTTATTCTCCCAGGATTTTAAATTGCTTAATGTTAAGTTAATTTTATATCAAATTGTTAAATGCTTCAGTTGTCTGTTTTAGGGATTTTATCTGTTTCTTTTTACTGTATTGTATTTTATTCCTTGCTGTGAACCGCCCAGAGAGCCATTGGCTAAGGGCGGTATAGAAATGGAATGAAATAAATAAATAAATAAATCTTGCCTAGTAGCCAAGCTGTATCTTCTACAAATATTGGGAGTTGTAAGTATAATGCCTGAAGAGGGCTTGAGTGTAGCATTGCAGAAGTTCATGTTATAACTACTAGGAGAGCCCTGACATGGGTGGTGTTTTCCCCTTTTCTGGAGGGGGGAAATTGCACATATGGAGCATCCTGAGCATAATGGGCCTCTATGTGGAGCATCCATGTTTGTTTATTTATTTGGACATGGATGCTCATGGCTCAGGACCAGTCTCAAGTTGCCTTATGGAGCAGAACACCAAAGCAGACTAAAAATATTAACAATTAAAATATTAACAATTTGCCGCCCTGGGCTCCTACTGGGAGGAAGGGCAGGATATAAATCTAATAATTAAATAAATAAATAAGAAATGGAACTACGAAGTTGCCAACAAGATAAATCCCTAGTGATAAACAGTAAGAACATAAGAAGAATCTGATCAGAGCTTGGGAAAGTTACTTTTTTGAACTACAACTCCCATCAGCCCCAGCCAGCATGGCCGCTGGATTGGGCTGATAGGAGTTGTAGTTCAAAAAAGTAACTTTTCCAAGCTCTGAATCTGATAGATCAGACCAATGGCCCAACCAGTCCAGCATCCTGTTCTCGCAGAGACCAACCAGATGTTTATGGGAAGCCCACAAGCAAGACCCGAGCGCAAGAGCACTCTCCCCTCCTGTGGTTTCCAGCAACTGGAATTCAGAATCATACTGCCTTCAACTGTGGAGGAAGAGCATAGCCATTATGGCTAGTAGCCACCGATAAGACAGCCTCATCCTCCATGAAATCAGTCTATTCTCATGTGTTTGCTCATAAATTTATTCTGTACAGTTTCCATGTTAACCTATGTTTTTAAAAAATCCTCATGAAAATGTGCATTTAAATATCTGTTTTCAAATATATCTGTATTCTCATGTTTAAAAATATTTTGATACTTTTTCTTTTCTTATTTTAGGCAAGAGTTGTGCTGTAATATTCTGGAGAAGTTGAAACTCCAGACATTAGCTAGGAGGTGCAAATTAGGTCAATTCATATAGGAATTGAGAGAAAAAAATCCCTCAAGCATCCTTAATAAAAACAGGAGCTAATGACCTCAAATACCACAAGTGAATGGGATAGACATAGTCTGGGACTTGAAATACGACAAAGACAATGCCAGGCAAACATTTCTGCCTAGCATATGATTGATTGATTGATTTACGGTCAAAGACCAGCAGAAATCAATATACAGTATAAAAAATAAGAGCATCGTAAACAAAGATAACTGTACAATATACACATACTCCTACTACACAAACTCTGATTAAAAACCAAATCTCATTTCTATAAGGATTAATGTGTTGACAGAGCTTTTCAGTATTTAATGGCTGCAGCACAAAAACTTGCAACTTTAGATGAGACTCGGGGATCTATATCAGCTAAAAGATATTTCACGTAAAATGCGACGTCCCTACCCGGGATTTTTCGTAAAATAGCGGTGATAAGCGAACGTCTGAGGTTGCAATAAAAAGAACATTCTAATAGGACATGGCTCACAGACTCAATTACACCAGCATCGCAGGGGCAAACACGTTCTGCAACTGGAGTTTTTTGATATCTGCCCTCTAAGAGAGCCGATGGCAAAACATTATGCCTGGCCAGTGTAAATGCTTTCCTAATCCTAGGGGTGCCTAGCATATGGGACAGTTGAACTGGCCTACCCTATGGGGATGTCATAGCAATTGCCGATATAATGCATGTGAAGCATGTTGAGTACATGAAATGTGCTAATTACATACAGCACAATCCTACACATGTCTGTCAAGGAGTAAGTCCCATTGAGTTCAGCTGGGTTTATTCCAGAGCTTGGAAAAGTTACTTTTTTGAACTACAACTCCCATCAGCCCCAGCCAGCTGTGATCTTCTCTAATGGCAAGATCCCATGTAGGGTTGGGAAAGAAAATGATTCAGTTCACATTTAAAGCTGAATCTATCAAATTTGTACTTCCCAAAACTATATGAGAACCAAAACACAGCCAGCCTTCGAAATTTGCATGTATTGAAATTTTGTGATGCAGTTCTGCAGCCAAATCGTGTTTTTTAAAAGGGCATGTATTGGATAAAAGTGTGCATAAAATAAATACATTGATGGAAATACCATACCAAAATGCATTAAGTTAGGACAAATTGCTTGCAAAAATGTGTACATCAGTCAAAATTGCAAAGAAAAATGTTTTTATTAGGAGGAATGCACACTAAATTGTTGAATAATGTCCATGAGGATTTTTTTTTAAAGTGCAAATTGCTTCAGGTATGTGGAGAGCTGAATTTAAGAATTAGAAAATGAGAAACAGAGAAAACCAAACCTGACAGATCGTTCCACCCCTGATTCCATGGCTTTGATTGCATCTCTTTCCCCCCTCTTAATTTCAAGGAGCAGGAGGCAGAGGGAATCTGTGTTTGTTTTCTCAGCCGTTTCAAAAGAAAACTAATCTGTCTAGTTTTGGAGAGAATGGAAAAAGGAAAGATGGCATATATGCATGGCCAGAGAGTTCTCTGTCAGGGAAGTATGAAGCATTTCTGAGGAGCATTTAACCATTCCTCACCGATCACGTGTAGAAGTCTACTACAACTGGCTGAGGTTTGTAGATGAGAAGAGTCCTGCTGGATCAGCCTAAAAGCCCATTTAGCCCACTAGATCCCTCTGGAAAGCCTGCAAGTAAGACCTGGGTGCAACATCACTCTCCCTACTTGTGAGCCCCAGTAGCTGGCATTCAGAGGCACACTACCTCCAACAGTGAAGTTAGTCGTACACAGCCATCATAGGAGAACATACCCATCATGGCTAGAATCCACTGAGAGCCTTGTCCTCCATGAATTTGTCTAATCCTCTTTTAAAGTTATCAAAGGCTTAATACACACCATACATTGAAAGCACATGATTTTCTCCAAATACCCATGTAGTTTACTGTTTACATAGCTACAATTCCCAGCTGCCTTAACCAACAACAGTTCCCATGGGTATTTGGAGAAAATCAAACCAGACCAGGTTGGTGTCTGTCCCTCCATCTTGCGAGAACAAATTTTGTAGTTATAACTATGCACTGTTTGTCAGTTTAGCTAACAGTTACATGCACATTGAAGTAAGATACTACTTCACAAGAACTTTGTGAGGTGGGTTAGGCTGAGAGATATTTTGAATAGTCCAGGGTGACACAGTGAGCTTCATGACTGACTGGGGATTTGAACCCAGGTCTTTTTGCTCCTAATCTGGCACTCTAACTCAGCCTTCCTCACCTGGTGAACCTGAAGATATTTGGGGTCCAGCCAGCATAGCCAATGGTCAGAGATTATGGGAATTGTACTCTAAAACATCTGGAGGGCACCAGGTTGGCTAAGGCTGCTGTAACTACTATACCACACTGGCCCTTGGGTGCCACTTGTTGAGTGGTTTATGGGGTAGGTAGCATTAGAATCTGGTATATGAAAGGTTCCTATAAGGTATTAATGTCTGAGCCCTGCTATAATTTGCTATCCATGATGTTTTCTTTTTAGGCATTCACTATATTCTGCAATTTGGAAAGTTCATTTGTGATCTTTGTCATCCTAGCTGCAAGACAGCCCAATCCTGGCAGAACCTCATGCTCGCCATTCTGCTAACTCACCCAGACTTCCTCACTCACTGCATTGCAATGTTTACATGCTTGAGTTAAGGAGGGAGACAGACCCTCATTATGAGCCACAGCTGCCAAGAGGTGGACACTGGTGACTTCTCAGAAACATGCAGATATGAAATTGGTTCTCCCAGGAATTGCTAGCACTATGAATTCTTTATATATAACAGTTGGCCTACACCAACCCAAAGGATATTAGATTTCTTTGGAACAAAACAGGTGATGCTGCAAATGTCTTTAAACAGTTCTGCTGCAGCAGCTGCCCTCCCTTCCTCCTAGGAGGAAAACATTTCCTCTCCCAGCTGAATGACTTTTAATCCTTGTCTCCTATCTCCCATGGCCTGCAGCTGTCAACAGAAACTGTCAACAGAGAGGCGCATGGTGAATTAGGGGAAGTTAAAGAGGTTCTAAAAGGGGAGGTGCTCGGAAGGGAACTCGTACAGCCTAATCAATGGAAAGGTGCTATATATGTGTCATGTTTCTTTAAATTTAAATTTGAGATTACACAACAGAAATGAATGTTGCAGGTATGTTGGACTTCACAGTAACTTTATAGATAAGAATTGGCTGGTTCAGATGTGATCCAGGAAGATGAGCTTGGTAGCCCCACTAAGGGTATCTGGATTAAAATAAATGGGTCAAAGAATAAAAGGAACATGGTTCTTGGAGTCTACTACCCAATCAAGGAAAAGACAAAGACAAAACTTTTGAATAGCAAATTGCCAGTGTTTTGAGGAGGCATGATGAAGTAGGAATGGGGGACTTCAATTACCCTGGTATCTGATGGGAGACAAATTCTGCCAAACACGGGCCCTCCAAGAAATTCCTGACTTCTGTTGCTGATAACTTTCTGCTACGCAAAGTGGAGGAAGGAACTAAAGGGTCAGTTATCCTTGATTTCATTATAACCAATTGAGATGACTTAGGCTACAATCCAATCAGAGCTTGGAAAAGTTACTTTTTTGAACTACAACTCCCATCAGCCCCAGCCAGCATGGCCACTGGATTGGGCTGATGGTAGTTCAAAAAAGTAACATTTCCAAGCTCTGAATCCAATACACACTTACCTGGGAGTAAGTCCCATTGAACCCAATGAAGCTTACTTCTGAAGTAGACATGTATTGCATTGCAGCCTAACTTAGGTCTCATCTACACCGTGGTTTACTGTGTTTTGGGTACTACTCACATCTCCTTTAAATTTGCATGGTTCACATGACATAACTGGCAAACAGAAGCTATCACACAGTTTCCCCCCAATAAATCCATACTAACCCAACCTGCTGATAATAAGAAAAGTGTGTGTGGGGGAAGCCTCTACTCTGTTTCTCTAGTGGTTGCATATGCTTTGCTCCAATGCTTTTAGATGGGTGTGCCAATCGTTCCCCTCTCCACACGTACTATCTCCTTCTCCCTTCTTTCATTTTGTTTCCAGTGGGCTGATAAGCAACTTCCAGCTGCTTTTCTTCATTCTGCTGGCCTTTTTTATGTTGCTGCAAACAGTGCCTTTATTTTCTTTTCCCCTTAACTTGTGTGCAAAAGTGTAACACTGCTCAAACAAAGGTTTGTACTTCATCTGTATTCTACCAGCCATAGGCAGGGAAAACAGATATTTGCAATCCCAGGTTTTTTTAAAAAGGAACCTACTGCAGATGGTAGAACAAACTGAGTATGCTTGGTCACCTGGCAACCAGAGGGAGTGGAAATGTATAATTAGGTGGCAGGGCCACAAGGAAACAGCAAGACTAATCCTTCCCAGAGGAATGCCTACTTGTGTGAGTGGCAAAAACCAATTAGCAGCTACCATTGAGCAGGAACTGCAGATGGTGCAACTGAATAGAGAAGGTAAAAGAAGTGTATTTGCTACAAAGAAATGTTCCCATGTAGATGAGCCCTTAGTGAATGAAGTGGTAGTTACGGGAACTCTGGGGGAAAGTGACCATGATATACTAGAGTTCTTGATTTTAAAAGAAGCAAAGCTGTGTAGCTTATATGCATACTCTATAATTCAGGAAAAAGACTATTTTAATCAACTCACAACAATGGTAAGTAAGGGTAAGGTCCCATGGCAAGCAGTCCTAATGAGAAAATGTATCCAAGATGGATGGGAGTTTCTAAAAAAGGAAATTCTAATGGCACAATGGCAAACAATTCCAACAACATAAGGTGAAAGCCAACAGAAGAAGCCAATGTGACTTCACGAAAAACTTAAAGTAGACCTGTAAACAAAGGACACATACAGGAAGTGGAAGGAAGACCAGATCACAAAGGAAGAGTACAGGCAGGTAGCATGGAATTGCAGGGATAGCTAAAGCTGAGGACAGCAGCGGATGCTAAAAGCAACAAAAATGCTTTCTTCAGGTACTTCCATAGTAAAAGACGGGGGGGAATGGTGGTTCACCTACGTAATGAGGATGGCAAAATGGTCACAGATGAAAAGGCAGAAGTGCACTATTCCTACTTTACCTTGATCTTCTCCCAAAAGAGGGTCTATAGCCCTCCTAGGAAGCGTGAAGTTGATGGGGCAGGATTGCAGCTTGAGTTTGATAGCTAAATGTTCAAAGTAATTAGATATTCCTTGACCGAGTTCAAATCTCCAGGGCCTGATGAACTGCATCCTAGAGTAATGAAGGAAACTCTCAGAACCACTGTCTATTATCTTTGAGAAATCATGGGGGATAGGTGAAGTGCCAGATGACTGGGGGGGGGGGGTAATATTGTCCCTATCTTCAAAAAGAGCAAAAAGGAGGAACCTGGGAACTACAGACCAGTCCACCTGACATCAATCCTTGGGAAAATCCTGAAGCAAATTATAAAGTGGTTGATCTGTAAGCACTCTGACAACAATGCAGAGATTACTAGAAACAAACATGGATTTGTCAAGAACAATCCTGTCAGTTTAATTTTATTTTGTAGACTGTGGGAATGTATTTGACTTCAGCAAAGCTTTTGACAAAGTGTCCCATGATATTCTGATTGGTAAGCTAGCTAAATGTGGGCTGGATGGAACAACTATCAGGTTGATCCACAGTTGGCTACAGAATCATGCTCAAAGAGTGCTTATCAGTGGTTCCTTCTCTAACTGGGGAGAGGTAACAGGTGGCATACCACAGGGCTTGGTTCTGGGTCCAGTGCTCTTCAACATTTTTATTAATGACTTGGATGAGAGGGTGCAGGGAATGCTTATCAGATTTGCAGATGATACAAAATTGGGATGGATATCGAATACCTTGGAAGACAGAAACAAAATTCAAAGGGATCTTAATAGACTGGAGCATTGGACTGAAAACAACAAAATGAAATTGAACAGGGAAAAGTACAAAGTTCTACTCCTAGGAAAAAGAAACTAAATGCACAGTTATATGTTACAATCCTACATGCAAGAAAGATTGTGGGATTGTTGTGAATCACATGCTGAATATGAGCCAACAGTTCGATGTGGATGCAAAAAATGCAAATGCTAGTTTACGCTGCATTAACCGAAGTACATTTTCCAAATCACATGATGTACTAGTTCCCCTCTATTCTGCACTGGTTAAGCCTCATCTTGAGTACTGTATCCAGCTCTGGACACCGCACTTTAAGAAAGATGCAGACAAACTGGAATGGGTTCAGAGGAGGGCAACGAGGATGATCAGGGGACTGGAAACAAAACCCTATGAGGAGAGACTGAAAGAACTGGGCATGTTTAGCCTGGAGAAGAGAGGACTGAGGGGAGATATGATAGCACTCTTCGAGTACTTAAAAGGTTGCCACACAGAGAAGGGCCAGGATCTCTTCTTGATCATAAGAACATAAGAAAGAGCCTGCTGGATCAGGCCTGTGGCCCATCTAGTCCAGCATCCTGTTCTCACAGTGGCCAACCAGGTGCCTGGGGGAAGCCCACAAGCAGGACCCGAGTGCAAGAACACTCTCCCCTCCTGAGGCTTCCGGCAACTGGTTTTCAGAAGCATGCTGCTGACAGAGCACAGACATCATGGCTAGTAGCCATTGATAGCCCTGTCCTCCATGAATTTGTCTAATCTTCTTTTTCACAGCTGCCGCACACTGGGTCGACATTTTCATCGTGCTGTCCACTACAACCCCGAGGTCTCTCTCCTGGTCGGTCACCGCCAGTCCAGACCCCATGAGCGTATACATGAAATTCAGATTTTTTGCTCCAATATGCATAATTTTACAATTGTTTATGTTGAATTGCATTTTTCTGCCCATTCACTCAGTTTGGAGAGGTCTTTTTGGAGCTCTTCACAATCCCTTTTTGTTTTAACAACCCTGAACAATTTAGTGTCGTCAGCAAACTTGGCCACTTCACTGCTCACTCCTAATTCTAGATCATTAATGAACAAGTTGAAAAGTACAGGTCCCAATACTGATCCTTGAGGGACTCCACCTTCTACAGTCCTCCATTGGGAGAACTGTCCGTTTATTCCTACTCTCTGCTTTCTGCTTCTTAACCAATTCCTTATCCACAAAAGGACCTCTCCTCTTATTCCATGACTGCTAAGCTTCCTCAGAAGCCTTTGGTGAGGTACCTTGTCAAACGCTTTTTGAAAGTCTAAGTACACTATGTCCACTGGATCACCTCTATCTATATTCTTGTTGACACTCTCAAAGAATTCTAATAGGTTACTGAGACAGGACTTTCCCTTGCAGAAGCCATGTTGGCTCTGCTTCAGCAAAGCTTGTTCTTCTATGTGCTTAGTTAATCTAACTTTAATAATACTTTCTACCAGTTTTCCAGGGACAGAAGTTAAGCTAACTGGCCTGTAATTTCCAGGATCCCCTCCGGATCCCTTTTTGAAGATTGGTGTTACATTTGCCACTTTCCAGTCCTCAGGCACAGAGGAGGACCTGAGGGACAAGTTACATATTTTAGTTAGCAGATCAGCAATTTCACATTTGAGTTCTTTGAGAACTCTCGGGTGGATGCCATCCGGGCCCGGTGATTTGTCAGTTTTTATATTGTCCATCCCAGAGTGCAGGACATGGAACAATGGGCTTAAGTTACAGGAAGACAGATTTTATCTGGACATCTGGAAAAACGTCCTAACTGTTAGAGTGGCATGATAATGAATCCAATTACATAGGCAGATGGTGGGCTCATCAGCACTGGAGGCATTCAAGAGGCAGCTGTAAGGCCAGCTGTCAGGTATGCTTTAACTTGGATCTCTGCATTGAAAAGGCGGTTGGACTCAACGGCCTTATAGGCTTCTTCAACTCTGTTATTCTATGATTCTACACAATGCTAATAATTAAGGCCATGCAACCAATTTTGCCAAATCCTCAATCCTAACCAAACTGATCCAGGCTGACTCGGACCAAATCTGAATCATGTTGACTTGGGTTAAAAATCAGGTTTGACAAACCAATAAAATTATGGCCATTTTACTTTATTTTTAAAACAGCAACAAACTTGGCTTGCACGAAACCCCGTGGGGCTACCCATATGAAATTTGGCAGGGTTAATCCCCTCTTCAGGGGCTACCATGTCTCCAAACTCCATGCACCTATGAAAAAAAAAAGTTATGAGCATTTTTGTTTCCCAATGCAAATCAATGGCACCTGCGAGCCCTTATGGTTGCAAAGAGACTTATACTTCAAAGTTGGCAACACAAACACCCACTATCCATTATTCCATGGTATGAAGAGCTTGCCACCCTTTCTACAGTTGATCATCCATCTTTTAATTTTGAATCTAGCTTGAATATCTATTTGGACATATATTAAACTATGGAACTTGCTCCTCAAAAAGGCAGTGATGGCCATCAATTTGCATAATTTTAAAAGAGCATTAAACAAATTCATGGAGGATAAAGCTATCAATGGCTACTAGCCATGATGCCTATCCTCTCCCTCCATAGTTGGAAGCACTATGCTTATGAATACCAGTTGCTGGAAACTTCAGGAGGGGAGAGTGCTCTTGCAGTCAGGTCCCTACTGAAGGCTTCTCTTGGGAATCTGGTTGCCCACTGTGTGCACAGGATGCCGGATGAGATGGACCACTAGCCTGACCCAGTAGGCTCTTTTGTTCTTATGACTATCTAGATTAATATATGTGTACATTAGGAATGATAGATTATTCTTATTATTAACGTGAGCTGACATTCTTTCCTTCTTTTTTCTGTTATAGTTGAAGTTATGAAGTATGATGAAGAACCAAACATTTTAGACTGTGAGGTGAAAGCTGCTATTAAAATACTTGGAAGAAACAAATCACCAGGAATAGATGGCATACCAATAGAGTTGCTACAAGCTACTGAGACTGAATCTGAACAAATCTTGACAAAAATCTGTCAAGAAAAATTGAAAACTCAACAATGACCCACTGACTGGAAGTGTTCAATATATATCCCAATTGCAAAGAAAGGGGATCTCAGGGAATGCAGTAATTATCAAACTATTGCCTTAATATCCCATGCAAGTAAAGTAATGCTCACGATTCTACAACAAAGGCTCTTACCATATATGGAGCGAGAAATGCCAGACGTCCAAGCTGGACTTAGAAAGGGAAGAGGCACCAGAGATCATATCGCAAACATACATTGGATAATGGAACGGAGCAAGGAATTTCAGAAGAAAATCACCCTGTGCTTTATAGATTACAGCAAAGCCTTTGACTGTGGAGATCATGAAAAACTATGGAATGCTTTAAAAGAAATAGGGGTGCCACAGCATCTGATTGTCTTGATGCACAACCTATAATCTGGACAAGAGGCTACTGTAAGGACAGAATATGGAGAAACCGACTGGTTCCCAATCAGAAAGGATGTGAAACAGGAGTGTATTTTATCACCCTATTTATTAAATCTATATGCAGAACATATACGGAAAGGGGGATTGGACCAAGATGAAGGAGGTGTGAAAATCGGAGGGAGAAATATCAATAATTTAAGACATGCAGACGATACCATACTACTAGCAGAAACCAGTAATGATTTGAAATGAATGCTTATGAAAGTTAAAGAGGAAAGCACAAAAGCAGGGCTACAGCTGAACATCAAAAAGACTAAAGTAATGACAACAGTAGATTTATGTAACTTTAAAGTTGACAATGAGGACATTGAACTTGTCAAGGATTATCAATACCTCGGCACAGTCATTAATCAAAATGGAGACCATAGTCAAGAGATCAGAAGAAGGCTAGGACTGGGGAGGGCAGCTGTGAGAGAACTAGAAAAGGTCCTCAAATGCAAAGATGTATCACTGAACATTAAAATCAGGATAATTCAGACCATGGTGATCTCTATGTCTGGATGTGAAAGTTGAACAGTGAAAAACGTGGATAAATCAACTCATTTGAGATGTGGTGTTGGAGGAGAGCTTTGCGCATACCATGGACTGCAAAAAAGAAAAATAATTGGGTGTTAGAACAAAATAACCAGAACTGTCACTAGAAGCTAAAATGATGAAACTGAGGTTATCATACTTTGGGCACATAATGAGAAGACCTGATTCATTAGAAAAGACAATAATGCTGGGAAAAACAGAAGGGCGTAGAAAAAGAGGAAGGCCAAACAAGAGGTGGATTGATTCCATAAAGGAAGCCACAGACCTCTGAACAGGGTGATTCATGACAGATGCTCTTGTAGGTCACTGATTCATAGGGTCGCCATAAGTTGTAATCAATTTGAAGGCGCATAACAACAAGAACAATTTCCTATTGGACATGTAGAATATTTGTGACTATTCACCATGACATCGGTGAATAGTTGCAATGAAAATAAAAGAGAAGGGAACTCCCAAGTATTCTGTGTTGTTGTATGTGTTTTTGTCTTTCAAACCAAACCAAAACCTGCCACTGCATTTGGATTGGCTAGACTGACCCTCTTCTCTTTTCTATTGTCTCCATCCCCAGGAGTCTCCAAACAAATATATTTCTACCAGGAGCCTTACAAGGGACAGCTGTGCTGACAAGGCTGTTACCACCAGCTAAGGAACAAACTCTGGCTTTGCATGAAACAAAATGAAACAAACAAACCAAACCATGAGAAGAGAAGAGAAAGCCAACGGGGGTGGGGGTGGGGGGAGCTGTTCACTAGCCTGGCATCTCAAGCTGTTTTGTGCATAACAGTGTAAGAGGAGATTGGAGCCAAAGTCCATCTGGTCCAGGATTTTGGGGGCTTTGAACAGTGGCCAGACAAGATGCCCCCTAGGTGAGATGGGTAGTCTTGAAGGGATTCCAATTCTTGCCCACCAATTCTTGAGCCTAATATCCTGAAAGCAGGAAAGGGGAAGAAGTTTGTTCATTTTAATAAACAACAGTTAACCTTCAAAAATATGCACAAAAATGCATATGTTAATGAATATAAATATGCAAAACTATATTTTATATAGAGGAAATTCTTTGCAAAAATTAGGCATGTGCAGCTACCACAATATTTGCTTTCTCTATGTATCAGTAGTGTTTGGAAGACACCCAATCTGCTCTGGATCCTCTCTGTGTCCTTCCGATTCTATTCATTATGCACTACCAAATCCAAAATTCTGTTTTGCCCCCCATTGACTATACAGTGGAATCTAAAAATGGCTACAACTTTTTTCCTTTTTACGTAAGTGGATGGAATTCACAGGCAAAGGAGCCACTCCAGAGTGGATTAAGCCAATCCATCCAGGGGTTTTGGTGAAAGGGACCTTTGCATTTTTTCTTATAAAGCAAAAATTCTTTATGTTTTTATTATTATTTCCTGTCAAAATTGGATGCAAATTGTAGGAATGGTTGCCACTACTGAATGGATGCCAAATTTCAGAAAGACATATTAAGTGGTTCTCCCACAGAAACCATTCTGTGTGGGAAAACTGAAATAATGAAATCTAATTTTGGGGAGGGCAATCAATTTAAAAACCAGAGACTTGGAGGAGGAGCCCAAACGTAAAAACCTGTTAAACCTGACAAATAAATCCAAACTCTATTGGGGTAGGTGATTTTACTTTATTTTTTAAAAAATGGGAAAAGTCACAGTTTTGTTTTCCTCTCTACTCCTCCATGGGGAAAAAGACAGAGTGAGAGAGAGCTAGACGATTTTAAATTTATTATTAGGGAAAAGAAACACTGGGAAAGAAACGGGTGGGCACCCCAATGGCCTAACTCCGCCACCTTGAATATTTTTTCCTGGTCCTGGAGGATCCTCCCTGTTGTTATTAGATAGCAACAGCATCATTTCTGTTTGTGTGTAAATGTGCGTGAATCAATATTGTATTATCTCCACAATCTGGACTAGCAGGCCATATCAGACTTCCCATTGGAAGCATGAGGTTCTCCGTGGAGGGGAGAAGCAGCAATTATTGTATTGTCCACAGCAGCCATTTTGTGTTATGCCATAAGCCCATGGCAGTCCTTTTGTGAGTGACACCCGCATGACTTTCTCAACATTCAAAATGTGCCTGCTGGTCCAAAAGGTTTGGTGACCCCTGCTCTAGTCCATCTCTTCGCCCACTCTGTTTTCCAATCTCTCCATCAATCAGCATTCCATGGCAACTGAGACTGCTCAGAACATAAGAAGAGGCCTGCTGGATCAGGCCAAGGGCCCAATCTAGTCCAGCATCCTGCTCTCACGGTGGTCAACCAGATGCCTATGGGAAGCCCACAAGAAAGACTTGAGGGCCACAGTGTTCTCCTCTGTGGTTTCCAGCAACTTGCATTCAGAGGCATACTTCCTCCAGTGTTGGAGGTAGAACATAGCTGTGTATCTAGTAGCCACAGGTAGCCTTATCCTTCATGAATTTGTCTAATCCTCTTTTAAAGCCATCCAAGTAGGTAGCCATCACTACTTTGTATGGGAGCAAATTCCATAATTTAACTATGTGTTGTATGAAGAAGTATTTTCTTTTGTCTGTCCTGAATCTTCCAAGAGTGAAGAAATCATTACTGTTCAAAGCCGTAGGCCTCCACAAACAAATATAAGAAAATTCAAAATACATATTTAAAAACAGATCATATTACAATAAAACAATTCTTCAGCATAAAATGGAAGAGCAGCAGTACAATTCAAATAAAATTTCCTCTCCTGGAAAATACCTTCCAACATTCAGCTTCGTTGGGTGTCCATGAGTTCTAGTGTTATGAGAGAGGGAGAAAAACGTTTCTGTATCCACTTTTTCCATGCCATGCATCATTTTATACACTTTTGTCTTGTCACCTCTTCCTTGCCTTTTCTCTAAACTAAGGAGCCCCAAATGTTACAACCTTTCCTCATAGGGGAGTCGCTCCATCCCCTTGATCATTTATTTATTTATTTATTTAAAAAGTTTATATCCCGCTTCAGTTCCAAGGAATTTTAAGCGGCAAACAATAGCATAATAAAACAACATAGTACAGTATAACATACCAAACAAGTTATAAAACATTATAAGAAATATACAGTATATCACACATTACAATTCAAAAGCTAACCGAAATAAAAAGGTCTTAACTTGGCGACGGAAACTAAACAGAGAAGGGGAAGAACGAATTTCCTGGGGAAGAGCATTCCAAAGAGTTGGTGCCCCCACTGAGAACAGTTTATTCCTAATGCCCGTCTGGTGAATTTGGGAAAAGGAGGGAATATTAAGACCAGGGTCTAAAGAAGATCTTAAAGGACGTGCTGGTTCATAAAATGACAAACGATTTGATAGATAACTAGGACCTGAGCCCGATAAAGCTTTAAACGTTAAAACCAGGATTTTAAACTGAACTCGATAGGAGATTGGAAGCCAGTGTAGTTGTTTTAAAAGCGGAGTAGTGTGAGCTCGGACGTCCGCCCCAGTTAGCATCCTAACAGCTGCTCTCTGAACCAATTTCAATTGGCGGAGTATTCTAAGGGGAAGACCTAAATAAAGTGAGTTACAATAATCTAGTTTAGACGTGACCAAGGCATGGGTAACCATGGTCAAGTCAGAAAGCTCCAAAAAAGGACGCAATTGGCGAACTAGCTTCAGGCGGGCGAAAGCGCTTCTAGAGATTGCAAGAACATGAGCCTCTAGAGTCAAGGCCGAGTCTAGGAGAACACCAAGACTACGGACTTGAGTCTTTGAAGAGAGTACAACTCCGTCTAATATTGGAACATTCCCTGTTTCCAACTTAGTTCGATGTCCAACCACCAGCACCTCTGTTTTATCTGGGTTTAGTTTAAGTTTATTCTGCATCATCCAGGTCTTTACTGCTGTTAGACAATTGTTTAATGGGAGGATGGCATCTTTCGTATCCGGAGGAAAGGAAAGATAAAGCTGGGTATCATCAGCATATTGGTGAAATCGAATTCCGAACCTCTGGATGATCTCTCCTAGCGGTTTCATGTAAATGTTGAATAGCATCGGTGAAAGCACCGAGCCTTGTGGAACTCCACATGATAACGGCCAGGGATCAGAACTAAAATTCCCAAGCAATACTCTCTGTGATCTGCCCTCCAAGAATGAGCAGAGCCACTGAAAAACAGTGCCTCGCAAGCCCATCTCGAAGAGGCGGTCTAGGAGGATTTTATGGTCGATCGTGTCGAATGCTGCAGAAAGATCGAGGAGAACTAGTAAGGACACATTCCCCTTGTCTAACTCTCTCCGAAGATTGTCTACTAAGGCCACCAATACAGTCTCAGTTCCATGACCTGGCCTAAAACCAGATTGAGATGAGTCAAAGTAATCCGTCAGCTCCAGAAAACTCTGGAGTTGCGCGGCTACAACTCTCTCAATGATTTTACTTAAAAAAGGTAAGTTAGAAACAGGACGAAAACTGTCTAAACAGGAAGGGTTCAAGGAAGGCTTTTTTAATAATGGAATAACAATTGCTTCTTTTAAGCTTCCTGGAAGGTGATCATTCCGGATGCCCTTTTCTGAACCTTTTCCAACTCTACAATATTCTCTTTCAGGTGAAGCAACTCAAACTACAATATTCCAAGTGTGGTTGCACCACAGAGTTTTCTAATGGCATTATGATACTGGCAGATCTATTTTCAATCACTTTCCTAGCATGGAATGTGCCTTTTTCATAGCTGTGGCACATTGGTTGACATCTTCATCGAGCTATCCATTACAATCCCAAGTGACAGTCAACTTTTCACTCAATCAGTATATCATGGAGTCAGGATCTTGGGCCCCCTTTACACCTACACCACATCAATCCATGCAGGGGTGCCAATCAAATGGAGAATGATACCTTCAATTAATCATGTGGGAGCAGTATTAAATGAATCACACATATATCCATTGAAGCCTCTTAGGAATATAGGAAGCTGTCTTATACTGAGTCAGATATTGGCCCATCAAGCTCGGTATTGTCTACACTCACTGGCAGCAGCTCTCTTGGTTTTCAGATGGGGCCATTCACAGCCCTGCCTGGAGATGCCAGAGACAGAACCTTGGACCAGGGATGGAAAGATCTGTCCATTTTGATTCTCTCCGTCTCTAATTTTTCCACCTTTCTGCAGCAATGAAAATTCTCATAGAATCATAGAATAGTACAGCTGGAAGGGGCCTATAAGGCCATCGAGTCCAACTCCCTGCTCAGCGCAGGAATCCAACTTAAAGCATACCCGAAAGGTGTCTGTCCCATTGCCTCTTGAATGCCTCCAGTGTTGGAGACCTCACAACCTCCCTAGGTTCCATTGTCGTACCACTCTAACAGTTAGGAAGTTTTTCCTGATGTTCAATTGAAATCTGGCTTCCTGTAACTGGAGCCCATTATTCCATATCCTGCACTCTGGGATGATCAAGAAAGATCCTGGCCCTCCTCTATGTGGCTTTTAGTCCACATTTTAGTCCATTTTTGTTGTTGTTATGTGCCTTCAAGTCGATTACGACTTGGGGTGACCCTATGAATCAGCGACCAACAATAGCATCTGTCATGAACCACCCTGTTCAGATCTTGTAAGTTCAGGTCTGTGGCCTCCCTCCTTTATGGAATCAATCCATCTCTTGCTTGGCCTTCCTCTGCACTTTCCGAAACAATATAAGAACCAAAACACTTATTCAAATTTTGCAATGCAGTTCACCAACCAATGTTGACAAACATGCATATGTTAGGGGAAAGTGTTCATTAAAATGAATATATGAGTGAAAATAGCATGCAAAAATGCATTGTATGACGAGAAATGGCTTGCAAACGAGTGCATTAGTCAAAACTCCCTACAAAAATAGGTTTGTTAGGAGAAATTTAGTGCATTCTCCTCTTTCAACAAGCCTTTTAAGTAGAGCCTTTATCCCAGTCTGCGTCTGTGTCGGAATTGCTTTTAAAGATATCTTTAAGCTTTTTTAAAAAGATGTGTTCAAAGAAATTTTGTTTTAATATGTTTTTAAAGATGTTTTGGTTTTAATATATTTTAAAGTATGTTTTTATGATGTTTTGGAGTGTTTTGTTGTTGTTGTTTGCTCCCTACTGGGAGGAGGGGCAGGATATAGATGTAATAAGTAAGTAGGAAATGCTTTCCAGAGCTTGGAAGATTACTTTTAAAAAGTAATAAATTACAGTTACAATTACATGGCCCCAAAACGTAGTAATTACCATTACGATTGCTATTGCTCTGAAAGTAACGGATTACTTTGCTTTTTCTCAAAAGTAATCGCTGCAATTACATTTCAGTTATTTATTTATTTATTATCTTTATTTCTACCCCACCCTTTTTCCAAAGCTGGAACTCAGGGCGGCTTACACATAAAACAAATACATATAAGAAAAACTGCATTTAAAATTGAATTAAACTATATATGACATTAAAACATTTAAACATACACTTAAAATTGTTAAAAGCAGTGATTAAGGCAGTAAAACAATACTGCAGCCCTCTTAAACGCTATCCTTAAACATCTTCTATTCCAAAGGCCTGTCAGAATAAAAAGGTCTTTACCTGTCGACGGAAGGACAGCAGGGAGGGGGCCATACTTGCCTCCCTCGGAAGGGAGTTCCAGAGCCTTGAGGCAGCCACTGAAAAGGCCCCATCCCGCATCCCCACCACTCGTGCTTGTGAAGGTGTTGGGACTGAGAGAAGGGCCTCTCCTGAGGATCTTTTTTTAAAAGTTACTTTTTAAAAAAAAACACCTACAAGGTGCTGGCCTTGGCTGCTGCACATTTAAGTAGCCTAAAACAACATTAGAAATAAACACACACATACAGAGGTAGTAGAATAATTCTTTTTATCCATAAGATAGCAATGGTGGTCTCTCCGCTGGTAAGGGAGGCAGGAAGGGAGGCAGAGTAGGGTTGCCATATTGCCCGGATAGCCGGGTTTTACCCGGATTCTATGCATGCCACCCGGCGCCTGGCTAGCCCCTTACGTGGCCCGGATTCTCAGCTTTAATTTAAAAAAAAATAAGTTTCTAGGTGGTCCGGTTCTCGAGATATACATAAAAACGTCAGCCACCCCCCTCGACTGTTAAATCTTTCTTTAAACAGTACTGTACTATAGCACTTTGTAGCTTTAACCCTGCCGGTTCAGCATTGCAGCCAATCAGGGATTGTGTTTCAGTTTCATTGACCTGAGGCTGACCTGTCTAGAAAACAAAATGGTGGATTCACACTCCCACACCCCCGTTTATCTGAAAATCTCATAAATTGGGTAAGTATATACATTTCAGGTTTTTTTTCCTCTTGTGTGCAGCAGTCAGAGCTTGGGCAGTGTTTTGAAAACCTTCCCAATACTTGATTTTTGTAAAAGCAATGCTAATCCCATATGCCCAAAGTAAATCCCATTTAATTCAATAGGACTTACTTTGAGTAGACATGGTTATGAATGTGCTGACAATCAGTGGGACTTTGGAGTGAATGTAAAAAAGAATTATGTTTGTGTTCTAACTCTTTCTGTCTCCAGTCCTATTTTAAAGCAAGTAGGCAGGGCTTACTTAGGTATTACAGTTTTTATTCTGTAGGAAAGTAATACTGATTTTTTAAAAACTAATACTGATTTTTCTGCAATGACCAACTGGTTTGACAATAAACTATTATATGGGCTGTATGTATTTATACATCTGCTGTGTGTGCATGTGCGTGTATGGAGCCTTTCCAACACCCCTATGAGGTAGGGTTGGAAACCAATGCAGCTCACAACAAGAAATAAAGCCTTTTAAAATCCAATGACCATAAAACAAGTATAAACAGTTGCAAAACAGCATAAAGTGGCATGATTCAGAATTTTGGGTTGTGTGAATGAAGTTGCTTATCACTTGAGGTTGCAGTTCTGTCCTTGTTTGAGTAAGCCCCACTGAATACACTGGGACTTGCTTCTGAATAAATAAACTTAGGATTGCACTATAAATATCTTCACAGTTTGTGTAAATAATAAATGTATTTGATAGTCATGCTTATATACATATTTCTTCATTTATCATATTTTTGGTTTTTGGTTAGGAATCCTGACTGGTTGTGAGATGCTTAGTTTTTTGCCTTACTCATAGGAATCTTGTTGTGGTTGGTATGGTATTACATTTAGGAAAGTGTTACTGCCTTCTGTGTTTTTTTTTCCTATTTGCATTTCACTTATCTTTAACCTCACTCCATTACAGCCATAGAAGCAACAGCAGCATATGCAAGATAATTAACTCCCATTAGTGATAAGAACAAGAATTTATAATTATTATTTCAATTAAAACAAGAGGCTTATCAATACTTTGAAGAGGACCAGATATTTATTTTCTTTCTGAGCCCAGGACTGGGTCTTTCATGATGCCCGGTGTGTGTGGAGGAGCAGGAGAGTAGATGATAAGACAGACATCCTGGTATTGGTAATCTAATTAGCAAGGTATGTGTGGGGTTGTTGCACACTTCCAGGCCCAGTTTCATTTTGAGTATGGAGGTGGAACCTGTGTAGATGTGGTTGAGAAATTTTGAGTTAAGCAAAGCTCTGCTTTTATAAAACCTAAGAAACATACAGATACTTTGAATGTCTGAGTGCCTGCACCAGTGGAATACTGGAGGAACTTGTAAAACTTGCTGCAACAGTATTTAGAACTGAGCATGTGGTGTGAAAGACTCCTTTTCCTAACATTTTGGCTTGTTTTTCTTCACCCACCACATCTCTGAAATATATTGTATATGTTATGGTTAACCATGCTGCTGCCCTGACTTACTTTATGTTTGTTGCTATTTTGTGTTTTTATTATGTTTTTATATTGATTGTGTATTTTTATTGTTTTTATTATATTTGTAAGCTGTGCTGAGCTCTGTTTTTAACAGCAAAAGGGCAGGATATAAATCCTCTTAATCAATCAATAAATACTCCATAGTGTTGGAAACTAGAGTCTAGGCATTTAAGGCTGAAAATGTTGCTTTAAAAAAAAAGATTTCTCACATCTTTCCCCAGTTTTTGGTGGTAATTCCTAGGCACAAAAACAAAACAACTGGACAATCCAAATATTAATATGCAAATATTTGCATAATATGCAAATAACTTGCATAATATGCAAATTAACCTGCCCGGATTTGTGGAACTGGAATATGGCAACCCTAAGGCAGAGGCCACTACTCAGATCTTTGCACGTCAAACCAAGTGCAACAAGCATAATCTTTCTCACTTAACCACCTCCCGTACCCTGCCCTGCCACCAACTAAGGGACACTCACCTAAGCAAACATTTTCCCCTGAGATGAAAATACTGCAAATGCAGCACAGTAGCCAGAGAGGGTGGTGGAGGCCACTTTGTGTGCCAAGTGCAAGCACACACATGTTGTCATCTTTCACCTCCACAGTTCTTTATCTCTATTCTGCTGCTGCCTCCTTCTCCTTTATCCATGTTCTTGCCCTCTGGCTCCTTTTTCCCTCCACTCCATTCTTCACCACCACCACCCATTTTTTAACACAATTGTTTTCTCTACTCCACCCCATCTCACTCTCCACCTCCTCCCTCGTCGCCTCCTGCCCACCCATAGAGCACAGGGGAGGATATTTATGGCCCTGATGGCAGCTGGGGAGAGGAACAGAGAGGGAGGGAAGAGCGATGCTGCACAGAAGCCCAGTTTGAGGCACATGATTTTCATCCACAAACCAAAGGAGCAGAAAACATCCCCTACTTTCCCCTCCCCCCCAAGTAATGCTCAAACGTAATGCTGGAAACATTACAGTCACTCCACAAAAGTAGTAAAATTACTCCTAGTTCTATTACAATCAAAATGTAAAGGAATTACCCACTCGTTCCTCAAAAAAGTAATGAATTACAAGTAATTTGTTACTTGTAACTAATTACTTCCAAGCTCTGCTCCTTTCACTCTGATTGGCTCCAATCAGCAAGAAATGACAAGGAAGCAAGTTAGAAGACTCTTCTCAGTGGCTAGCACACTCCTCTTTCATGCTGATTGGCTTGTAGAACACTGTAGACATAGGGACCCTGCTGGAACCTTGTTCCCCCAAAGCTAACAGGTCTATGAACTTCCTGGGATCCTGGACATGTAAGACGTTGCCTTATACAGTGTTGGACCATTGGACTTTCCAGCTCAGTACTGTCTACACTGACTGGCAGCTGCAGTCCAGGGTTTCAGGCAGAGGTCTTTCCCGGCTCTTCCTAGAGATGCTAGGGATTGAATCGGAGACAATCTGGATTCAAGGCAGTTGCTCTACCAGTGAGCTATGGGCCTTGCCCAGGGGGTACAGGAGGGAGAAGTAGGAATGGATGGGTGAGCTTCCACAAGTACAGGATGCTCCCAATGCAGACAGCTGTCCTCCACAAGAGAGAGGCAACCAGAACAGCGATAGGGGGAGGAGCTCCCCACATGTTTTCTGAACTCTTCATTATAACACATGCAAAGGACTATGGTAATTGGTAGAAAGTCGATGAACGCTATTACTAGTCCTGAACAATAGTATTGAGAGTTGCTGGCAAATTTCTCTTTTTTTTATCATTAATTTTTATTCAAATTTTCAAAGACAAGAAACAAAACAAAACTAAAACAACCAAACAATAAAATAAAATGTTGACTTCCGATTTGTCGCAGATCAGTTATAGGTCTACAATATATAACAATCCTATCTCTAAAATTATATTATAAAATCACTTTCCTCCAGTAGTTATCTTAATTAATCATCAAATCTCATAAACATTATTTTATTCTTTCCACAAAAAGTCCAAGAGAGGTTTCAATTCCTTGAGAGATATATCTTTCAATTTTTCTCCAAATAAACATATCGCTTAATCCATCTAATTCAAATCTGTTAGGCCCAATAATTTCAATAGCCATTCTTCCATTATCTGTATTAATTCCATCTTCCATCTTCAATAATCCTGTTAAGTCCAGTAATTTCAGTAGCCATTCTTCCATTATCAGTATCCCATAATAATCTTGTTGTCATAGCCATAGTCCAAGTAAACATATCAATTAATCCATCTCGTCAAATCTGTTAAATCCAATAATTTCCATAACCATTCTTCCATTATCAATATTAATTCCATCTTCCATCTTCAATAGTCCTGTTAAATCCAGTGGTTTCAGTATCCATTCATCCATTATCAGTATCCCATGATGATCTTGCTGTCATAGCCATAGTCATATAACAAGAGTCTGATGGGAATTTCCCCCATCACAAATATGTCCTTGCCATCAATTCTGAATATGTTGTTGAAATATTGTTGTAAAGTCACATCTCTGTTCTGGGTGCATCTCTGCTCTGTCACATATTTGTAGTTAATTCCATAACTTTTTTCTATGTCAAGCCCCATCACATTATTCCAGTCAAGAATTCTGAATATGTTGCTGAAATATTGCTGCAAAGTCATATCTCTGTTCTTCTTTTTTTCAAAATGCACTGGCTCATTTCTTAAGAGTTTCTCCACTGTCACATATCTGTAGCCAACTCCATAGATTTTTTCTATGTCAAGCTCCATCACATCATTCCAGTCCAGAAAATTATCCAAGACATTGATAACTTTACAACCAAAATCTTCATTAATTTCTTCAGAGACAACGTTGAATTCCAAACAGTAAACTTTATTTCTAACATCCATAAACTCCAAATCTTTTTCCAATTTCACATTTGTTCCAATCTCCAGGGCTTGTAGCTTCCCTATCCCATCCAACTCCTCTCTCACAAAATCCATTGTTTCTTTAAGCTCCTGCGTCATTTTGTTAAATTCAATTTTCATCTCCTGTCTACCCTGTCTCAGGGTTTGTTTCGTTGCTGGCAAATTTCTCCTGAATCAGGAGAATCTCAAGGACTCAAGGAATGCCAGCTCAAAGGAAATGCGGAAGTTAATGTCTCCCAAATCTCAATCTCATCTGAATGACTGACTTCACACCCACACACTAAAAAAAAAAAGAGAATGTAGAAGCTTCACCTTCCTCGTCCATAGATTTTACCCTTAGAGGACACTTCCCCCAACCCATGTGAACTAGTGGAGTGAAGCAACGCCAATAGCTTGCATGGGGTGGAACTTCTACAAAGGCCAGATCTGTGTGCAGTGGGAGAAGCCCACCCGCATGGAGCTTTGTCAGGGAATGAGTGGTCCTCCCTCTCCATACATACACACCCCAAGAAGGGCCATAGCTCAGTGGTTGAGCATCTGCTTTGCATGTAGAAGGTCCCAGGTCCAATCCCTAGCATCTACAAGCTGGCCTTGGAATTTCCCTTTAAAAAAAAATTCTAGAGAGATCCGCCACCAGTGAGTGGAGATAATACTGAGCTGGATGGGCCAATGGTCCGACACAGTATAATGTTCTGATGTTCCTGATGGTCATAAATTGCTATGAGGATAGAAGAATGAAAGAACTGGGCATGTTTAGCCCGGAGAAGAGAAGACTGAGGGGAGATAGGATAGCACTCTTCAAGTCCATGAAAGGTTGTCACATAGAGGAGGGCTGGGATCTCTTCTTGATCGTCCCAGAGTGCAGAACACAGAATAATGGGCTCAAGTTGCAGGAAGCCAGATTTCGACTGAACATCAGGAAAAACTTCCTAACTGTTAGAGCCGTACGACAATGGAGCCAATGACCTAGAGAGGTAGTGGGCTCTCCGACAATGGAGGCATTCAAGAGGCAGCTGGACAGCCATCTGTCGGGAATGCTTTGATTTGGATTCCTGCATTGAGCAGGGGGTTGGACTTGATGGCCTTATAGGCCCCTTCCAACTCTACTACTCTATGATTCTATGACTCAGAAAATTTATCTTCTTCTGTTATTTTCCTGAAAGGCCAGGGTAGTTTGGGGGTTGATATGAATGGAGTTTGGGGCAATCTGCCTGTCTCTTGTAGCATTTAAAATGGTGAGCTGAGCGACTTGTGAATGGTTTCATCAATCTGTATGCCACTTCTGTATGTTGGAAGTGGTCTGGACAAGCTACCAGGTTGTGTGAGCTGATCATAGATCTGTGATTCCTGAGATAGAGGACACATCCATACCATACACTTAAAGCACATTTAACACACATTTATTTATTTAAAACCTGTATTTACTGCTCAATCATTTGCATTTCTAAGCGGTGTACATAAAAACAAGCCGTACATAAAAGCAATAACAGTAAAATGGTCATAAAACCAAACATTAACTGAAAATGCCTGCCGGAACAAGAACGTTTTAGTCAGAAAGCACATTCAGCACACATTTAAAGCACATGACTCCCTGCAAAGAATCCTGGGAATGATAGTTTACCCTTCACAGAGCTACAGTTCTCAGCATCCCAGCAAACTACAGTTCCCAGGGTTCTTTTGGGGAAGCTATGTACTTTAAAGGTGTGCTAAATGTATGATGTGGCTGTGACTGTATTCTGTTCTTTGAGTCATATCAGATTTCAGGGACGATATTCCATTATCTTTGTGTGTGTGTTTTTCTGTAGTAACCACCTCCTTCCAGTCCTTCTGACAATGTGATAAAGTCTCGCAGCTGAACGCAACATTAATTACATTTCAAAGCAAACCTTTTTATTCATTTGGAGACAATCTGCGAAACAGAAATTTGTGACTGAAGCGCCTGCCAAACCAATTACAGGAAAATAACTCAAATATGTCTTGACAGATTGCAGTTTCCCCTCCCTGCCAGACCTGCTAAAGTTAGCCATGCTTTGGATTGCATGGGCAACGTTCATCTCCAGAGCAGATACAGAGTTTAAATATGTGGTCTTTTTAGCTGGTAGGTACATAGGAAGTTGCCTTACACTGAGCCAGGCCTTTAGGGCAGTATCCAACTAAACTGTTCCGCTAATGCAAGGGTTTTTAGTTGTGCAGTGGAATTTTCCTGCCTTCTTCTCTCTCTGACTCCTGTGCACCTTGTATATCTACTCCAGAGTCATGGGGGAACCCCTGGAAGAGGTTTAGGGGTCATGCAGGAGTCACATAGAGAGAAGAGAGGACAGGGACGTTCCATTGCACAGCTGAAAGGCCTTGCGCTAGCAGATCTGTTTACCGCCCTTGGTCTATCTTGCTAAGTATTGTCTGCACAGACTGGCAGCAGCTCATAAGAACATAAGAAGAGCCTGCTGGGATGCTTACAACTATCGCAGAAGTGTTTTTATAGGCCTTCTCTAGTTGTGATTGTAATTTGTTTCAAACTGTTTTTAATATTCTATTTTATATTATTGTGACCCGTCCTGGGACCTTCTGGTAAAGAGGGTAATAATAATAATAATGTTGTACGCATTCCAATCTCTGAGAGTTTGAGACTTCTAGGGGTGTCAATGCTTACCCAGGTTTCTTTGGAAAGAAGGTTAACGGAGTCTGTGGTGTCTTATAGGATATATGGTTTTTATTTACACATATATACAGCCTGAGCTTTAGATGAAGGGGTTATCAGCATTAACAATCCATCAGATCTTACTCTCCATCACCCATAGCTTTGGGGGTTCAGACACAGAGAACAAGCCTCTTTCTGTGTCTTTCCAGCTACATCCCAAGATGAGACTAGATAAAAAACCACAAGCCTCTCCTTGGCTGTAGAATGAGGAGGAGGAAGGACTCTGTCCTGAAAAGAGTTCCAGTAGCAACAGGATCTCTCTTGGCCACATCCCTTTGGATATGCAGATGGACCACTCAGTAAGCCCATTAACTCACAGGCTGACTTGGCTAAATGATTAGATTAACAAAGAAAACTAGTCTGACCAGTGAAGCAGGTTTCTTCCTTTGCAGATTGTATTTCTTACAGGCACACAATTCTAAGCTAGAAGAGATCTCACAGATATCATCCAAACCCACCCAATTCTATAACAATTTTATAATAGCAATAATAGTAATAATTCAGAAGCAACTAAATCTAATTGAATATCCAGCTCCAAGCAGATATTTCATTGCTCTAGTCTAGCGCTTGATGCTGCACACAATGGACCACAGGGCCCAATCAAAACTGAATGCTGAAGTCCTATTCATTTCAATAGGAGAGATGAAGCCTACAATCCTAGAACAGTTTCCTGGGAGTAAGCTCCCTGGAACTCAATTGGGCTTACTTCTGAGTAAGCACAGAATCATAGTCAGGAGTGAACTCAGAGGTCATCTAGTCCAGCCCATGCATAGGATCGCAATGTTAAGCACACAGATAAGTCTCCCCTATTGAAATGCAATGAGATTTAAAAATGCTTAATTCTAGCTTGATCACCACCCTGCTTTGGCTTCTTCATTAATGCTGGCTGCTGGCTGTCCTCAGTATGAAAAATTAAGAATGGCTTCATCTTAGACCTTAATTTTGTACTTAAAGGCACAAATTGTCTGTGCTAGCCATGGAGAAGAGGAGTTGCTTTATTTTGCCTTTCCTTGCCTTTGGGCATTTAAAATATTCTAATCTGGTGCCTTCACTTTGCCCTTCATAGAGGGTGTTCCCCCTCATTTTCATTTTTCACCAGTGAATGAGCTGAAGCTATTACGCTGACCACTAAAGCCAAGAACTGTGATTTGCTGGCATTCAGGTTGCCTTAATCTTATGCCTTAACTTTGCAGATAACGTAGGGTTTGTTTTTTGCTAACGTTAGCAACCCACATGAGGAGGCAGCTAGAAAGTTCTCAGAAAATGACGGCAAAAAAAATTGAATTTAATTTATTCTAAAGAAGTGCTAGCCAAAAAGAATCTGGATAGTTCTCTCTCTCTCACTCACTGTCTCCCTCCCTCTTAAACAAAATCAAGTTAGTGCAGGAACATTTGAACCTTTAACAGCTTCAAAGATAAATTGACAAGAGAGTGCATGCGAGGGATCTGTGCCCGTAGTGAACCTAGCAACGCTCTGTTGCAAACTTCTCGCTTCTGGAAACCAGCATCTGCGTCTGAAGCTTGCCAAGCTGAACCTCTGACTGATGACCTGGCTATTGGCTCCAGTGAGAAAACATATTGAGAGGGAGTGGAGAAAGCTGATCTGCGCTCCAGCAAAAAGAGAAGGCAGAGCCAAGAAAGCGTCACGCTGATATATAGGAGCCAATTACCTTTGTAATTGCATTTTGCCGATAAAAGACAACATTGTGTCCAGAACCTTGTAAGCTGCGCTTGATTCCGTGGCAGGTTACAGGTGTATTTAATGTAAAGACACACACACACACATATATATATTGTGGGTGGAAATGGCTATATTAGAACAAAAGGGATAGGTGAGATCATGGTGCAAGGGCAAACTCACACATTTTAGCCTTGGCTTTGAGCTGTCCTGATTCCCACCAAAAGTGATGGGACTCTGCAAGCATTCCTGGCCTCCAAGGTGGAGGTCGTGATGAGTTTCTGTCTGAGGGAGAAGAACAAGAAGGTGGAAATGTAGCTCACCATAGATAGGAATGTTGCATTTGAAACCTGGTTTTACTAATGACTTGTTCAGTCTACCAGATGGCTCCGTCTTTCTTAATGAATTTCGAGTGGTGACACAAAGAATACAAATAGTTCCCAGGACAGAGAGAAAATTGGCAGTCTTAAGCTCTTTCAGAAAGCAACATCAAAACAAGATGCCAAGGCCCTTATGCAGTGGAGGCTGGTCATTACGGTACATGGATCAGTGCCCCACCAGGATCAGTCTGCCCTCAACCTGCCCCCCCGCCACCTGACTCTGTACTTACAACCAGTCCAGGGGTCGGCACTGCCTATCCAGCATTCTCCTCCTGCTCCTCCTTATATGCAGAGTTGGTGAAACTGAAATTAGTTGCCTGTGACTGGCTCTGGTTCCACCAACTATTGGTCACCCTGCCTTCTGCCCCACCTGTCCCAAAGGGCACCAGCTACCACACTGCCCCTGTGGGATTGTATGGAGCCACTGTGGCAAAAATCATGTAACTTACTTAATGGACATAATTATTGACATAACTTACGTACGGTATCTTGCCATGGCATTACTCCATCCCATTCATTTCAATGCAAAGGAAATGCAGTGCAAACGAAGTCAAAAGTAATCAACTACACAGCGTTGTATTCAACTAAGTCCTACTCAGGGTAGACCTGTTAAACACAGGAACATAGAAAAGTGACTTATACTGAGTCAGACTATTGTTCATCTAGTTTAATATTGTCTACACTGGCTGGCAGAGGCTGTCAAGGGTCAGAAGTCTCCCCGCCCTACCTGGAAATACAATCGATTGAACTTGGGATCTTCTGCATGCAAAGCAAATGTTCTACAACTGACTTATGGTCCTTCCCTGTCCATCAACTTCAGTGGGTCTAGTCTGAGTAGGACTAGTGTTGAATACCACCCATATTATTTGTGGACTGAAAGCAACAACAGCAGCAAATACTTATCACTTTTTCTGGATTAATTTGTGTGCCGGGCATGGGACAACTTATTATTATTTATTGGATTTATTAGTTGCCTGTTACCCAAAGGTCTCCAAGTGACTTACAACATGATAAAAACAAAAGTAAATATACCATACTACTAATAAAATATCAACCACCTTCTTACGGCCACAGAAAGCTTTGGCAGCACACTATTACAAACAACATCATCTCAGTCTCTCAAAAGTTTAGGGAAAAAAGATAGGTCTTTTACCCAGTGCCAAACAGATGTCTCACTAGGGAGCCACAACTGAAAAGGCCTTTTCCCTTGTCACCACCCTCTGAGCCTCCCACAGAAAGAGGACGTTGAGAAGGGCCTCAGAAGAAGATCTGAGGGTCCGGGTAGGTTCATATTAGGAGAGGTGTTCCAGAAGATTTTGGGATCCTGAGCTGTAAAGTGCTTTATAGGTCAAAGCCAGCACTTTGAATTGGCCTCAGAAGCGTACAGGCAGCCAATGTAATTGGAATTGGTCTCAGATGATCTGTTCACCTTTAATCCATCAAGCAAACATTGAATAAGCAAGAGAGATGTAGATGTACTGCCCTCAAGTCGATTCCGACTTATGGCGACCCTATGAATAGGGTTTTCATGAGGCCAAGAGGCAGTGACTGGCCCAAGGTCACCCAGTGATTTGAGCCCTGGTCTTCCAGGTCATAGTCCAACACCTTAACCACTATACCACACTGGCTCTCTTGAATAAGCGAACAAAGGCAACTTTCACTCACATTTCCACTGGAATTCTCCAACATCCCTAAATTCCACTGAGTTGAAACTTCATCTTAGCATCATTATGTGCAGTGTTGCAGCTATCTACTTTTCATCTTTAGTTTTTTTTTCTTTTTGCATGTTTATATCAAATAACCTGACACTGAATTTTTCAAGCTGACAACAAGCTCGCGTGAAGGTTTACTCAGAAATAAGTCTAACTTCATTCATATAGATTGTCTCCCAGGAGTGAATAAGATTTTACCCTAAGAAACTTGGAGTAACAGACAGTTCCTAACATTAGCAGAATTGCATATGCCGCTGGCAATTACTCCAAATTCAAATATCTGTCCTTAAAAATTTGGCATAATATAAAACAATGGAACAGTCAGGCTTCTGAGCTCAAAAATTTACCTGAATGACAGCTTTCAGGTGCAACAGATTTACACAAACTAATCTGTTTTGATTTATTTTCCCCCTCCTTAAAATAAGCTTTAGGGAGGGGGGGAATCACACTAAATGGGTAATCTGTTTAAGAGAACCCCATTTTCTACACAAAGCATAACACTCTAGGAATCTCCAGATTCCCCAATTAAAAGGATAACAAAAAACAGAGGGGGGTGTCATTAAAATAATTGAAACCTAGAAGGCTTCAATTCCATCATCTGCTGAAAATGACTTTGCTTAGAAACACGCAAGCTCAAAATTATTCATCATTGTGTTTCCATTTTGCCATGGACAGCGGTGAAAGCTTAAATAAAAGCAGTTTTCACACAGTACAGAAATTTCAGTGCTTTTGTGAGGGATCATAAATGAGTCTGGTGAGAGACCAAATTCAGAATCCAATGCCCTCCAGATACTGTGGACTACAGTTCCCCTCAACCCTGGTCAGCAAGGCCAATGGTTAGGGATTATGGAGGGCGCCATGTTGGCAATGTATGAAATATGCCTCCCTGAAATATGCCGCCCTGGGTTCCTGCTGGGAGGAAGGGCAGGATATAAATCAAACA
Organism: Rhineura floridana; assembly: GCF_030035675.1. Taxonomy (NCBI): domain Eukaryota; kingdom Metazoa; phylum Chordata; class Lepidosauria; order Squamata; family Rhineuridae; genus Rhineura; species Rhineura floridana. The sequence goes on from NC_084487.1 coordinate 13,217,965, forward strand.
ATAAATAAAATCAAATAAAATATCCAAAAAGAGGTTTCTCACATCCATCCCTTATTGCTGTCATTTCTCCTTTTGATCTCTCCCCCACCCACCCAAGCATGGAATACAAGAGTTATGCCTTAGAATCCCCTACAACGGGGTTAGAGAACCTGGTGACCTCCAGATGTTGCTGAACCACGACTCCCATCATCTCTGACTGTTACCCATACTGATTGGGGCTGATGGAAACTAGCCTCCAACAACATCTGGAGAAGATGCCCAACTTTCCCTAACAGACCAGCCTTCACTGATAAGACTGGGGACAACGGGTACCACTGAATTCCTCCTAAAGTTAAGTTTGGTGACAAATTTGGAAGCTCTTGCTCGGGAGAAATGTTTGCAAGATTTCAGGGGGAAGCCAATATCCCGCTAGTAAGGGATTCCACTTATCCCTAAATTGAGGGACAAAGAAATCTCTGCAGAAGAATTCAACAAAATAGCCATTTTCCATGTCCACATTTCTCAATGGGAAAATAAAGTTAGACTGTTGATGAGGCTCCTCCAATAGCCTGCTTCAGGAAGATGATCAATACCCATTTATCTCAAGTGAGACCCACTCATTTCATTCCACATTGCACAACAGCAGCTGATTTCATTGAGGAGAAATGGATTGCCTTCTTGAACTCCTCAAACATCCATTAAAGACCCAGAAGCACATGACTGTCCTTTTAATTGGCATAAGCCTAGGAACCATCCTTCTGTTGCCTGGGTATTTGAAATGGCAGATAAGGTTCTTAGGAAAGTAATCATGCTCAGTAGCATAGTGGAAAACTCAGAAGTGTAGGGTCCCTTCATAATAGCCACAGTCACCTGCCACCTTCTAAGATTATAGAATAATCTGGCCAGGCTTGAATACTGCTTTCTGCTTCTCTGTCACTCTCACCATTTGACTGTCCTACCTCACTGTCACAGATATTGCTTGAATTATTGAATTTGGTGTCACATCTATCTCCTGCTGCTACCAAACTTGATGATGTAGATGGGATGCTATCACCAGGATTCACTGTCTCTTCTTCTGCAGTAACTGAACTCTCACTCTCCACAACTTGGCTTTCTGAAGTAGGAACTGATAAGAATTCCTTTCACTCTGATTGGCTCCAATCAGCAGGAAACAACAAGGAAGCAAGTTAGAAGACTCTTCTCAATGGCTAACACACTCCCCTTTCATGCTGATTGGCTGACAGGATGCTGGAGACATAAGAACCATGCGGGAACCTGGCTCACAAAACATAAAAGGTCTAAGACCCCCTGAGAACCTGGACAGCTACACCCCTGATCCCACTGCATCAAACAAACAGATTGGCCATAGCTCAGTGGTAGTGTATCTGCTTTGCATGCAGAACGTCCCAGGTAGTGATAGGCAAGTATTTTGATTCAGTTTGCATTTCAAACTGAATCTATTAAATTTGGTGACCATCTAATATTTAACTGGAGAGAATTCCAAAGGGTAGGTGTCACTACACTAAAGGTCCACTTCCTATGTGGCGCAGAACGGACCTCTTGATAAGATGGTATCTGCAGGAGGTCCTCACCTGCAGAGCACAGTGATCGACTGGGTATATAAGGAGTAGGATGATCCTTCAGGTATCCTGTTCCCAAGCTCTATAGGACTTTGTTCACCAAAACCAGCACCTTGAACTTAGCCTGGTAGCTAATAGGTAGCCAGTGTAATTCTTTCAGAAGCAGGGTGACATGATACCCTGCCCCAGTGAGCAGTCTCAACACTGCATTTTGCATCCAGCTGCAGCTTCCACACCAATCTCAAGCGGAGCCCCACATTGAGCACATTATAGTAATCCAGCCTGGAGGTTACCAGTGCATGGACAACAGTGGTCAGGCTATCCTGGTCCAGAAATGGCTGCAGCTGTCTTACCAGCCAAAGCTGGTAAAAGGTACTCCTAGCCACTGTGGTCACCTGGGCCTCTAGCAAAAAGGATGGATCCAGGAGCACCCCAAGGATGACCTGCTCTTTCAGAAGGAGTACCACCCCATCCAAAGAGGCAACTGACCAATTATCCAAACTCGGGAACCACCAACCCATAGTGTCTCCGTCTTGCTAGGATTGAAACTCAGCTTATCCAGCCCACCACCGAGTCCAGGTAGAGGTCCAGGGCTTGCACGGACACCCAGATTCAGATGTTACAGAGAAATAGAGCATTGTCAACGTACTGCTGACACCTCACCCCAAATTTATTTTTATTATTTATTTTTTATTTATTTAATTACATTTCTAGACCGCCCTATAGCAGAAAGCTCTCAGGGCGGTATACAACAAATAAAATCACAATTAAAATATGAGCAAGTGTGGAAAAAAATATATATATAGTACAATTATAAAACATTAATAAAATTGCCATTGAGATTTAAATTAAGATCATATTAAGTTTAAAATGTTAAATTAAAATATTTAAAAATTTACAAAATTTAAAAAGCCTGGGCGAAAAGGTAAGTTTTTACCTGGCGCCGAAAAGATAACAGAGAAGGCGCCAGGCGTATCTCGTCTGGGAGGGCATTCCATAGTTCGGGGGCCACCACCGAGAAGGCCCTAGATCTAGTTGTTGATCTCCGGGCCTCTTTATGGGTTGGGACCCGGAGAAGGGCCTTCGACGTCGAGCGTAGTGAACGGGTAGGTACATAACGAGAGAGGCGCTCCATCAGGTATTGCGGTCCGATGCCGTTTAGGGCTTTATAGGTAAGAACCAACACTTTGAATCTGGCCCAGAAACATATCGGTAGCCAGTGCAGCTGCGCCAGGACAGGTGTTATATGGTCAAATTTCTTTGTCCCAGTGAGAACTCTGGCCGCAGCATTTTGCACTAGCTGAAGTTTCCGAACCGTCTTCATAGGTAGCCCCACGTAGAGTGCATTACAGTAGTCCAATCTAGAGGTTACCATAGCATGGATAACTGAGGCAAGATGCTCCTTGCTCAAATAGGGTCGTAGTTGGGCTACCAGCCGGAGCTGGTAGAATGCATTCCGTGCCACCGAGGCTACCTGAGCCTCAAGTGACAGGAGCGGATCTAATAAGACCCCCAAACTACGTACCTGTTCCTTTAGGGGGAGTGTAACCCCATCTAGGACAGGTCGAATGTCAACCATCTGGGCAGAGGGTCCTCCCACCAACAGCATCTCAGTCTTGTTAGGATTGAGTTTCAGTTTATTAGCTCTCATCCAGCCCATTATCGCGGCCAGGCAGCGGTCTAGTACATCAACAGCCTCACCTGAGGAAGATGAAAAGGAGTAGTAGAGCTGCGTATCATCAGCATATTGCTGGAAACGCACTCCAAAACTCCTGATGACCTCACCCAGCGGCTTCATATAGATATTAAAAAGCATGGGGGACAGAACTGAACCCTGCGGGACCCCATATTGGAGTACCCAGGGACTCGAGTAATGTTCCCCCAGCATCACCTTCTGGAGACGATTCCCGAGATAGGAGCAGAGCCACCGCCAAGCAGTGCCTCCCACTCCTAAATCCGTAAGTCGCTCCAGAAGGATACCATGGTCGATGGTATCAAACGCCGCTGAGAGATCAAGGAGAACCAACAGAGTTACACTCCCTCTGTCTTTCTCCCGACAGAGGTCATCATACAGGGCGACCAAGGCCGTTTCTGTACCAAACCCCGGCCGAAAGCCCGATTGAAATGGGTCTAGATAATCAGTTTCATCCAAGAGAGCCTGGAGTTGGCGAGCGACCACACGCTCTAGAACCTTGCCCAGGAATGGGACATTTGCTACTGGCCTATAGTTGTCCAAATTATCAGGGTCCAAGGAGGATTTTTTTAGGAGCGGTCTCACCACCGCCTGTTTCAGGCAGGGTGGGACCACTCCCTCTCGTAAAGAGGCATTAATCACCTCCTTGGCCCAGCCGGCTGTTCCATTCCTGCTAGCTTTTATTAGCCTTGAGGGGCAAGGATCCAGAGCAGAAGTGGTCGCCCGCACCTGTCCAAGCACCTTGTCCACATCCTCGAGCTGTACCAACTGAAACTCATCCAATAAAACAGGACAAGACTGTGCTCTGGATACCTCATTAGGATCAACTGCTACAATAATGGAGTCAAGGTCCCGGCGGATGTTCATGATCTTATCACGAAAGTGTCGCGCAAACTCATTACAGCGGGCAATTGATGGTGTTATTGCATCCTGGGGACCAGAGTGTAAAAATCCCCGGACAACTTTATAAAGTTCCGCTGGGCGGTTAAGGGATGACTGAATAGAGACAGCAAAGTATTGCTTCTTTGCTGCTCTCACTGCCTTCACATAGAGTTTGGTAGAGAGCTTCACAAGTGCATGATTACAGCCGTCGGGAGTTCGCCTCCATTTGCACTCAAGCCGTCTCCTTTCTTGCTTCATCACTCTTAGCTCCGGAGTAAACCAGGGAGCCAATTGAGCTCTGCAACGGAGAGGGCGCACCGGGGCGATCGTGTCAACTGCCCGGGCCATTTCCGTATTCCACAGCATGGCCAGGGTTTTGACAGGACCGTCAATTCTATCAGCCGGAAAATTCCCTAGAGCCATCAGAAAACCCTCAGGATTCATTAGTCTCCGGGGACGGACCATCTTAATTGGTCCTCCACCCTTGCAGAGGGGAGAAAACAGTGTAAGTCTAAACCTTAATAGGCGGTGATCTGACCATGACAAAGGAATAGATGAAAAATCCCTCACTCTCAGATCACCATCCCCTAATCCAGTGGCAAAAATCAAGTCCAGAGTGTGCCCCAACACATGCGTAGGGCCAGTAACAAATTGAGACAGCCCCATGGCTGTCATGGAGGTCATGAAGTCCTGAGCTGCTCCAGATAAAGCGGCCTCAGCATGAATGTTGAGATCCCCCAATACCAAAAGTTTGGGGGAACGCAACAATAGATCCGAGACCACCTCTGTCAGCTCAGTTAGGGAGGCTGTTGGGCAGCAGGGTGGACGGTACACCAACAGAATTCCCAGTCTGTCTCGCTGACCCAACGTTATGTACAGACACTCTAGACCATTAGCCATCTGGATAGGGTGCCTAACAAGAGAGATGGAACTTCTATAGACCACAGCGATTCCCCCTCCCCGACCCTCGGATCTACCCAGATGCTGAACCGAATACCCAGGTGGGCACAACTGGGAGAGATTAATACCTCCCAGATCGCTCACCCAGGTCTCGGTAATACATGCCAGATCGGCCACCTCATCCACAATTAGGTCATGGATGAGGGAGGTTTTATTATTTACCGATCTGGCATTAAAAAGCAGCAACTGGAGATCCGAGGGTTAGCTGATAGAACTACCAGCAATCCTGTGGGTGTGAGGAGGACCGGAACACGTCACAGCCACCAGTTGTCTGGGGCGAGTTCCCCTTAACTGGCATGTCCTACTCACAGCGCCATACCTCCCATTACCCGTCACTACACTAATAGGGGCCCCCTTTGGTCCTCCCTCCCACAACACTGTCCTCTCGCCCAGGCACATAATAAAAATGAAATAAATAATAAAACTCATGGCATATACACACAATCACACACTCACTCATACAACCCACTCATACATTCAGACAACACAGCAGCATCCGAGGAGCTTCAGCAGCCGATAATCCGTAGTAGCTGATGTAATGGGACCCAAGAACGATAGACAGCAATGACCCCCAACCTGGTGATAATGACAGCAGCAACGGTGGCATACACCTCAGAAGAGGCAACAGCAGCACTTCAGTCTCGCATTCCAGGACAGCCCAACGGCAGCAACAGAAACGTCCACGCCCTGATCAGGATCAGGCCTGGGGCCTGGTCCTGCCAGGCAGAAGTCCCTCTGGGAAGGGTGGTGGAGGTGGTGGTCCCACGGCGGCGGCGGCAGCAGCAGCAGCAGCAGCAGCAGCAGAGCAGCAGCAAGAGCAGCAGCCTCTCCTTCCCTTGGGCGATGGTCTCTTCCTCCTGCAGGCCCTGGGTCTCCAATCTCCTGATGACCGCTCCCAAGGGCTTCATATAGATGCTAAACAGCATTGACGACAAGATGGTACCCTGCGGCACCCTACAGCACAACTGCCACAGGGCTGCGAAAGACAAACATGCAATGCTATTCTCTGAAAATGACCCTGGAGGTAGGATTGGAGCCACTGTAAAACAGTATTCCAATATCCATCTCAATAAGTCGGCTCAGAAGGATACCATGGTCAACAGTATCAAAAGCTGCCGAGAGATCAAATAAGAATAACAGGGTCTCACTCCCCCTGTCATTCTCCCAATAAAGGTCATCCATCAGGGTGACCAAGACCAATTCAGTCCCATATCCAGGCCTAAACCCAGATTGGAATGGACAATCTCTTTCATCCAAGAGTATCTGCAATTGCTGTGCCACAACCTTCTCAATCACCTTCCCTAAAAAGGGGGTAGTTGTGACCAGGCAGTAGTTGTCACAAACTAATGGGTCCAGGGTGGGCTTTTTCAGAAGTGGTCACATCACTGCCTTTTTCAAGGAGGCTGGAGCCACTCCTTCCTGCAATGACATGTTGACCACACTCTGGATCCACTTAGTCAACCCCCTTTGGCAAACTTTAATAAGCCAAAAAGAGCAAGGGTCAAGAGGACACATTGCTGGCCACATCGTTGCAAGCACCTTGTCCACGTCATCAGGCCGCATCAGCTGAAACTGACCCTAAGAAGTTGCAGCAGACGTTGCACTGGACACCTCACTGTTCAAAAAGCCAAGTTGTGGAAAGTGAGAATTCTGTAACTACAGAAGAAGAGACAGTGAATCCTGATGACAGCATCCCATCTACATCGTTGAGCAGTTTGGTTGCAGCAGGAGATACTGTAAATGTATAGGCACTGAATCTAGTAATTCAAGCAATATCTCTTACAGTGAGAAAGGACAGTCAAATGGAGAAGCAGAAAGTAGTATTCAAGTCTGGCCAGATTATTCTTGAATTTTAGAAGGTTGTATAATCTCAAAAGAGTGTGTGGCTGTGATGGGCCATGAACTTCTGAATATGCCACTGCACTACTGCTGTAAAAAGGGATATAGCTCAGTGGTGGAGCATGTGCTTTGCATAAAAAAGGCCACAGATTCAATCCCGGCATCTCCAAGTAGGGCCAGGAATGACCCATGTCTGAAAACCTGGAGAACTTCTGCCAGGTAGTGTAGGCAATACTGAACAAGATGGCCCAATGGGTCAACTCAGGGCATGACAGCTGCTTATATTCCCCTTGTGTGTTTTCTGAACTCTTCATTGTCACACCCAAAGAGGGATAAAAACCTGTAGACATTTAGGGAATGAGCAGCCCTATGCAGAGAGCACTCCTGTTAGTGATGTTCCCTCCACAAGTACCTGTCACACATCATGTTGCCACATCAGATGAAGCCAAGTTAGCCATTTTGCCATTTTCTCTCGTGCCGCCTTTGCCTTCAGTGTGCATCATAGAATACAAAGATCTTCTTGATGTAAAAAAATGACAGATGATATTAGCATAGCAATTGGCAAGGCATTTCAAATGTTGGACTCCCCCCCCCCCGTTCAAGTAATTATCTGTAAATTACTTCCTTGTGTGTTTTGAGCTGCCAAGAGATTGGGGGATGGTGTTCCCTTTGAACTGGCTTTGCACAGTTGGTAAGGATTAGTGCGACAGAACCTGGAGCCGCCAAGGCAGTTTGACATATGAAATGCAATAGTTTGTGGAGGATACTGTAAATGGAAATAGAGTGGAGGAGGGAGAGGGAGAGAAGCTCCAGCTTTGCTGTATATCCTAGATCTGGCTACAAGTTGGGCTGTGAACAAGCTGTTATTTTCCACATGGGAGTAACACGGCTACACTAAAATGCCAGCATTCATCCGTCATAATGTCATGGCTCATATTAAAATGTCTTGAGGGGCCCAAGAGAGGAGTGGGCAAAAGACATCAAATCAATTTTCAAGCAATCAGTGTGGTTTCTAGAATCCAAACCCTACGTGAAAGCTTTTGGATGGCAAAAAAGAGAAGCTCTAAATAAGGTCCTTCCTCAAGGGAGGGAGGAATTTAGAAAAGGCCATGGATTTGACTCTGGCATCAGGCTGAACATATGGTGGATAACTGGGTTATCCACCTATCTGTTTCTCTCAGACACAAAGGGCCATATCTGAACTTCCAAGAAATTACTCCATGGATTGTCTCTTTGAAATTGATACCTTTGGATTACTGTTCTTCTAATGAACTCCCCTTGGTTCGATTGCAGAAGGGAGCTTGACAAAATGGGCAACTCTCCTCCTATACTCAGAATATAGCTCAGGGGTGGTGGGGAATCTCTGGTCTGTGGGTTGAATTAGGCTCAGAAAGGATTCCAATTCGCTCTATAAGGACTTTTTCCCCAAACCACACCTATCTCCCCACACCTGCTGATGTCACATGCAAAGCCAGATGTGAGGCAGGTTGGGGTGCAGCCTCTGAAAGAACATTCAGGAGCTTAACGAGAGCTCCCAATTGTTCCTTTTGCAAGTGGGGCTTGCTGTCAGCATCAATCAGCTGATCAGCACTAACAGCGAGCCCTACTAAAATTCACTGCATTAGGCAGTTCCCCACTGGGACTGTTTTAGAAGACTGTTTTGTTATATATATATGTTTCCATGTGCCCTGTTTTCTAAGGGTGTTTTTACTTCTTGTTATTCCCCACAGATCTCTTTGAAGCATCTGTAGAAACTCAAATGCCCATACTATCCATTATTATGTTTAAAATTCCTGAGGACAGTGGTATTTTATTTGTACATTTTGGGACAGCTCATTTTAATATTTCAGGGGCTACGTTTTCTTCTTCTATGCTTTGTAGTTATGATCCAGTATTGCTAATACACAGAGGCATTCCTGTAAGTTTGGCATGTGTATTAAAATTTGTCACAAAGCTTCCAATTTTTAGTGTGCAGGATTACATTGCAACTGAGAGTGGCTGTTACATTGCAACTTTGCATTAATATTCTATATGGCTTTATGTGCACGTTGCAACTCATATTACTTCCTTATATATTTTAGCAATTGTTTATGTTAGTTCACGGTTACCAAAAAATCTCAGTCCAGCATCATTACCAAGGAAGCTTCTAGCGAGCTTGCCTGTTAACCTTTACACAGAGGTGAAACTTCTTACAAGATGCTTTTGGGCACAATCAGCAAATTAGCCTCTCGGAAAAGTTCTCTGATAAGAGCAAGGTAGACTTGTAAAACATAATGATCTAAATAATTCAGGAAGCACATATTGATTTATCATGAAGTTTTATAGGCTGTAAACTACAAGGGTACATGCCTAGTAGTATGAGCTCATTTTCTACTACAGACAGATCCCAGGTGTCAAGCATTTCTGAGCAGGATGTCCACATTAAACCTAGTGCACATTCTGGCCAAAAGCAAGACATCTAAGGAGTTTTGAGGAACACAACAATGATCTGACCAGACAAGTACCATTTCTCAGAAAGGTTCTTCACACTGCTATCTGGGACATCAGTGAAAACGTGACGCATTAGTGATGGATTAGTCAAGATGTGCTTTGAGATTTGTCTATTCTACTGCATTGAATAAAGCCCTAAACCAGTTATAGTTACCTTTGGGGCAGAGAGGACCATATTAACCCAAGGTCCACCCACCTGGGTTAGGGAATGGTAAGAAATTCAGTGCACATTGCAAGCCAAATATATCAAATTTGCACTTTTCAAAACAGTATGAGAACTGAAACACAGCAATCCTTTGAAATTTGCACTTATTCCAAGTTTGCAATGCAATTTGCCAACCAAACAATGCTTACAAAAGTGCATATGTTAGGGGAAAGTGTGCATAGAAATGAATATATGAATAAAAGTGACACATGCCAAACTGTATTGTATGATGAGAAACGGCTTGCAAAAATGTGTACATTAGTCAAAACCGTATACAAAAATGTGTTTGCTAGCAGAAAGTCATACCAAAATGCTGAAGAATTTTCATGAGGATTTTTAAATTAAAAATTGCAAATTGCTGCAGAAACCTGGAAAACTGCATTTCAGATTGGAAAAATGAGACACTGAGAGAAATGAAACCGAAAGATCCTTCCATCCCTATCAAGGCACCACATGCCAAAGTGGTCACGGACTAAGTCTGAAAGTGGGCATTGCCAGAGTGCAAAAGCTGGCCTGGTGAGAAGTGCAGCTCTTGAGGCTGCCTTCCAAAAGACATTTCCCATCAGTTACTCAACGCTATCTTCAATCTTTTTTTATCATGCATTATTAAATTCAGTTAAAAATATTACGGTCCACTGGAGGGGGGAGGTCTTGGGGGGAGGTCACAAAAACAGACTCTTTGCAACCATAAAGAGTCACAGGACCCAATTCCATTGTCAGGCAGGGAAGCCACATATGGTTGTTTATTCCGATTGCAGGTTCTTAGGCTTTGGAACATTAGAACATAAGAAAAGCCTGCTGGATCAGGCCAATGGCTAATCTAGTCCTGTAGCCTGTCCTCACAGTGGCCAACAAGATGTCTATGGGAAGTAGGGTTGCCAGGTTCAGGGTCTGAGACTGATCCTGTATCTTTAGGAGAAGAGAAAGCCAGCCAAGTGCAAGTGTTCTTGCAACTCTGTATTGGGAAAAACCACAAGGTGGAATTCTCCCTGCCCCCTGCACAACTTTTAAAGAAACAGAAGACCTCTTGGTTGCCAGGCCCAGCCTCCAAGAGGTCTTCTGCATCTTTAAAAGTTGTGCAGGGGGAAGGGAGAATTCCACCTTGTGGTTTTTCCCATTACAGGGTTGCAAGAACACCTGCACTTGGCTGACTTTCTCTTCTCCTAAAGACACAGGATCAGTCTCAGGCCCTGAATCTGGCAACCCTAATGGGAAGCCTGCAAGCAGGACCTCAGCACAAGAGCACTCTCTCCTCCTGCGGTTTCCCGCAACTGGTATTTGGAAGCCTACCACCTCCAACTATGGAGGAAGAGCATAGCCATCAGGGTTAGTAGCCTCTAATAACCTTTTCCTGCATGAATGCTTCTAATCCTCTTTTAAAGCCGTCCAGGTTGGTGGCCATCTTTGCCTCTTGCGGGAGCAAATGTCATAGATTAGCAATGCACTGTGAAGCACGAGTTACAGTAGAATATGGGGAGGAAGGCTTGTGCCAAAGACTTCATGGAAAAGGTGGGTTTTGAAGTAAGTAAGAGAAGCAGCATCATGCAGGTGTTCTGGGACACTATTCCAAGCATACAGGGCAGCACGGGCAGGGACCTTTAAGGGGGCAGGTGACCCTAGGAATACAGAGAATGGTGGAGCTGCAGGAGTGAAGATCACCAGATTTCTTGGAGCCAAAGAAAGACCTTTGTTGATATCCATGGCAAATGAGCAGATTGATATGGGAGAAAGTTAGGGACTGGGGACAAATTTGATTCAGTTCGCATTTAAAGCTGCATCTATAAAATTTGCACTTTCCAAAACAATGCAAGAACCAAAACACAGCCATCCTTGGAAATCTGTACTTATCCTACTTTTGCAGTTCTCCACCCCAACAAGTGCTTGCATTAGGGGAAAGTGTGCATAAAGGTGACTATATTAGTAAAAATAACACACAAACATGCATTATATGATGGGAAATGGCTTGCATGTGTACTAATGTGTACATTAGTCCAAAATGCGTAGAAAAATGTGTTAGGAGAAATTTTCACCAAAATGCTGAAGAATGTTCATGAGGATTTTGTGGAGAAATGCATTTAAGAATGGAAAAATGGGAAACACTGTGACCCAAAATTGACAGAACCTTCTGTCCCTAGAGAAGGTGGTATCTTCAGATGTGCTGGCCCATCTTTTTATTCTGCAAGGCATCAGGTATATTGATGGTGTTCACAGATCCTCAGGTTGAATGATCAAGCTGACTTGATGTCTGAGGGCTTTTTTTTAGGTTAAATTTTTATTTTAAAATTTGTATATTGTACATTTTTATTGTTGTGAACCGCTTTGAGACAGAGAGAGTGAAAAACAGGACATACCTTTTTCAAATAAATCTCTAAATTTAATGTTGTGGAAATAAGAGCTAAAAGAGATCATCATCATCATTTACTGCTTTTATTCCAAAATAGCTGTCTAAAAGCTAATTACATGACATTAAAATAAGCAAAATCACCAGGCGTGCTTCTGTTGCTGAACTGCACCATTTCAGACTGCAAGGGGGTGATCAAATGTGTGAGTGTGACACCACAGAAAATACTCTCTACATATGCAAGGGTCACGTATTTGGTAGGAGGCTAGCCTACAACTTTTTGTGTGTGTTTGGGTAGGGACTTTATCTATTAGAGGAACAGCACTCACATCTTGGATCCCACCTCTGTGATCTGAAATGGTGCAGTCTAGCAGTGGATGGATTACCCAGGGCATCTGCACATCTCCATTTGAATTCCATAGGGGTATGTACAATTTGTTTATGATCCCAAAATGCTGTCCTCATGTAGAAAAGAATAGAGTATGCCGCAGTCAAACATCTAACAGCAACATGTGTTCTCCTTTTTTCTTTTCTCTTTGTTTGAAGTAAAGTTCTATGCAGTTCAGTATGACCTACTACCAAGTAAATATGTTTTCAATCTTTGTTTATGGCAGTTGTAAGCCAAGGATTTTATCATGTTGTTTTGGAGAGTTTTATGCATCCAGATTCTACCTTGGATTCCTTTGTGTATGTGTGTGTGTGTGTGTGATTCATAGACCGAATATAATGTCCCTCCTTTCAGCAGGCTGCTTGACTGTAGCAGGTATTTTTAAAATAGCTTCTTCTTATCAATGGGCCAGAGGGAGACAATAAATATTTTGCTTCAGCCGAAGAATGCCTAGAACAGTGTGTTCTTGGCATATGAAGATAGTGGCTGTCTTCTAGTTCAGGGTAGGGTCTAATTTGTAGCCTAGGGCTGGTAAGAAGAAGCCAAATTGTTCAGAACTTCCCTTTGTTCAATCTTTTGGTTGATGTTTAAAGATGTGTTCCCCCACCCGCCTGCCCCAGTGTCCATGAGCTAGTGCTTTTATACTTGAGATTGTTAGGTTTAACAATCCAGAGTCAATAGATTGAGAATAAACCAAAAACCCAGTATAGATAAAGGCAGAATCTCTTGAGTTCCACGATGGGAAGGGTTTGACAGGCCCACATTTCTATATTCAGAATACATCAAAGCTGGATAAGATCCAAGTTTTTGTTGATTCTGAACCCATGTTAATAAACTCCTCTTTTAACCTTCCTCTTTCAACAAGCCTTTTAAGTAGATACCTCATACAGGTCTGCATGTGTATTGGAATTGTTTTTTAAAATGTTCTTAAAGATGTTTTGTTTTGAAGATTTTTTAGTACTTTATCATCTGTTTACTGCCCTGGGCTGCCTTTGGGAGGAAGGGCGGGATATAGATTTAAATTTAAATTATAATATTAACAACAGCAATAATAATAAGTGGTTGTTGTTGTTGTGATAGTTCCAAAATGGGACTGGCATCAGGACCATGGACAGTCATGCACAAAACTAGACCTAGAGGGTCCCTGTAGTCAGTGCTGGAGACTGGACTGCAGCAAGCACATGGTATTACTCTGTTGATTAGGCAAAGGTGGATAGGCTGGCTCCTAGAACAGGGGTTAGGGCCCTGTGGCCAGAGCTTGGAAAAGTTACTTTTTTAAACTACAACTCCCATCAGCCCCAGCCAGCATGGTCACTGGATTGGGCTGATGGCAGTTCAAAAAAGTAACTTTTCCAAGCTCTGCCTGTGGCCCTGCAGATGTTGATGGACTCCAGCTCCCATCAGTTCTGGCCAGAATGGCCAATGATCAGGGCTGATGAGAGTTGCAGGCCTGCACACCCACAGTCAATGGTAGTTCACTAGGCTAAGTTCAAGCTTCAGCCCATAAGTTTCCTGATTTGAGTTCCTGATAGGGATGGGATCCATTCGCCGGTGCCAGTTCAAAAGCATTCCGCTGACCTAACCGTCTGCTATTGATCTGAGTTCATTCTTTGTCTACTACCTGCTGCTTTAACCAATCCATTTTTCCCCCTCACAAAAAATATTGATATTAATATCAATATTTTAAGGGTAATATTGACATTCTAAAAGGAAATGTTGATAAATGAAAGGAAATATTGATAAAATTATAATTGTTAGTATCAATATTTTAGAGGCAGATTTTTTTTTAAAAAAACCCATTTTTTGAAGACAGCTGCGAACAATCACTACATTAAAAAAAAAATCCATAACTATAGAGAATAAGTGAATTATTGCAAAATTCAATGCCAAGTCCAAGACTGGTTGGAATTCTAGCACATCCCTAGTACCTGGTTGCAGGGATGGCTGTGAGGCCTCACCATGCTTAGCAGAGGCTTCTAGCCTGGAGTTCAGCAATTCTGCCATATAATGCCATCAAGTTAGGCATTCACGTGTGGCAAAGCTGTGTGAAGCATGGAGACGTTACCTCCTCACACGTGTGCATTATAAGGTGCACTTCAACCCCACAGCATTATTTATTTATTTATTTATAAAAGAATGTTTGTTTATGACTTGATCATGAAAACATTTCAAAAGCGGCTTGCAACACCCATTATACACATGCAATAAAAACCAGAGATCATCAGCTAACTATTACAGAAAGATGTTTTCTTAATGGTCTGCATAAGCTCGGTGGCACAGAAAAGTTTCCAGCAGAAGGCGCCTGCTGAATCTCTGCTGGGAGATAGTTCCAGAGAACTGGGTCAATGACACTGAAGGCTGTGTTGATGTTAAATGAGCCTCGCCAATTCAGGGGATGACCCATGCTGCGCTTGCAGATGATCTCAGGATTGAACTGGGATATCAAGGCAGTCCCTAAGGCGTCCTGGACCTACGTTGTTCAGGGCTTTGTAAATTAATACAAGAACTTAGCTGAGTAGCAGACGGGCAGCCAGTACAAATGTTTTAAGAACAGTATCACATGTTGTCGGCCATGTGCCCCCATAAGCAGTCTGGCTGCCACATTCTGCACCAGCTGGAGCCTCTGAGCCACGTCCAAGGGCAGCTCCACATAGAACACACTGCAGTAATCCAGCCTCGAGGCTGCCAACACATGGACTACAGAGGTCAGGCTATCCCTTTCTGGGAATGGCCATAGCTGATGAAGCAGACGGAGCTGATAAAAGGCACCCCAGTCCTAGCCACAGAGGATGTTCAGGCCTCTAATGACAAATATGTACCCATATCAAAAGATTTTAGAAAGTCCTAGTATCATTGACTTGCGGTTCTAAATTTTGCAGCAGTGTTGATGTTTTGATTTCCATCATCTGTTAACTTTATCAAATGCCATGCATTGGCAATCAAAGTCGGAAGCATTAATCCCAGTGTGCTCTCAATGCACAGTACACCTCACAGCCAGTCTATATTGGATGAGCTGCAAGAACCTGATTCATGCGCTGAGTATTGCCCATAAAATCCATTATACTTTGGCAGGTTGGCCATTTTGATTGTCAACACTGGTGAATTGGAAAAAAAATCAAATAATTTGAGGTGGAGAGGGCGAGCTTCTTTGCAATCCTTAATTGAAAACCTGAGGATTGGACAGAGTTTAAGCCTACCCTGATTCAAACTCCAAATCTATTGAGAGAACATTTGTGGACATATTGTTCAGGGCTAGGTGCACCAGCCCTGCCCCAAGTATCCTGACTCATCACATGGGGCAGAGTCACTACACCAATTTCCTGCAGTAGTAGATGGTGCCTGGTGGGGCAGAAAGCAAGGAGACCCACAGTAGGTGAAGCCATGGCCAATGACCTAGGGAGGTGGTGGGCTCTCCAACACTGGAGGCATTCAAGAGGCAGCTGGACAACCACCTGTTGGGTATGCTTTACTTTGGATTCCTGAATTAAGCAGGGGGCTGGGCTCGGTGGCCTAATAGACCCCTTTCGACTCTACGATTCTATGATTCTATGACAGGCAGAGCCACCCCCTGGCTGGTTATAAGTAAGGAGGCAAGCACATGGAGCCTGGCTGAAAGCAGACCGAGATTGGTAGCGCAGGGCCCCATCTGCCCTAATGGAGCAGCCTCCATTGGCTTCTTGGGAGGAGGGTTGGTGTTGCTTACCAGGAGGTAGAGGGGGAGGAGCAAGGTGGCAGGGAGATCAGCGTAGTCGAAACACACTGGTAGAGCCAATCTGATGGTCCTGCTGGTGCTTTTGCATTGTGTAGGCCTCCCCACCACCTCGCTGCTCCCTCCCTCCTCCCTCCTGATAAGCAACAGCTAGCCAACTACTGGGAAGGTAGCATAGCAGCTGTACCCCACCCAACAAGCTGCTTCCACAATTGACTCCATCCCAAAGTTTCTCTTGCTGAGTGGGAGGGTCTGAAGGGGGAATTCTAAGTAGCTTCAGCTGATGCACTTAGAATTAGGGATAGATGGATCTGTCAGTTTCATTTCTCTCTGTTTTCCCAGCCTTCTGCAGCAGTTTGGCAAATTCTCAGGAAGGTTTGCGTGTCAGTTTCTTCCAATAAGCATGTGCCACCCACTCCTTCATCATGCAAAGAGAATCATCAGGATGAATGAGCTCATTGTACAGCTTCAGTGACCTCTTTCAGGCCACCTGCTTAGCTTGATAGTTGACCATGGGCTTAAACTAGGGTGATCTTCATCAATGCCAAACACGCTAGCTGAAACACACACACACACACACACAGAGGCATGCTTGGGAGGGGTCACAAAAACAAAGCAAGTTTGCTGCAAGAGAGTCAGTGTGGTTTGGTGCAGTGGTCGGGAGCCTTAGGGCCAGGGGCCAAATGCACCTCTCCACTCTTCCCTATCTGCCCCTTGGAATTCTCCCCAGGCCATGCCCCATCTCCCCAGGCCACGCCCCTCACTGGCCCTGCTTCCAGCCCCAAATGTTTTGCTTGGCTGGGATGTGCCCTTGCAGCCTGGTAACGGTTGTTGCTCGTCTTGATGGTGGATAGAGAGGGGTGTGTGAGCCTGTGTAGAAATGACCCTATGGTACAAATGTAACATATATATTTGTTGCTCTGCCCACTTTTACCTCTGGCCCTGCCCACCCCTGGCTAGGGATGGTTGAGAAACTCGATTCAGTTCGCATTTCAAGCAGCATTTGTCAAATTTGCAGTTTCCAAAAGAATGAGAACCGAAACACAGCCATCCTTTGAAATTTGCATTTATTAGAATTTTGGGATGCAAAATTTTGCCAACTAAACAGCATTCACAAAAATGCATATATTAGGGGAAAGTGTGCATCAAAATGAATACAGGAGTGAAAATAACATGCAAAGAGGCATGAAAGGATAAGAAATGGCTTGCAAAAATACCAAAATGTGTTTGTTTGGAGAAATTCACACTAAAATGGTGAATTTTCATAAGGATTTTGAAAAAAAGTGCAGATCATTGTAGAAATGTAGAGAACTGAATTTAACATTGGAAAAATGAGAAACTGAGAGAACCGAAACAGACAGCTCTTTCCACCCCTGGTATGTGGCCCTGAGAAGGTTGCCCAGAAGGGAATGTGGCCCAGAAGGGAATGTGGCCCAGGTTCCTCACTCCCAAAGTGATGGTCTTCGATTGGAATGAATCATTTTAAATTCTCTGCTCCACCACGGAACTCTCCAAGCGACGATGAGCTGGTCATTTTTATTTTTATGTAGCAGATTTTGTATAAGGCGATCCCTCAAGCAAACTGGTCTAAACCTGTTAAGGGTTTTATATATTATGGTAACATCTTGAATTTCACCCAGTACCAAATTGGTGACCAGTGCAGATCCCTGAGCAGAGGTCTTGTATGCTGACAGAGTCTCACTCCCGTCACCAATCTGGCTGCAGCAGTTTCCAGACCAAATTCAAGGGAAGCCCCACCTAGAGAACATTGCAGTAACCCAATCTTGCAGTTGCCAATGCCTGACCTACTGTGGTCATGTTCTCCCATGGCTGCTGCTGGCATACCAGCAAGAGCTGGTAGAAAGCACTTATCAAGGCTACTTGGTCATCCAGTGACATAGGTGGATCCAGAACTCCCCCAAACTGTCCACCTGCTCCTTCAGGCAGGCAAATGGCCAGTTTCTTGGACACATGGATCACTCACCCACAGCACCTCTCTCTTGCTGGGATGCAAGCTATCTACCCTCATCTATCCCTCCACCGCATCCAGGCACCAGTCCAGGGTCCACATGGCCTCTCTGGATTCAGCTGTTTTGGAGAAATATGCTCATATTCTTTCTCAGCCACATCTTCCTAACCGGGGGGGTTGTAACAAAGGGGGGGATGTACAACACACTGAACACTTTAAAGGATGGACCCGATAGAAATAAAATAATTAAATTGTAGGTCATATGATTTACACCATTAGGATTATGTGACTAGTCTAATACCTTCTAGATTCATTTTTTTTTCATTTTTAAAAAGACTCTTCCTCCATCAAGTTAAGTATTTTTCTTAACATTACAAAGATCACTTCTTTTTTTTCCCTCGGATTAAACACCATGAAAAACCAGAACATGTCTAATGAATTTTAATGACACTCCAGCACTTTAGATGAAACCGGTAGAATCGTTGCTCTCAGAAAAGGCGCTTTCCTCCGAATAACACTTTTATGTGCTTTTAATAATTCTCTAGGGCAATATAAGTCTGTCTCTAACTGCACATTAGACAATTCCAGTGCAGAATATTTCCAAATGTATTTTTCAGGACAAATTCTACGTTTTGCATTACTTAAATAGAAATGAATATTTTAAGCTGTCAGTGTGTGAGTGTGTGTGTGTGTGTGTGTATTTTCCCTCCCCTCTCATCTTCAATGCTGCTCGAACATCACTTATGAGTAAGAAAAGTGTGCATCTTGGTGGGTGTTGATTAATGGTGCTAAAAATGCTTTATGGAAGTTCTCATGCTAATTACCCTTTATTCTGTAACCTGTGTCAATTTCAACTGTTCAAATTAGATTTTTTTCTCTCTCCTAGGACTCAGGACTGCAAGAATCACGGTGCTGATCAGCAAGCCAACTTAAGTGGAGAGAAAGTGGAGCTGTTCTGTCTTTTCATATTAACATCTGCTACTTTTCTAGAACGTGATATCTCCTAAATGAGGAGGATGCTGGCAAATAACCATACTTTTTCTTTCTTTCGGGGAGGTGAGGGAGGGTTAAGGTGGGGAAAACAGATTGGGCATTGGTGGAGATCTTCCTGTATTGCAAAGAAGTAATTTCTGACAAATGCTATCAGCAGCTCCAGGTAATTGTGTCTGGAATAACATGGGTTTGGTGTTGGGGTTTTTTACATGCAAGGTTTTCAAATTGGTTTCATTATTGTGGCTGCAAACAGTTTAGTTTCTTTGTTATTATTGCACAAATATGATGGAATAAAAGTCTTCCTGATGTTGGGAGATAAAGGGAATCACAGCTAAGATAAGACTGTGATTACAAATGAGGTTCCAATTGGCTTGTTTTATATGTTGGCAGAAATATATAACCCCTTCTGGGCTTGTGATACTGTCTAACAGTGACCTAAGCTTGCTGAAGAAAAATAGTAACCCTATCATTCTAAAATTGTAGATTAGACTTACACAGATTTTGATCTATTGGTGTATTCATTGGGCCAGTGATGTAAGCATCATTCTTATCATTACTAATTGTGCTTCCAATATGTCTCAGAAGAGAGTGACTGTTTAAGGGTCTCTTTTCAAAAATAACAAGCTCTAGCCACGGCTCAGTTTACACATGCAGTGGTAGCCATCTCTTCCCCCCCACCAAAAAAAAATGCTGGTGGCCATCTATCTCCTGCTACAATGCTCAGTAATGACTGAGAGTCACTGGGAGCAAATCCAAGATGGTCATCAGGGGCATTTGGCATTGGGGGAAAAAGAGGGGGATTGAGTAAGATTTTTTTTCTTGAGGGTACCCAGGGTATACATCAGGACTGGTCCCTCCCAGGTTACTTGGGGCACTGCAGTCTGCCCAAGTATGCCTCCTGGTGGTACTATGATCTCATCCTTCCACCTGATTCTGGGAAGAGTGGCTCTGAAAACCCCTTGTTACAATCCAGATTAGGGATGGGTGAATCTGTCAATTTCAATCTCTCTCTCTCTCTCTCTCTCTCTCTCTCACACACACACACACACACACACACACACAGGGCTGGCTCCAGGCATGCCGGGGCCCTCGGGCTCCAGCCTGCCCCATGCTCTGGCATATGCTGCCGCAGATCGCACCGCCTGCCCGTTCCCTCACTCTGCCTATCTTTCTGTCCTGTGTTTTGCGGCTGTGCATGCGTGCTACCCTTAACCAAGATGGTGGCTGAGGTTTCCCTAAGGGGCTGAAGCCTCCACCGCCATTTTGGTTGATGGCATGCATGCGTGCTACACACATGCAGGGTAACCATCAACCAAGATGGCAGCAGGTGCTTCAGCCTCTTAGGGAAACCTGTGCCACCATCTTGGTTAAGGGCAGCACTGCACACACAGCCACAAAACACAGGAAAGGTAGGCAGAGCAAGGGAGTGGGCGGGTGGTGCTATTTGTGGCAGCGATTCTGCCACAGATCATGGAAAGAGAGGGCTACTCCCCCACCCTAAAGAGGGGCCCTTCAGGGATTCCTCTGGGCCACAGGGCCCTCGGCCAGGGCCCAACCTCGCCACC
Source organism: Rhineura floridana (assembly GCF_030035675.1). NCBI lineage: Eukaryota > Metazoa > Chordata > Lepidosauria > Squamata > Rhineuridae > Rhineura > Rhineura floridana. Next base: position 13,238,558 of record NC_084487.1, read on the forward strand.
TTTTAGAGCCATCCCTGCACACACACATGCACACAAACACTACTACAACTCAGGGTCATTCAATCAAGCAGGATGTTGGAAAGTTCAGAATAGACAAAACAAAGTCTTTCTCCATTCAGTTCATAGTGAAACTATGGAATTCACTCCCACAAGATATAGTGATGGCCCCCAACTTGGATAGATTTAAAAGGGGATTTGACAAATTCATGGAGGATAAGCTGTCAGTGGCTACTAGCCACAATGGCAATGTTCTAACCCCATTGCTGGAGGCAGTATGAAATCCACTTCCTAGGAATCACAAAAGGAGGAGCACTCCGTCCTTGCTTGTGGGCTTCCCATAGGCATCTGGGTGGTCACTGTGGGCACAGGATGCTGGACTAGGCAGGCCTTTAGCCTGAGACACCAGGGCTCTTCTTATGTCGTTGTGTTCTCAAGCTTCATAGAAGATAAAGCTTCAATGGCTGCTAGTCTTGATGGCTACATTTTCCCTCTATTGTCAGAAGCAGTATGCCTCTGCGTATCAGTCGGTGGAACTTGCATGTGGGAGGGTGTTGCGTTTAGGTTCTGCCTGTGGGCTTCTAAAGGGGATATACTACTCGGTGACTGTGAGAACAAGAGTCTGGACAAGATGTGCCTTGGGCCTGATTGAGCCAGGCTCTTCTTACATTCTTATGAGAGAGAATTTTGATACGCTTCACAACATGTATCAGATAGGCTCAAGACACTCCTAATTCCGGGTGAGTGAGAATCCAAAATATCTTGACTCCCATCAAAGAAGGCAAGCTGCCAAATACCCTATTGGCTCCACTTTAAAAAGGGGCCAAACATGCTCCCAACTGGCCAGAGATGTTCGGTGGTGTCTGGAAAACACTGTGTGTTCTCTGACTAGGCAAGTCAGGGGAATACAGTTCAAGAAGGATGCCAGCACACTGAAGCATCTTCCAGCTTGCTGCTTGGATTTTATAATGATGCTTCTGGCTGTGCTCCAAGAACAGACAGGAAAAAAAGTTGAGAAATGGGGAGGTGGAAAGAGAGAGGGAGGGAGGGAGGGAGGGAGAGAGAGAGAGCGCCTGCTGCCTGCCCCAGGTGTGTGCTCATTTTCCTGAAAGCAGAAAGAGTGGAACGAGATTTTTAAAACTTTCTCTGTTTCTTCTGTTCAAGCAGCTGAGAGCACCAGAAATAATGAGTTTGGCTCATAGTCATCACTTCATTAAAAGCAAACAGCAACACAAAAAAGGCAACCTCCTTGCCACCCCCTGCTCTAAACACTTTGCTTGTCAGAATGAAACTTTTGTCATCTTTCATGCCAGGAAAACTGAAGTCATTGCTGGATAATTTCCCCTTATTTCCCCCCCCCCTTCCTTGTCCACTTCCATTCCACAGTCTCTGCCATCCAGAGATAATCTGGCTATACAGTTAAAGATCGGTCCACATGTTTGCACAAACCACTTACTTTCTCTCCATTTGATTACTTTGTATGCCATGGCTGCCAAAGTGCTCATGAGGGATGTCAGAGAATTCTGATGGAAACAGGAAAGACAGTGAAAATTGCTGCACTTCACATGTTCGTCTGCGGTCAGAAATGGAAATCAGTCAAGTGAATATGATCAGTAGTCATTCACATCATTGCTGTTGGGTTTATTTTTAATTCCACAAATGATTAATGATGTTTTTTTGTTTGCATTGTTCCCTGATGTTACCTTAAGTTGCATGAAACAGTGGACAGTGAGATGAATAATGTAGCATTTGGTGGAAACCGAACTGCAGCAGAACAGAAACACTGCTGATTGTGAAGAATACAGGTTGGAATGGAAATTATTGCCCTCTTACATCTCTAGTGCCCGCCAATACCTCTGATGGTGCCCATGAAAGATTTCAGTAAATAACCCCTCAAAAATCTACAATGTATGAGAGACTGTTGGCTCTTCCTGCCCATTTCCTGTCTGCACTGGTTTAGTCTCTCCTGCATTGAGCACACCTCCTTTAACATCCCCATATTTCATTGGATGCCAGAATTGAACACCATCCCTCCCTTCCATTCAGAACAGAGGAGATGTGCAAAAAGCTTCTGTCTCTGAGCAAACACAATGGTGGCTGATGCCGGTGCCTTTTTCTCCATTGATGGGAAGGAGCTGATAGGAAGCATGACCACGCCATTTTGTGGTCCTGTCTCTTTATGTGCTGTTTCAGATGCAAGAGCCATTTTGTGTTATAATGCATCTCATGGTAGCCATTTTGCATCTGGTACCCATGGCACTCTCCCAACATTCTAGATGTGCCCACTGGCCCAGAAAAGGTTGGTCACCTTGTCTGTATGCCCAGTTCTTCTGACATACAGTTCCTACATAAATTAAGGGTTTCATTGTGGCAGTATTAGAGCTGGGATGAGCCAGGAGCTGGGAGTCATGAAGTCAATCAGAACTACAGGGCAAAGAGGAAACAGTGTCAAGAAGCAGTCTAAAAGTCAGGACCAAACAGCAAGTCAAAACAAGGCCGGCCCTGTCATCAGGCAGGCAACTGTCCCATGTGACAAAAGTTGTGGGCAATGCTGGCAGCCCCCTTCATGTATGTTGTGCAGAACAGACCTCTTGATAAGATGGTATCTGAAGGAGGCCCTCATCTGCAGAGCACAGTGATCGACTGGGTATATAGGGGATAAGACAGTTTTTCCTGGTCCCAAGTTGTATCCTGGTCCCAAGTTGTATAGGGCTTTGTACGCCAAGACTAGAACCTTGAACTTAGCCCGGTAGCTAATGGGCAGCCAGTGCAATTCTTTCAGCAGCAGGGTTACATGTTGGCAATACCCTGCCCAAGTGAGCTGTCTCACTGACACATTTTGCACCAGCTGTAGCTTCCGGACCAACCTCAAGGGCGGCCCCACATACAGTGCATTACACTAATCCAGCCTAGAGGTTGCCAGTGCATGACCAACACACATGGCCTAAACAAGCTTGCTGTGTCAGGTACAGAGGTGGATGCTATGCCATTGCCAGGTTTCTGAACATGGAATAGGGATGAGGTGCCATTTTGTCCTTTGCCTCAGACAGCAAAGCATCTTGGGACAGTCTTGACCAAGAACAGAGAACAAAATGGGGTAAGATCAAGGAGCAACCTGGGACTGCAGAATAACCAATAATGCAGGACACAACAGAATTCAGGAAGACTTACTCAAGAAAGGCTCAATTGGAATAGGAAAAGCACTCATACTACTATCTGACCAAAAGGATCCAATGGCCAGCCTGGATGGGCGGACTCGGTGAAAGCTCCTTGGACAGCTCCCTGAAACTTTGAACTAAAACCCAGAGTGGATTCCACTGCCCCACTGACATGGAGCCCCTGGCTGCCACAGACTTGACCAGCAGCCAGCTTTGACAGATATTTTAGATTACATAAGTAACTGATATAAGGCTGCCCATATTTCTGTCTAGAGCAGATTCAACATGTCCTCATATGAGCCCTTTGGGGGGCAAACGTCATAGAACACCCTTGAATTATGTGCTCCATTCTCAGAAGGAAGAAGAAGGCAAAATAATTTATTAAGAGATTCACTTTCTGCCCACATCTGTTTGCAATCTGGCTGTGCTATTATATATAAATAATGCTTTTTCTCAGTTAAAACAATGAAATGTGAATTAGTCACAGAGAGGCATATAAAAGATTCCAGGATGTCATTCTTCTGAGTTTGTTATTTCTTTTCTCTCTCCCTCCCCCCATTAGTTTCATAATGCTGCCAAATGACTGGAAAATGTTAAATGCATTAATCATCTGCATTTTAACGGCTTAATTGGTTTGCTCACTGATAGTATCTTTTGATTTTTTTCATAAATCTGCACATAGTTTAATAAATGCGCACATTACCAACACTTCTACAGAGGTTCCTTTTTTGAAATATTGAAGAAAATCCATGACCATTTCCAAGATGTTGAATTTTGTAAGAACATAAGAAGAAGTCAGCTAAATGAGGCCCAAAGTCTATGATATACTTCAGAATCCTGTTTCCTTCAGAGGTTAATCAGATGCATGTGGGGGTTCAGTGGAGAAAAGGACAACCAAAACGACCAAGGGGCTGGAGGACCTCCCTCTGAGGAATGGTTACAGCATTTAGGGCTTTTTAGTATGGAAAATAAGCCAGTAAGGGAGTGGCATGAGTCACATAGATAGGTGGTATAGTGGTTAGAGTGTTGGACTACGGCCTGGGAGACCAGAGTTCGAATCTCCACACAGCCATGAAGCTCACTGGGTGACCTTGGGCCAGTCACTGCCTCTCAGCCTCAGAGGAAGGCAATGGTAAACCCCCTCTGAATACTGCTTACCATGAAAACTATATTCATAGGGTCACCATAAGTTGGGATCTACTTGAAGGGAGTCCATTTTTTTATACCACTTTAATAGTCATGGCTTCCTCCCAAAGAATCCAGAGATCTGTTGTCTACCCCTTATGAGATAGAGTTCCCATCACCCTTAACTACAGTTCCCAGGATTCTTTGGAGGAAGTCATGTGCTTTAAATGCCTGGGCTCTTAAATGTATGGTACGGCTGTGACCATGATAGAGGTGAATAAAACCATGCATGGTGCAGAGAATGTGGACAGAGAGAAGTGTTTCTTCTTCTCACAGTACCAGATCCAATGAAGCTGAATGAAGTTCTAGGCCTTATTGACACATTAAAATAATGGGCAAATAGCCAGGTCCAGATGGCATCCACCTGAGAGTTCTTAAATAATTCAAATGTGAAAGTGCTAATCTTCTAACAAATATGTAACTTGTCCCTAAAATTAGTCTCCATAACTGGGGACTAGAACGTGGACGGCATAACTCCAGTGAAGGCTCCCATGTCAGAGGGACAGTGAATCAACTCTGGGTTTTAGTCCAAACTTTCAAGGAGCACCTTGGAGAGCTCCGCTGACATTGGCGCCACCAGCCTCCAGTGTGTATCACCAATTCTTAAAAGGGATGTAGTAGACTAAACAATGCACTGACGACTCACAAAAAGGTCTAACAACAACAACGATAAAAATTCAAGAACATAATCCACAGAAATTTCAATTTTTTAAAAACAAATCCTCATGAAAATTCATCAGCATTTTCATGCACGTTTCTCATAGTATGTACACATTTGGGTATGCAGTTTAGACTAATATACACATCTGTGCAAGTAGTTTCCCTTAATTTAATACATTTTTGTGTTATTTTCACTAACATGCATTTTTATGTACACTTTCCTCTATGCAATTTTGTACACATTCCTTGGCTGGAGAGCTGCATCACAACATCTGGAGAACTGCAAATGTTGAAGGATGTCTGTGTTTCAGGTGACATATTGCTTTGGAAGGTGCAAATTGAGTAGATTTCCCTTGAAGTGCTATCTGAATCAAATTTCTCCCCCATCTCTAGCTGCATGTGAGGCTCCTCAAGAGGAGAGGGAAGTACCTGCATAGATCAGGGCCTGACTGAGAACCAGAAAGGGTTGAGCAGAGATGGGGAACCTCAGACCCAGGAGCCACATGCGGCCCTTGAAACCTCTCTAAATGGCCCTTGGGACTCTCCCCAGCCACAAACTCTCTCCCCATCCCTTGCCCCTCATCAGCCCTACTTCGCCCCTTCCCAGAGCATTTTTGCCTGGCTGGGAGCTGTTGAACTCTGATAGGGGGGGCCTCTTGCTTGCCTGGATGGAGGATAGAGTGGGGTATGTGAGTGTGTGTAGAAACTAACTAAATCTATAAAGATACAATTTCCATTTATTGCTCCACCCACTTTTTCCTCTGGCCCCACCCACAACAGGCATGTGGCCCCCAGTAGATTACCCATAAGAGAATGCAGCCCTTAGGCTGAAAAAGGCTTCCCACCACTGAAGCAGAGGCCTACCTAAGCTGTCATATGAGCTGCTTCACTGTTGAAGCAAAAGCTCCCTTGGAGCTCCAAGCTGCTGTGCATTGTCTTCCTGAACTGGGGAATCTGACATATTTCCAGCAACTGTCATAGCTGCCTGTGTTTTTATGCACCAACTGTAGCCCACTATGAAATTTCTGCAGCAGGCCCAAGTTGCTCCATGTCAGGGTTCCAATGAGTGGAAGTTGCTTCACCCGATCATTTCATTTTATAAAATAGTGGGGAAAGATCCATGTTAGCTTTAAAAAGCTACAACTACAGACATAAAAACACAAAAACAGCCCTGCTGGATCAGGCCAAAGGCCCATCTAGTCCAGTGTCATGTTCTCACAGTGGCCAACCAGATGCCCATGGGAAGCCCACAAGCAGTAACCGGAAAAGGTTCAGAAAAGGGCAACCAAAATGATCAAGGGGATCATTTTGAGGAGAGGTTGCAGCATTTGGGGCTGTTCAGTTGAGAAAAAAGGAGAGTCAGAAGTGACTTAATAGAAGTGTATTATACAGCCACGAGAGTGGCTCAGAGACACATGTTCCCAAATTCTTCCAAGCTACACAGGACGTGGATTGGACTGTGAAAGATCAAGCCAAATTGTGTTTACATTTTGACAAATTTGTGGGGCAGTGCAATATCTCAGAGAGGAGGTCAGGTCTCCTGCTCCCCTGGTGCATTCACTATAGCTACCCAATTTCTCTGCTTTTTAAAGTTTGATAGAAATATCTGTTGGCTATTAGTATGTTCTTAAGCCACAAGAGTGTTTTGCCTCTTAGTGAATAAAATTATGCATGATAGTGGATAGAGAAAAGCTTTTATCTCTCTCTCATAAAACTAGAACCCGTGGTCATCCAGTGAAGCTAAATGTTTGAAGATTCAGGACAGTACTTCATACAGTGAATAGTTAAACTACGGAATTTGCTCCCACAAGAGGCAGTAATGGCCACCAATTATGCCGCCCGACAAGATCGGCCACACAAGGCCTTCTCTCAATCCTGCCAACAAAAACAGCCAGATTGGCGGGTACAAGAGAGAGGGCGTTCTCAGTGGCAGTCCCCACTCTTTGGAACTCCCTCCCACAAGATCTCCGGCACGCCTCTTCCCTAAATGTGTTTCGGAAAGCCTTAAAGATCTGGCTCTTTCAGCAGGCCTTCGGGGTATCCGGGGAGGGTTAATTGTTATAACTGAAATGCCTCCTGCCCAGTTTTAATATTGTTGCTGCAGATGTATTGTTTTTATATTGTATTATTATATTTTATCAATTGTATTCTAACAAATTTGTAAGTCGCCTAGAGTGGCCATCGGCCAGATAGGCGATGAAGAAATTAAATTTATTTTATTATTATTATTTATTATTATGGCTTTAAAAGAAGATTAGACAAATTCATGGTGGATAAGGCTGTCAATGGCTACCAGCCATGATGGCTAAGCTCTGCCTCCTTAAGCAGAGACAGTATGCTTCCAAATACAAGTTGCTGGAAACTGCAGCAGGGGAGAGTGCTCTTTGCACACATGTCCTGCTTGTGGGTTTCCCATGGGCAACTGGTTGGTCACTGTGAGAACAGGATGCTGAACTAGATGGGAACTGGCCTGACCCAGCAGGCTATCTTATGTTCTAATCTTAGTGCAACAGCATTCTCTCCACTTGCAATTCTCAGCGACTGCTAATCAGAGTGAAACAGCCTCTGATACAGTAGAGCATTCAGAAATTCCCCCATATCCAGGCTTCCCCCACCTAGAGCCCTCCAAATGCTGTGGACTATGACTCCTACCAGCCCCATCCGGCATGGCTATGCTGCCTGGTGCTGATAGGAACTGTAGCCCAAATCATCCAGAGGGTACCAGATTTGGGAAGGCTACACCGAACCATAGCTTGGAGGATTCTGAACAGCACTGTGCTCATCTGTTCCTTCCTCTTGCAAATGAGGCTTGTTTCATTACTTCCTGTTTTAATCGCATCAAACATAGATGCTCGAATTGGGAAACTGTGGCTCGAGCAAGCCCTATCATCCATGAGGGCTCTGATCCTGTTCTGCAAACTCTGGTTTGGAGGTAGCACCCAAACAACAGATGTCATGGCAAACTATAGATTAAAATGGGAAGCAATGAAGAAAAGCCGTGTATGAGGGAAGGAAGAAACATAGGAAACTGTCTTATGCTGAATAGACCCAGGGTCCATTTAGCTCAATATTGCCAACAATGTCCGGCAGTGGATCTCCAAGGTTTAAGGCAGGTGTCTCTCCCAGCCTACCTGGAGATGCTGGGGATTGAACCTGGAATCTTCTGCATGCAAAACAGATCCGCTGCAACTGAGTAATGTCCCTTTCCCATTGGGAACATAGGAAGTTGCCTTATCCTGAGTCATACCATTAGTCCATCTACCTTAGATGTGAGCCTGTGCCTTTATTTTGACCTCCTCACCAGGTGGGGCCCACGGAAGTCATGGAGGATGCCTGCTTGGCTGTGTCCCTTCCCTGGAGGTATGAGACATCATCATACAGTGAATTGAGCCAAAGTGATATGGTTTGGGCCTATTGATTTTAATGTGACGGCGTTATGCAAGTGTGCATGTATTACAACTGATATTCGCTATTCGCTATTGAAATGGTTCTCATTGGGCTATTATCACGCTGGATGAGAAAGCTGCATTATAAGATTGACTTTTTCAAATGTAAGTGCTCATCCATAGGAAGATAAAAAGATGCCTTATACTGTGCGAGAGCCTTGGTCTATCCAGCTCAGCATTACCTACACTGACTGGCAGCAGCTCTCCAGGAAGACTTGGCCAACCCTACCTGGAGATGGCAGGACTTGAACTTGGGACCTCCTACATGCAAAAGAGATGCCCAACCACTGAGTTACAGCCCATTCCACATGAGCGCAACACTCATTCCATATAGCCAGAGTCTCTACCACTATCCTAAATGAATATGGGGAGAAAGTAATGCCTAGAGTGTTCTGTCCTCAGAATAAGAGACTGAGACACCTCCCACTTATTTAGTTACTCTCTTTCAGAATTTGAAAAATTGTCGGTTTCTTCCTCCAAGCAAACAAGATGTTTTCTTCTTCTTCTAATAGGACTTTGACACATTTCCACCAGCACCAGTGTGTGAACCTATTTCCTTTTAGAAAAACAAAACAAAACGTAGTCTGATTGGGCCTTCTGCTAAACACAGTTATTTTCAAGCACCCTTCCATTTGTACAGTGTCCTTGCATTTCTGCTAACATAGAATGCCTCTTCAACAGAAAATGACAAACATTTACTGGAATTATGAGCCTAACACCACCCTGAAACAATTGCTGAGACTTATTTCTGCATGTTTTGAGAAAGATGAACACAATGTGAGTTGAGGGTTCCAATGCCAGCATAAACGGGGGGGGGGAGTGCAACACAGAAACCTGCAATTTCATTGATTTAGAAGTGCTTCTCAGGTTAAATTTAGTGATTGCAGATTTGACTGTTGTACTTCCCTTCCATTCTTTTGCACTGAATGTTTACTGCTTTTTTGCTTTCCATTCTGAAAATCAAGGCAAAGTCTTTCATCGGCACCAATAACAGATTTCAGTTCATCACAAAATTTCACGCTTTTCATCCTATTCCAAGTTTCCTCGGCTGTGCTTTAGCTCAAACTGTGTGCATGAGAAACCACCAACCTTTTTTGGTCCAGTGGGCGCAACTGGAATATTGAAAAAGTGCCATCAGCAACACTCACAAAATGGCTGCCATGGTAGCGTTGCGCAGTGTAAATTGGTGGATGTGGTAATGTGACATAATGCAACGTGGATGCTAGGGCACAACACAAAATGTCTGCTGTGGGGTGTAGCATAACTCAAAATGGCTGCCACATCTAAAGGGGCAGATAGGCCACTGCAATGCCTTATATGTAGCGCTGCCTTTAAGGATGGTTCGGAAACTGTAGCTGGTGCAGAATTCAACAGCCACATTGTTGACCAAGGTAAGTTGGTCTCAACATATAACACCATTTATAGCACAATTGCACAGGCTACCAATTAATTTCTGGGCTGAATTCAAAGAGCTGGTTTTGATCTATAAAGCCTTATGCTACTCAAGACCCCAGTACCTCAAGGACCATACACCCAGACCTGTGATCATCAGCAGAGGCCCTTCTTATGTGCCCACCCTGGGGGATTTGGAAGGAGGCAGCATGAGAGAGGGCATTCTCAGTGGTGCCCCCCTTTGGCTGTGCAATGCATTCCCCAGGGAGGCACACCTGGCACCACCTTTATCCATCTTTAGGTGCCAGGCAAAGACCTTCCTGCACACCCAGGCCTGTGGTCTTTAATGACCTCTTTTAGTGGGGCAGCATTTGTCGATACCTGCACTTTATTTATATGTATTGTGTTTGTCTTAGTTTGGTTTTTAATTGCCACATGGTTGTTTTTTTAGTTATTATGGATTATGTTGCTTTTAATTGGTTATGTAAGTCACTTTGGGTTAACTAAAGAGAAAACCGACCCATAAATATAAATGGTAATGATAGGAGGAAGGACAGGAAATAAATAAATAAATAATGATAATGAAACAGGACCATAAGATGGCATGCCCTCTCCCTCCATCAGCTTCCCATCAGTGGGAAAATAAACATGAACATCAGACACCACCATGCTTGCTCACAGAGATAACATTGTTTTGGCCAGTGGGCCATTGGTACCATTCACAAAATGGCCACCATTGGGACATAGGATAATACCATAGGATGCAAAGTGGCTGCTGTGGCATCGTAATATAACACAAAATGGCTGCCATGAGGTGTAGCATAATACAAAATGGTTGCCGCATCTGAAAGAGCAGATAAAGAGCCAGGGCAACAAAATGGTGTACTCATGCCCACTGTCAGCTCCCTTCCATCAACAGAGGAAAAGGCACCTACATCAGCCACCATATTGTGTTTGCTCACAGAGAGGATCTTTCCACTTCTACTCTATTCAGAATGGAAAGCAGGGTAAGGTTCCAATCCTGGCAACCAAGGAAGTGTGGGCATGTTTAATGGGGTGTAGAGGCTGAGTCAGCGTAGAAGGAACTGAGTAGGAAGAGACAGCAGATTTTTGAGGGGTTATTTGCTGAGATATTTTGCGGGCATCATAGGAGGTCCTGCAAGCCATACTGGTGCCCATGGATGCTATGTTGGTGACCCCTGTACATGATACAAGAAGAATTAAGAAGGGAGAAGTATCATAAAGAGGGGAGAAGCTTGGATGGATGACAAACAAAAGGAAAGCGTGCCACACTCCATTATCCCAATACCAACCCCATTATTGTTTATTCATTTAGTCATATACTGCTTAATGCCAACATAGGCGATTCACAAGTACAAAAGCCAATTTCCACAAACATTTTAATACAAACATCATAATTAAAATACACAGTAAAAGAATCCCATTGAACCATTAGATTATAAGCATCCTCACTATAAAAAATATGCAATAAAACAATCCTGCTAAAACAGCACAGTAATTGAGCAAGGAGACTCTGGCTGAGAAATTGAGAGAATGGTTTTATAAACTGGCAGAATGCCAGAGCTTGGAAGTAACTAGTTACAAGTAACAAATTACTTGTAATTCATTACTTTTTTGAGTAACGAGTGGGTAATTCCTTTACATTTTGATTGTAATAGATCTAGGAGTAATTTTACTACTTTTGTAGAGTAATTGTAACGTTTCCAGAATTACTTTTGGGCATTACTTGGGGGGGAGCAGGGGAAGTCTTCTGCTCCTCTGATTTGTGGATGAAAATCATGTGCCTCAAACTGGGCTTCTGTGCAGTGTCGCTCTTTCCTCATGCTCTGTGGGTGGGTAGGAGGTGACGAGGGAGGAGGCAGAGAGTGAGACGGGGTGGAGTGGAGAAAACAATTATTTAAATAAACAGATAGTGGTAGTGAAGAATGGAGTGGAGGGGAAAAGGATCCGGAGGTCAAGAACATGGATAAAGGAGGAGAAGGAGGCAGCAGCAGAATGGAGATAAAGAACTGTGGAGGTGAAAGATGACTGTGTGTGTGTGTGTGTGTGTGTGTGAGAGAGAGAGAGAGAGAGAGAGAGAGAGTGAGAGTGAGAGAGAGTGTGAGAGTGTGAATACTGTGTTTGCACATGGCATACAAAGTGGCCTCCACCACCCTCTCTGGCTACTGTGCTGCATTTGCAGTATTTTAACTTTTTTGCATCTCAGGGGAAAATGTCGGCTTGAGTGAATGTCCCTTAGTTGGTGGCAGGGCAGGGCCTGGGAGGTGGTTAAGAGACAGAGATTATGCTGGCTGGGTGAGTGGGGGGGTTGCACTTTGTTTGACATGCAAAGATCTGAGTACTGGCCTCAGCCTCCCTCCCCACCACCCTTACCAGCGGAGAGACCACCATTGCTATCTTATGAATACAAATAATTATTCTACTACCTCTGTATGTGTTTGTTTATTTTTAATGTTGTTTTAGGCTACTTAGATGTGCAGCAGCCAAGGCCAGCACCTTGTAGGCATTTTTTTAAAAGTAACTGAAATGTAATTGTAGTGTTTACTTTGGAGGAAAAGTAAAGTAATCAGTTACTTTCAGAGCAATTATAATTGTAACGGTAATTACTACTTTTTTGGGCCATGTAACTGTAACTGTAATTTATTACTTTTAAAAAGTAATCTTCCAAGCTCTGCAGAATGCCAATACAGGCTCCTTCTCCCCCACCCCACCCTCCTGATGGCATGTTTAATTAAGGTTTAAAACCCTAATTAAAGACTGTGCAAGACCCCAGATCTGGGTCAGGTCTGTCCTGGATCATCCTAGGTCAGATCAGGTCCCTTCTAAAATGCTAAATCAGGCCCTGAATTGGATTGGGGTGTGTGTGCATGCAGTGCCCTGTTGTGTTTCTCTTGTATAGCACATTAAGGACTTTCAAGTAAACAAAAATAAACTTCCCTTCAATTTGCAAAAACTCCCCAGCCATCCCTCTAGGGCAAGAATCTTACTTGCCTTTTTGAAACGCAACTGACACTATAGGTGTGTGAGTGATGTTCTCCTGAATCAGGCTCAGGAATAAACTTTTGGAGAATGCAAATCCCAGTTGCAAGCATTCCATCGAGATGCAGGAAAGAGGAAGAGAGAGAGAGATGGGAAGGAGGGCCACCCCATTTGTCCTTCTGAGAGACCAAGCCCATTAGGCACCTCCCCCACCTGCCTTAATCTAGCAGCAGCGGTTCCATCAGGCTACTGCAGAGGGAGCTATAGGAAGCAGAGGATACTCCATTGGAGCAAGCTGGTGTTATGGGCCACCTCTGTTTTGGATATTGGTCTTCTCGAGTTCTTCATGTTCAATAGATATATTATATATTATAGAAAATTATAGAAAAGGAATTGGGGACGTAGTATAGAAGATAAGCCACTAGTTAAAACGTTCCTTTTCCCCTTTGGATTGTGTTTACTTTTGTTCCTAGTGAAATATCAACATGTGATAAGATGTCCGGGCGTTGGGCCAACAAATGCCTGTGTCTGACAGAAGTGAGGCAGGTTGAAGGAGCAGAAAGCAACATCAGACTTATGGTGCAGGATTAGAACTCACATACTTGTTGTGAGTTAGAGATGATAATTTAGTATGGGCATGGGTATGCAAAGCCTAGATTGAGATAAGCAAATGTTATGAAAGGCAAACAGCCGTAGAAATGGGGGTCAGTTGTCTCTCACACTGAATGAAGACAGAAGAGAACATCTGCTGTGGGTGTTGAGATCCACATATACCATGGGTGAGAATACTCGTTTACTGAGGTGGAGTGATGTATGCTATACCTTGAAATATAACGTCTTAATGTACATCCCGTTTGTGCTGTTTAGGACTGTTCTGGTATGCGGTTGTAGCTGCTAATATGTATGTTATATGTTTATAATAAATAGAAATCAATAAGAGTTTCCATTGTTGATCTTTCCATTTTTACCTGAGATATCCCTAGACCTAAGGAGCCTCTCAGGTGGGATCTCCACCCACTTGGTTCACCTGGTGAAACCTAACTGCTGGCAAAAAATGTGGGAACTTAGGTGCCTACAAAGTTTGTCATATAAGTTATCTGGGTAGGTACAGACCGAGGAGAGACTCAAGAATCCTCAATCTAGTGCACAGCTTCACAGACAGAGATGGCTCAAGGCCATCTCAGTGGGAACTTTGTTGAATTAAGAATTGGTGCCTGGGTTTGCTTGTTTTCTTCATCCCTCCTCATCTTTTTTTCTCTTGTGTCATGTTTATTTAGATTGTCAACTTGATGGCAGGGACTGTCTTATTTGTTGTTGATATTTTGTAAGCCCCTCTGGGAGTCTTTTCAGCTGAAGAAGAGGAGAAAATGCTTCAATAAATACACAAGAAAGAGGCAAACTTTTGAAGCCTCCAAATGCTTCATTACATTGGATCTAAATCAGAGCTGGAGAAGAGTCCTTCTTTGGTACTCACTCCCTTGTTATTACTATTAGGTAGGCACCTTTGTGGTCCAGTTTCTGACATCTGCTAAAAACTTTTTTGTTTAGATAACATGCCCAGACATCTAATTTTAGGGTGTATATTTGCTTTGAAAATGGTTGATTTTATTTATGCAATTTACTTGTTTTTAAAGTCTGTTGATTTTATCTGCATTTTAAATAAAGATGTTATGTTAATTTATGTAAACCACTTAGAGCAGGGGTTCTTAACCTGTGGCCCATGGACCCTCGGGGGGGGTCCATGGATGGGCTTCAAGGGGTCCATGAACCAGGCACACATACATAAAAAAAAACCAAACCAATTTCCAGGGCAAGAAAATAAGTTGTATTTTATTTATTCATTTATTGATTGATGGGGGTCCATAGCTTTCATCAGATTCTGAAAGAGGTCCATGACCCAAATAAGGTTAAGGACCACTGGTGTAGAGGGTTGCTGTTGTTTTGTTGAGTGGCGTACAAACCTTGTTAAATAATAAATAAATACGATTGCAAGTCTCTTTCTTTCAGCTTATTTCTAATTTCTAAGGTTTTTTTTTTTAAAAAAAACAATCATCATCATCATCATCATCATTCTGGCCCTTATAATATTCCTTTAGAAACCACTTCTTCAAGACAGAATGGGATAGAAATGATGTATGATTTCAGTTATGGAAGTAAATCATTTCAGCTATAGTCATCAACCGCAGACCTTTCTAACTTTAATGGCAAAACGAATGCCTGAGCCCTAACACTTGATCTGCTCTCTTGTGCTAGACAATATTTTGCAGATCGAAGCTGCCTTTTGTGGGGGGCGGGAGGGGGGATGCTATATAATACAATGAAGGCCTTTTCTTCTCCTTGATATTTCAATCATTATTTCATGAACTTCCTTGGGGAATATGCTTCTCCTTAATAGCTAGATGTTTTACTGGAGACAGACGAGGAGGATAGCCATAAGATGATTCATGAGAGACTTCCTAACATATATGACAGCAGCTGAATTTGGGGAGGGGGAAGGGAAGGAGGATCTGGAGTTTTATGTCTAAGCATTACTAATCTGGACTTAGCTCCAAATTGCCATGGCAACCCTAAGCTTACATAATTTCTCAGTCAGAAATAGGATCAAGAAGTTACTTAGGTTGTTCCTGGTAACAGGCAGAAGTCTTTCCCCCCTTATTAATAATCAATAATAAAAAGGGGTTGCATCCTGATCCTAATGCTATGCAGAAGTTGGTGTATTCTGGCAGCCACCTTCTGTGACTGGGATTTTTTGCTGTGACGATTACAGCCAATACTATTTCCATTCCCTTTTGTTTGTCCGCAGCATCTCAGGTTACTGTCTCACAAGAAGGGATGGGGGGGTGGATTCAATTTGGTCCACATTTAAAGATGAATCTACCTAATTCACACTTTCTGAACCAAGATGAGAACTGACACGCAGCCATCCTTCCAAACTTGCATTTCTCTGAATTGTGCAATGCGGTTCTGCAGCCAAGTAAATGTGTGCAAAAATATTCCTGGGGTAAAGTGTGCATTACATGAGTGAAAACAGCATACACAAATGCATTATGTTAGGGGAAACCGCTTTGCAAAACTATGTGCATTGTGAGATTGCATACAAAATGTGTATATTAGGATAAATTTGCACTAAAATGCTCGTGAATTTTCATGATAAGGGTCTGGAGCACCTTGAGCACCTGCTCCAAACTCACACTGTCGCCCGATGGTCAACTGTGGGTGGGGTGGTGGTGGAGCTGAACAGATCAGAAGAGGCTGAACAGGGCAGGGTAGCCCTGCTGGGGACTGAAAAATGATCAACCAGCTGGAGGATAAAGGCATGGCAGGTGGCATGTTTAGAGGGGATTCCAAGAAGGGAGGGAGTAAGGACGGAGAAGGAGTAGTGGGGGGAAAGGAAAGAGTAAAGAGCTATGTTATGGGCCAGCCATGCCACAGCGACCTATTTGGACACAGGGTGGGAGGAAGGAAAAGGCAGCAATGTTGGGACTAGCTCCTCCAGTGGCGAGTCAAAGAAGGGAAAGATTACCTGAAGGAAAATGGAAATGGACTGCCTTCAAGTCGATCCCGACTTATGGCAACCCTATGAATAGGGTTTTCATGGTAGGTGGTATTTACCATTGCCTTCCTCTGAGGCTGAGAGGCAGTGACTGGCCCAAGGAAGGGAGTGGCTATTTACAAGACTGCTTAAACAAAGAGATCTCAGAAGGGCTCTGAGGATGAGAAGGGCTGTACACTCATCTGAGTGAAAAAATAGCCAGTTTTTTTTCTGAAGGCAGAAAAACCCATGGGATTCTGGAGAGCCTTGGGAACTTGGAAACTGATGTGGAAGAGTGGAGAATAGCTTAAGACTGAAAAAAGGAGAAACTGAAATTGACAGGTTTTCCCATCCCTACTGACGTGTCTCATTCAGGTCCAGATAGGAAACTAAGACTTGTCATGTAACCTGTTTGGGCAGCTCAGGGTCTAGGGTGCTTTTTGGGGGGGGAGGTGCATGGGCAGGACATCCTTGGTGGTAGCCTCTTCCATGTGGTGGTGACTCCTCCTCCTCACCAAGTGAGTCAGCAAGAGAGCAGGTGATTAGGGCTGCAATCCCTATAAACTGATGTTCCTAAACTGTGGCCCTCTAGGTATTGTCCAACTCCAGCTCCCATCATCTCTGACCATTGGCCATGCTGCCTGAGGCTCATGGAGTTCAACAACCTATCAAGAGTCACAGATTAGCTAACACTTTTCTGTGTCCTGACTCAGCAGTAGGTCCCATTAAAATCAGTGGGACTTACTGCTGAATAAACAGGTATAGGATTGCATTGTAGGAGCCAAAGAGGCAGCCAGCACCACCACCAACTTTGGGGATTTATTTACTGAAGTAAATATTTATATGCCGCCCTTTACCTTATGGGCACCAGGTGATTGACACGACTGGGGAGGGCAGCTACAAGAGAACTAGAAAAGGTCCTCAAATGCAAAGATGTATCACTGAACACTAAAGTCAGGATCATTCAGACCATGGTATTCCCGATCTCTATCTATGGATGTGAAAGTTTAAAAAGCGGATGAGAGAAAAATGAACTCATTTGAAATGTGGTGTTGGAGGAGAGCTCTGTTCATACCACGGACTGCAAAAAAGACAAATAATTGGGTGTTAGAACCAGTTAAGCCAGAACTATCACTAGAAGCTAAAATGATGAAAAAGAGGTTATCATACTTTGGACACATCATGAGAAGACATGATTCACTAGAAAAGACAATAATGCTAGGAAAAACAGAAGGGAGTAGAGAAAGAGGAAGACCAAACAAGAGATGGATTGATTCCATAAAGGAAGCCACAGATCTGAACTTACAAAATCTGAACAGGGTGGTCCACGACAGATGCTCTTGGAGGTCGCTGATTCATAGGGTCGCCATAAGTTGTAATCTACTTGAACGTTATGGGCACCAGGTGATTGGCAGGTGGGTTGTCCCACCCACCTCTCAAAGTTGGGCTGTGCAGCTGGGGACAGATAGTGACCCAGACCACTGGGCCCAAAAGACTACTCTGCCTTTCTTTCTGACCTGCCATGACTCGCATGACCTGGCCTTAACTAGGGATGGACAAATCTGTCAGTTTTGGTTTTTCTCAGTGTCTCTCCCCACCCCCAGTCTTCAGTTCTCCATCCATTTCCTTTTTTATTATTATCTTAGTGTGCATTACTCCTAATACCCACATCTTTACAAATAATTTTGCCCAATGTTATGCACTGTGTATGTTGTTTTCACAAATATATAAATTGTTATGCATACATTCTCCTAATATATGCATTTTTATACACATGTTATGGTTGGAAAGTTTCACGGCAAAATTCAGAGAAAAACAGAATTTGAAGGATGGTTGCATTTTGGTTTGCACATTGCTTCTGTAAGTGCAAATTTGTTGTTGTTATGTGCCTTCAAATCGATTACGACTTATGGCGACCCTATGGATCAGCGACCTCCAAGAGCACCTGTCATGAACCACCCTGTTCAGATCTTGTAAGTTCAGGTCTGTGGCTTCCTTTATGGAATCAATCCATCTCTTGTTTGGCCTTCCTCTTTTTCTATCCCCTTCTGTTTTTCCCAGCATTATTGTCTTAGGTAGGCGTATATTAAAATGCTAACAGGACCAGATTTCAGTCCCATTCCTAGCCTTAATCCAGATGGGCAAACTGTGGCCCTTGGTGTAATTTCATGTGGCCTCCTAGCTCTTTGGCAAAGGTTTTTCCCCAACATGCTACCTGAGAAGGAAACCTCTTTAACCAGAGATGCCTGGAATTGAACATGGGGCCTTGTCAGAACAGACAAATTGAAGTACTTCTTCACATAGTGCTTAGTTAAACTATGGAATTCTCTCCCAAAAGATAAAAAGAGGGGGGCCAACTCGGATAGCTTTAAAAGAAGATTTGACAGATACATGGAGGACACAGCTATCAATGGCTGCTAACCAGGAGGGCTGTGTTCTACCTCCGCTGTCAGAAGCAATATGCTTCTGAATGCCAGTTGCTGAGGGCTCACAAGTGAGGAGGTGCTCAGGTCCTGCTTGCAGGCTTCCTATAGGTATCTGGTTGGCCACTTTGAGAACAGGATGCTAGACTTGATGGGCTGCTGGCCTGATTCAGCAGGGCTCTCCGTATGTTAAGAACATAAGAACATAAGAAGAGCCTGCTGGATCAGGCCAGTGGCCCATCTAGTCCAGCATCCTGTTCTCACAGTGGCCAACCAGGTGCCTGGGGAAAGCCCGCAAGCAGCAGGGGTGTCACTACCAGGGTGCGGAGGGTGTGGCCTGCACCCAGGTGTCACCATGAGGGGGGTGACACCCAGCACCGCCCCGCCCCGCGCCGTTGCCCGGCAAGGCTACTCCAACTCCTCGGAGGCAGGCGGACGGGTGAGACCGGGAGCAGCGTCGGCAGGGTGAGGGAGGCGCACCGGCGTTCCCAGGCCTTCTCCAGCTGGGTGCCCCTCTGGCGCATGCCGTCCCAGGGGCATGGACGGGGTGGCTGGCTTTGAGTGTGCGCGCACACGCAAGCCCGGCCACCTCGTCCATGCCCCTGGGAGGGTGTGCACCGGAGGTCCGCACCCCCCTGCACTCCTGCTAGTGATGCCGCTGGCAAGCAGGACGCGAGTGCAAGAACACTCTCCCCTCCTGAGGCTTCCGGCAACTGGTTTTCAGAAGCATGCTGCCTCTGACTAGGGTGGCAGAGCACAGCCATCACGGCTAGTAGCCATTGATAGCCCTGTCCTCCATGAATTTGTCTAATCTTCTTTTAAAGCCATCGAAGCTGGTGGCCATTATTGCATCTTGTGGGAGCAAATTCCATAGTTTAACTATGCGCTGAGTAAAGAAGTACTTCCTTTTGTCTGTCCTGAATCTTCCAACAATATTCTGTTCTGCAAACAGAGCATGTGGTCTACTACTGAACATGGTCCCTCCCATAAGACTAAGTAAATTCATCTCCTTAGATGTCATGGTGTTACATTTCATCGTTTCCAATTATAGGATTACACTTGGAGATGCTGGAAATTCAAGCCAAGGTCTATTCTGATGACTCTTTCTATCAGTTTGATCAATGGCTCTGTCAAAACTTCCCAAGGCAGGGGCACCACCATCCACTTTCTTCTGCGTTTTTAGCACATCACGTTTTTTATTTTATTTTTAAAAGTGTCAAATACGACTTGCTCCCAAACTATTTAGTTCAAGGCTGTTGACAGTTTGACTATCTGAAATATATCCTGCTGTTCCATCTTAGTGGATTTCCTTGGCTGGGCCTTGCAAGCACGCCTTGCCCATTCTGTTAGGCTTTCGAGGTGAGAAGTGGAGAGTTCCCACCATTTGTTCCTCATCTCACCCTAGTTAATTAATGTCTGCACATGAATTGTCTAAATGTTAAGCCACTTGCAAGCTGTCAGGAACAAATGGGACTCTGTTTTTCCCCCTCCAGTAAAGGAAAACACAGCCGTGGGTGGACACAGGAACAGGGAGTATTGATTGTTCTGGGTAAATCGGCCTGTAGGGAAGAGACAGTAACATGCCCCAAGTTAATCCACAATCAAAATGGATTTTAAGACTCAAGATGGAAGATTTAATTGACAGATTAATCAATGTAAGCTTTAATTGCAGATTAAAATTAAACATTAAACACCATGAAATGATGGGATTATACTCTCTGATACGTTTGCTTGGCTCTTCTAGTCACTGCAGGGGCAGCCAACATGGTGCCCTACG
This sequence comes from Rhineura floridana, assembly GCF_030035675.1. Lineage (NCBI taxonomy): Eukaryota > Metazoa > Chordata > Lepidosauria > Squamata > Rhineuridae > Rhineura > Rhineura floridana. The sequence continues at coordinate 13,259,128 of NC_084487.1, forward strand.
TATGTTATTGGTTTCCCACGGCCATTCGCCCCATCCAGCATGTTCAATGGTCAAGGATCATGGGAAGTTTGGAACATAGGAAGCTGCCTTGTATCAAGGCAGGCCATTGGTTCATTTAGCTCAGTGCTGTCTACATAGATGGGCAGTGGCATTCCAGGTTCCCATGTTGTTGTCGTTGTTATGTGGCTTCACGTCAATTGCGACTTATGGCGACCCTATGAATCAGTGACCTCCAAGAGCATCTGTCATGAACCACCCTGTTCAGATCTTGTAAGTTCAGTTCTGTGGCTTCCTTTATGGAATCAATCCATCTCTTGTCCCATGCACAGCCTTATTTTGAGGACTGTCCTCTGAAAAATAGGGCATATACTACTGGCAACTGATGTTCTCTGAACCAGCTATAGGCCTAGGGATGGTAAAAAATGGAGTGCAGTCAGACGTTTGCATAGTAGGAACTGAAAGACATCTGTGCAAAGATTCCCAGTGCTGAAACGAAATGAAATAAATAACAGATTTAACAGAAGGCTTGAATCGACTTCAGGATGAAAAGGTAGCGGCAGAATTCAGTTGATGGATTAAATTCTCAAAGACTCAAAATCCTTTAAAGGTCAAAAAATTCAGTAGCATAACTCAGATACCTCTTCTTAATGGGAAAAGTCGTTCCCAGTGGTCAACAGCTGAAACACTTACATAAGAACAAAGAAAGAGCCTTCAGGACCAGGTCAAAGGCCCACCTAGTCCAGCATCCTGTTCTCACAGTAGCTAACCAGATGCCTCTGGGAAGCCCACAGGCAGCAGAGCTTGGAAAAGTTACTTTTTTAAACTACAGCTCCCATCAGCCCCAGCCAGCATGGCCACTGGAGTGGGCTGATGGGATTTGTAGTCCAAAAAAGTAACTTTTCCAAGCTCTGCCAGGCCCTGAGTGCAACAGCGCTCTTCCCACTTGTGATTCCCAGAAACTGGTACTCTGAGGCATATGGAGGTAGAACATACCTACCATAGCTAATAGTCGCTGGTAATCCTTTCCTCCGTGAACATTTGTTGGCAGGCCTTCACCCTTGCATTTTTCCACATTCCAAATATCCTTTCATATTCCTTATAGATGCAACTGTTATCTTTAAGCTAAGCTTTTTATCAAAGCTTCTTATTCTTTCCACCTTATCGGAGTGTGCATGGTTTAAGCAATTATTTGCTACATCCCTTGGTGCAGATTATTCATTTGGGGGGGTGACACCTTCAAGACATTTCTGTAGCTTCCCGACCCCTCTGGGAATTTCAAAAATAAATTTGTGAAAGTGAAAGTTGCCACCCAGTTTTGCAGAGCGGAAAGTGTGAACGAGAGCTGAGCCAACAGCCTTTCAACTCTTGAGCAAAACTAATGATGATGAGGATAGCAGTAATAAAAACAACCTTCCATAGCCATCGCCCACAAACTAATCATGGCCACTCTTGATGGATGCAATCCCAGGACGTGCGAATGTAAAGTTGGGGAGATAAAACCCTTTTATTTTATTGTCATTCTTATATCTGTTATAGGTCAGGGGTTCCCAAACTATGGTCCGTGAGCTAGCTCCATTTAGGTGGTCCGCGGCATGTCTGTGGGTTTGTGGTTGGAGACGGTATATCAGTCACATTCAATATTCCTATTGATTTTAAATTTTTAAAAGCAGTCGATGTGAGGCTGCCCTTGGGCCTGGTTTGAAAGCTCCAGCTGGTGCAGAATGCAGAGACCAGATTGCTGCTGGGGACAGACAGCTGACATCATGTGATATCTCTGCTAAAACATCCGCACTGGTTGCCCATATGCTATTGGGCTAGGTTCAAGGTTGGCACTCATCCCTTCAGCAGCTGATGGCTCTGGGTGCTCCACCATGAGGCCTTCTGCATCCACCACCTCTAGAAGTACATTGGGCCCTGCAACCCAGAAGCAGCTTCAGTGCTGAGAGAAGCTTTGCCTCGAGAACACCGCCATGGCTACAGTGCCCACAAGGGCCACATTCACACCAGACATTCATTCCACGGTTATTGCACTTTAAACAGTCATGGCTTCCCCCAAAGAATCGTGGGAAGGGTAGTTTGTTAAGGGTGCTGAGAGTTGTGAGGAGACTCCTGCTCCTCTCACAGAGCTACAATTCCCAGAGTTCTCTGGGAAGGGGAAATGATGGTTAAACCACTACCGCAAATTGTACCTCTGTAAGGAGAAGAGGGCCTCCTCACAACTCTCCGCACTCTTCACAAACTACTCTTGCCAGGATTATTTGGGGGAAGCCATGGTCATTTAAAGCGGAATAATAGTGGAATAATTGTATGGTGTGGATGTGGCCAAGGTGAAGTTTCCCACTCCATGAGGGCCTGACGTGCTTCTGGCTGTGGCGGCTGTGGAAGGGCTGATGGCGGAACACCCTGAGCCTCCAGCCGCTGAAGGAATAGGCAAGGTGCTGAAGAGGAGGAGAAGGAGGAGGTAGTCGTGGCACTGGTGGGCCACCGCAGCAATGAATGGGTGGTGGGAGGAGGTGACCAGGCCCTGCACTGCTGGTGGTAAGCGGTAACGGGCTCACTTTGTCTGAGGCCCCCCAGAAATCTGGAACTGGCCCTGAGTTTAAGGTAGCTCTTTATATCAGATTCAGCATGGGTCAGATTTGCCCACCAGATTTGGAGGGTCCATTTTTGAGGCCCCATATTTGGAGTCTGTGCTAAGGCTCTTAAATGGGGATGGAAATGTCAGCAAGGCCTTGTGGCCCTATTGTGCTGGATCAGGCCTTTAGTCCAACTAGTTCAGTATTGTCTGCACTGACTGGAAGCAGCTTTCCAGGGTTTAGGAACACAAGAACAGAGGAAGCTTCCTTATACCATCAGACCACTGATCCACCTAGTTCAGTATTATATACACAGACTGGCAGCAGCTGTCCAAGGTTTGAGATAGGGAACTCTCCTAGCTCTATCTGGAGATGTTGTGGATTGAACCTGGGACCTTCTGCATGCAAAGCAGATGTTCTGCCACTGAGCTACGGCCCTTCCCATCTTGCACACCGGCACAAGAAGTAAAGTCATCGCAATTGTACCAGGAGCATAACAGGTTTGATATTGTAGAGATAATTGTTTTATTAAAATATTTGCTCTTTTGCTCCTGACAAGATTTCTGACAGGCTAGAAGCCTTTGCCTCGCACCATGCTGGCCATTAGCACTTTGATTTCCACAATGCCTTTCTTTATTTAATAGGCCTGAAATATTGATTAACATTTACAGATTCAATTCCGAGCACTTGCCAGAGGTTACAGAGCGCTGGTTGCGCCATCAAATTCGAAGGTGTAATGAAATCCCCTACTGTGCCTGTCAACTTATCCCCTGTACAGGTCATTTCCCACAAGTTCCCCAGTGTTGAAAAAAAGCAGCCATTTTCACTTCAGACATTCAGTAAGCGACAGGAGAAATCTGTCTCCCGCATTGTATTCTCTGGGTCTTTCGAGAAAATTGAATAGGCTCATTTCAGCTTACATTTCTCTGGGTTCTAAAACATACCAGAGCATTAGAGGATGAAAATGCTTTTTAGGTAGACCCAGGCCAAAACTCTCAATATCAGTGTTTGTTTTCCTTCTCAAGAAATGTCAATAAAGCTGGAGCTGCATAGGGATAAACTGTAGCCTACCCATAGACACAGAAGATCCTCCGTGGCGCAGAGTGGTAAGCGGCAGTAACTCAGCCGAAGCTCTGCTCACGGCTGGAGTTTGATTCCAACGGAAGGAGGAAGTCGAATCTCCGGTAAAAGGGGTCAAGGTCCACTCAGCCTTCCATCCATCCGTGGTCGGTAAAATGAGTACCCGGCATATGCTGGGGGGTAAAGAAAGGCCGGGGAAGGAACTGGCAATCCCACCCCATATATATGGTCTGCCTAGTAAACGTCGCAAGACGTCACCCTAAGAGTTGGAAACAACTCGGACTATAAGTATGGGGACACCTTTACCCATAGACACATAAGTACAGGTAGCTGTGGATAAAGGTAGGTGACCAATAACCAGAGAGTTGAGTGACGGTTTTCTAATGACTGGGACCCTGCAGTCTCAGAGGTCATCGAATGAGTGCTCAGCCTCCGCTTCTGATTCTGTACAGGGGCCCTCTGTGTCTTGCAGAGGAAGTTGGGGTGCCCCTGTTGTGCCTCACTGCCCATTGACACAGCTGGTTCCTTTGTAACATTTGCTTTGCAGAGTGCCAGGTTGCCTCCCCCTGAAGAGGATTCATTCAATGATGGCATGGCAGTTGTGGTTTCTTAAGAGGTGTCCAAATCACTTCAGGTTTGAAAGGTTCCATTGTAGAATCATAGAAGAGTAGAGCTGGAAAGGGCTTGAGGCCACTGAGTCCAACCCCCTGCTCAATGCAGGAATCCAACTTAAAAAATCCCAAACAGGTGGCTGTCCAGTTGCCTCTTGAATGCCTCCAGTGTTGGAGAGCCCACCACCTCCCTAGGTCATTGGTTCCATTATTGTACCACTCTAACAGTTAGGAATTTTTTCCTGATGTCCAGTCCAAATCTGGCTTCCTGTAACTTGAGCCCATTAGTCCATGTCCTGCACTCTGGGACAATCAAGAAGAGATCCTGGCCCCACTCTGTGTGGCAACCTTTCAAGTACTTGAAGAGTACTATCATATCTCCCCTCAGACTTCTCTTCTCAAGGCTAAACATACCCAGTTCTTTCAGTATCCTCAGAGGCCTTTGTTTCCAGTCCCCTGATCATCGTTATTGCTCTTCTCTGAACTAGTTCCAGTTTGTCTGCATCGTTCTTAAAGTGTGGTGTCCAGAACTGGACGCAGTACTCAAGGCCTAACCAGTACTGAATACAGGGGAACTAGTAATTTATGCAGTTTTGAAATTATACTTCTGTTAATGCAGCCTGAAATAGCATTTGCCTTTTTTGCAGTCACACCACATTGTTGGCTCATATTCAGCTTATGATCAGAAACAATCCCAAGATCCTTCTCACAGTAGTATTGCTGAATCAAGTATCCCCCATCTTATAACTTTGCAATTGGTTTCTTTTTCCTTGGTGTAGAACTCAGCACTTACCCCTGTTAAATTTCATTCCATTGTTTTCAGCCCAATGCTCCAGCTTATCAAGATCCTTTTGAATTTTGTTTCTATCTTCCAGGGTATTAGCTATCCCTCTCAATTTTGTGTTATCTGAAGATTTGATAAGCATTCCCTGCACCTCCTCATCCAAGCCATTAATAAAAATGTTGAAGGGCACTGGACCCAGGACCGAGCCCTGACGTACCCCACTTGTTACCTGCCCCCAATTTGAGAAGGAACTACTGATAAGCACTTTTTGAGCACGATTCTGTAGCCAACTGTGGATCCACCTGATAGTTGCTCCATCCAGCCCACATTTATCTAGCTTCCTAATCAGACTATCATGGAGGACTATGTCAAAAGCTTTGCTAAAGTCAAGATACATTAAGTCCACAGCATCCCCACAATCTAACAGGGAGGTTACCCAATCAAAAAATGAGATAAGATTTTGTCTCAGTCTGCCATTTTGATTCAAAATGGTGTCCAAATGTATCCAAACATAAGACCAAAAGCTGCTGGTGAGCGGGGGGTTCCATCCTGCTCAGTTTGACTGTGCATGTGTGTTCCCCTCTTGGGAACAGGCCCACACAGCTAAAGCTTAAGGTGGGGCTGTTTGAAACTCCTCTTGCAAGCAGCCCTGTTTTGCTCTTTGCAGAGGCTGCCTGCCTCTCTTTCTTCTTTCTCAATGTTCCACACCATGACAGCCCTGGACAAGTCCAGGCAGCCTGACCTGGGGAGATTTGGAGCCGTCTTGACCAAACTGAGTTAAAGCCCATGCCTGAATTGGCTTGGAATTTGGCCAAATCTGGTGCACAGCTCTATCTGCTTCCTGACAAATTTGGTGAGCATTAGTACAGTTTAGAATGGTTCGGTCTGCCATCTTGATTCAAAATGGCACCCAATGCAATCCAAACACAATTTACTTAAAGAAATGCATTTTTAGCAGGTGACAAAAACAGGACAGTGAAGGTACCTAATAGCAATGGGTAGGGCCTTCGAAAGTGTAGGTGCTGCCACAATGAAGGGTCTATTCCTTGAAAGTGGAGAATGAGTACAATGTGGCACCTGGAATAGTGCCAGTTTCACAGATTGAAGCGGATGAGTGGGCATATATGAGGCATTGTTATTTATTTATTTTCTTACATCATGGAACCCAAGGTGGCATGCATTTGGTTCCCAGGTGGTCACCGATCTAGACACTGTCCAGACCACTGCTTAGCTTCAGCAAAGTGGTGGCCTCATTTGCCTTCAGGCCATACCCACACACCACTTCTGCCATCACTGAAAAGACCCTATCCTTCATACCCCCCACCACAGCTGGCAGAGATGGAGAAGGGCATCCACTGAGCATCCAAGTGTGTATACGACTATTATGACTATGGTGTTCATTGGCTTGATCATCTGCACCCAGCCATTTAGGCAGTTGGAAAAGTTACATTTTTTAGAACTACAACTCCCATCAGCCCCAGCCAGCATGGCCACTGGATTGGGCTGATGGGAGTTGTAGTTCAAAAAAGTAACTTTTCCAAGCTCTGCATTTAGGGCAGAACACATTTGTTGGAGTTCAGGAAAACAATGTATAATACAATCATTTAGGAGAGGCAGCTGCTACAGCTGTCACTCCGCAACAGGCCCAGACACACATGTGCTGGCAATTCTCTTTTCAAGCAGAAACAAATGTGAGGATTTTAATTTTTTTTTAAAAAAAAAATTAGATGAAGGTCTTTGTACAGTGCGGAAAACAGCAACAACAGCAAAGCAATATTGTAAAAGCATATGCCAGCTACATTTACCCTATGGCATTACTTATAAGCTGCACCTCTCATTACATTATTCCAGTCTGACAGCTGTGGATTGGAAAACTGCAGGAAGCTGGGTTTCTTATCAGGCATTATTGCCTGTTTAACATGTTTGTGTAGGTGGCATGCATGTACGTGCATGCATAAATGCATGTGCTCCTTAGGGCATGTCTCCAACATTCAAGCAGGTACAGTTACATTCCTGCAAGTTGAATTGACGTGAGTACACTGCTGTGAGTAGGCTGTACCTGCTTTAATTCTGCTCGAAGCCCTCCTTTGCTCCAAGTCTCCAAATGCTTATTTGAGGCAAGGGCAGGGGGCAGACGCAATGGCGGCATCTATTTCAGGAGACATCTAAGGCAGGAGCTGGAAGACCCAATATCCCTGAAGAGCAGTGTAGTACAGAGGGGATCCAGAAGAGGGAAGCTCCAGGACCTTTTCAGATCAGGATATCTTTTTCTTTCTTTTTTTAAATCCTGTGGCACAGCGCCAGGTAACTGATGGGCCCCCTTTGCTCTGGGAAGTGAAAAAAGTGATAGATAGGTAGACTTTCATGTTTTTCTATTGGGTTGTATTCAACACTACTTCTCTCCCAAGTAGACCCCTTGAAATGAATGAACCTAAGGACACATCCACCCCACTTTAAGCAGTCATGGTTTCCCCCAAAGAATCCTGTGAAGTGTAGTTTGTGAAGGGGGCTGAGAGTTGTTACAGAGCTCCAATTCCCAAAGTTCTCTGGGAAGAGGGGCTGAAACCACTTTGGCCACTGGAATACGAGACTCCTAATAACTTCACAAATGACACTTCCCAGGATTCTTTGGGGGAAGACAGGACCGGTTAAAGTGGAATGTCTGGGGTGGATGTGCCCTTTGTTAGTCATATCCATCAACTTCAGTGGGTCCTACTCTGAGTAGGACTAGTGTTTATTTATTTTATTTTAGTTATGTATTATTAGATTTATATCCTGCCTTTCCTCCTAGCAGGAGCCCAGGGCAGCAGTAGGATAAACAAACAAACAAATAAAAGATGGTTTGGATTTCTAATTGTGGACTGAAGGCTGATAACCTTTTGTTAAACCTCAATGTGTTCTGCAAGTTGTATTAATTCTGTAAATGCCTATTCTGTAAATTTCAGCTGATCCTAATGAACTGGATATTTTGCTCTATACTGCTGCTCTTTGGGAGGTGGGTGGATAGGTGGATGTATGGATGTGCATCCTGGTGCCATGGCAGCCATATTGATGAGCTTCTCCCTACAAAATTTACCACCATGCTACTGTCAATGGGGTATCAGCATCAATTCCACTGTACTCTGCCTGCTCTACGGCATGTTAGAGGGCCTATGGGGTGGAGGGAAGAGGCTAAGGATGTGCTGGAGGGCAAGATGGTCTCCTTGATGCTCTTTGACTGATCAGGACAAAGAAAAGTGTTGACCCCTTTCTGGGCAATGGGTAAGCATGCACCCATTCCTAGAGTCCTTATGGAGCTGTGATTGTTTACATCAGGATGGGGAACCTCAGGACTGGGGGGCAAATGGGGTCCTCCAGGCCTCTCTATCTTGTGACTCTTTTCATGCTACACCCCCTCTGCAATAACACCCCCTTCCACCAGGCCACACCTCTCACTGGGTCTATGTTGCACTCTCCTTGAGTATTTTTTTTCCTGGCTGAAACGTGCCCTTGAGTTCTGGTAATATGTCTTGCTTGCCTGGATGGAGGATAGAACAAAGTGTGTGACTGTATGTAGAAACTACCCTACTGTACAAAGGTAAAATTTATCCATGTTGCTCCACCCACTGTTGCCTCTGACTCCACCCACTGCTGGCCTGGGGCTCCCAAAAGGTTTCCCTTGGGTTGCAAAAGTTTCCGCACCCCTGGTCGTCACAATCAAGGATCAAATTTCTCAGCTTGGTTGTCCTGATCTGATAAAACCTTTCTCTGTCTGAAAGGGGGTCTTTCTGTTGCTGTGCATAGTACATCACAACTATTTAGATGGATGATTGGGGGGGGGAGAGATAGTACTGGACACAGGATTTGGCTTCCTGAAACTCTCAGCTATCATTTTTTTAAAAAAATAAATAAATAAAACGTTTGTAAAAGTGATGGCCGCAAGGATACAAGCAGGCAGGATAGCAAATAAGATTTCCCGTAGTTGGGGGCAGGGTTTCATCACTTTGGACAGCTCCTTGTCAAATTTAAAATGCAACTTTTTTCATTCAACATGAGAACAGCCCAATCAGAACTGCTGCCATTTCAATAGTGAATAGTGAGTATCAGTTGTAAGGTCTTGTGCACATAGGAATACATTAAAATCAATAGGACCAAACCGTGTAACTTTGCCTCAGATCACTGTATGATGATGCTCCATACTGTAGGGGAAGGGACACATCAAAGGGGACATCCTCCATGCCTTCCGTGGGTCCCAGATGGTGAGGAGCTCAAAACAAAGGCACCATCTCACACCTGATCAGTTGTATATCTGGCTTTATTACAGAAATGCTACTTCCCTTTAGCTGGCATTGCCTCATGTCCAGATTCCTCCCAACACCAAGTATGTTAGCAGATTTCCTTCTCAGGGCTGCTTGATTGTTCCAGGGGAGGCTCTCCTGCAAAGCAGATAGGGGTCTTCAGCCTCAGTGCTTCTGGGAAACTTAAATCCAGGGCTCCCAGGCCCCCACTGGGTACAGAGGAGATAGATAAACCTGGGCTGCTGATACCCCCTTGTAATGGGCCAGCCCAGATACTGGCTTAAAATGTGCATAAAATGTACTGAAATCATTTACCTTTGCTTATATTTGCTTGTATTGCATAATAATGCATAGGTTGCATCGAGTACAAAATGTTCTCCTTTTAAAAGCAGGCTTCTTTCAGCCCTCCCTTCCGAACAAAGCAAAGTTTTACTATGAAGCAGGGTGCAAAGTGATAAGAAAGTCTAGGTAGTCAGCCAGCTCTCTGGCTGTTTCAACGAGGAAGTTCCTTATACAGTGAAGTTGAGCTAGCTACTTGAGGACAAAAGTTCCACTAGGAGCATTTGATTAACAACCCGAAGAGCCTGAAGAAGTTGCATAAAGAGATTCAGCGAAGAGACGCAGCAAGGAGATGCAGCAAGAAGTAGTGGCTGATAAATAGTGGCTGATAAAGCCTGGGCAAACACAAAAGGGTATAAAAAGCCAAGTTTTATAGCACTCACAACCCTCCACTCTGACTGAAGTGAGGGTCGAAGAGAAAGCAGGAAGGACCATCCACCTGTTCCATCCATGACATCTGATGGGTGATGTATCATGACATGCACTTCCATGTACTTTGTAACTTTGGCTCTGTAATACGACTTAGAGTTTAACTCAGTCCTTCATCTGTTGTAACTTGTTTTAACTAAGATGTGACTTCAAAATCTTATACTTAGATGTTAAATGGATATCCAGCAACTTCTTTCTTGTTGATGTGTACTATTTTTCAGCTTCTGCAGTGTTGGCTAAGGCCATCCAGAATGTATTTTATTAGTTGTCGTGTGCAAGATATGAATAAATAGCATATATTATAAAGATTATTCTGCTGTCTGAAGTCTGACTCCCAAACAGAAAATTTCTGGTACCTCCTAAGATTCAGGAAATCTTGAGTGGGGTCTCCTCTATCCTCTGCCTGCATTTGATGACTGCTGTTGATAACCTGTGAGCTTATGTGAACTAACATTCAGCATACAAGGACTGTATGTAGATATGGAGGAAGTGAGAAAGCAAGAGCCCTCGAGCCTGTGCATTCATGAGAAGGGGGCCACCTTGCCGGTATCACCCTCTATAGCCACATCCAATAGGGCTTAGGGCCTCCACCAGGGAAGCAAGGACTACCTTTCCCCAATCTCAGAAGAGGGTCAGCTTGTCCAACCTCCTCCCTGAGTCTCCACCGAGCACCTTCCTCCCCTTCCTGTTCTCTGAGGCCTTTTAAATCCTTCCTGACTCCCTTCAGCCTAAGACACAACAGCCAAGCTCCTTCTCTGTCATCTTGCAGTGGATGGAGAGTGTCCCACCTTTCTTTTCTCCCACAGGTGGTGTCGCCACGTAGTGTCCAAATGTGGTCTCCTCAGGAGTCATTGCCTAGTTATTGCCTGCTGGTGCAGGTTGGGGCCTACTGAGGGGCTAGGTGCCAGCCAAGAGCCAGTGAGCCCTGGAAGCCCATCACAGATTAAACAGAGGATGCTATATTTTGGGTCTCCAATTGCTCTACCAGTCTATTACATGCCACCCCTAGCCAGAAGCATGAGGTTAGCCAGTTATCAACCTACTCCCACTAGGGCCAAAAAGAAAGGCCTGGAGATGGCAAGAAGCCAAAAAGACTCTTGCTGTACGGATAATCTGCACTGGTGATAAAGATATAAAAATATTATTTCACATCTGAAAAGAATATTTTTGTGTTTTTTAGAAAGCTTCTTCTCCCCGGGTTGGCTTTCTGCATCATCAGGGGACCTTCTTGTTGTCCCAGACATAAAGGCTGTCGCTCCTTATTTTAGTTTCACATTTCATTTTAATGATCTTTTTTGATAAACATCTTCAAAGCCCTTGCTTTTTTGAAGAAGATGAGAGCCAAAACTGCAGAGGCACAAGGCCCTGTGAACTCCTTTGCAAAAGGCCTGGATTTCTCAGTTCAACAAACACGCAAAGGAGGATGGAGAGGCCCTGTCTGTCTCTGTCATGATGGTTTGGTTGCCTTTGCCATGAAAATAAAATCACCTCCTTTGTCCGCATTGGTATATGAGCCCCAGAGGTGGAGAGGTGTGATAAAAGGATGTGGACAAGCGTTCAAAGACATAAGCAGACAATTTGTAAAAGAGTTTGTAAAGAATGCTCTTATGCTGTATTGGGCTGTTTTCAGACATGGGACTTATTGTGTTAGTGTAATGGATTAAAATGGTAGCACTTCTGTCCCGATTTTCAAAATTCCTTTCATACTGCAGTCCTGTTGCGTTAAGGAACCATGGCTTTTTTGGCTGATATACTGCCATTTTGTGCAATTGTTCTTCACACTGCTGCAATGAACAGCGCCTTGTGTTCATCCTTCTCCTGTTATACACATGCTCACTATAGTTCCCCCATCATTCACTGCTTGAGCTAGTGTCCGGACACAGGGTTTTGTGTGGGATAAGGAGGAAGGAAATGCTGCTACCCACACCTACGCTGCATTACAGCGCCAGGTCAAGACTTTCCTCTTCTCCCAGGCAATTTTAGCATGTGTTTTAAATTGGTTTTATATTGTCTTAAATTTTAAAATTGTGTTTTAAATTGGTTTTAAAATATGTGTTTTAAATTGTATATTTGTTTTAATGTTTTTGATTGCTGTAAACCGCCCAGAGAGCTTCGGCTATGGGGCGGTATACAAGTGCAATAAATAAATAAATAAATTTTCATCAGGCGAAAAAAAAAATGCCATGCACCTAAAGGGCAGGAACATATTGCATGCCAGTATGCCTGTCACATGAGCCGCTGCAGCTATCGCAGCTCTCCTGTGATATTCCAGGTTCCCAGGCTTGCAAACGGATTATTTCTGGTATTGTCACCAAAAAATTGCGTTAAAACTTCCACTTTATTCCACCAGATTTCTGGAACTAGCTTTTAGTTGTGTGAAAGGTCAAATACAACGTGCGGATTACCAGGTAAGAAATCACTGCAATAGGGGAATAAAGTGCAGTGTGCAAGCAGCCTTGGACTAATGATGCTTGATTGCCTGGGACCATGTGATCCTCTTTTACAAGGGTAGGAAACCTTTGGCCTGGAAGACAAATGCAGCCCTCCAAACCTCTCAGTCTGACCCTTGGGACTCTCTCCAGGCCAGATTTTTCAAGCCACACCCCTCTCCCCAGGCCACACCCCTGCCAGCCCTGCTTTGCACCCTCCTGGAATGTTTTTGCCTGGTGGGAATGTGCCCTTGAGCTCCAGTAATGCCTCTTGCTTGTCTGGATGGTGGATACAGAGAAAGGTGTGTGTGTGTGTAGAAACTAGACTACTGTGGAAAGATTAAATTTGCATTCATTGCTCTGCCCACTTCTGTCTCTGCCCCTGCCTACCACTAGCAAGTGCCGCTTCCCCCACTCCACCCCAGAAGATTGCCCCGAAGAGAATGCAGCCCACGGACCGGAAAAGCTTGCCTGGTCCTATTCTATTTGTCTTGTGTGGCAATGTGAAAGAAGGAGCATCTTTGGATCAAACTGACATGGAACATTTTGACCTCTGGAAAAAATATTTGTGGTGACTAAGTGGCATTGCCAGGAACTCCTAGTTTGGAAACAGAGAGACACAGGGTTAGGTATAGGCCACAGATAACAGCATCCTGAGAGCTTTTAGTCCATATAGCTACAAAGATGGAGTTTCAGGGAAAACATTTCATCCATGTTTCATTCAAATTGTTCAACAGGGTAAAAACGAAAAAGGGATTGCAAGGAGCCCCAGAAGGATCTCTCTAAACGGTGAATGGGCAGTGAAATGACAAATGTAATCCATTCGAAGCAAGTTTAAATGTATGAAATCCTAATTTCACATATACGCTCATGGGGTCTGAACTTGAAATGACTGACCAGAAAAGAAACCTTGGGGTCCCGGTGGGCAACACAATGAAAACATTGAGCCAGTGTGCGGCAGTTGTGAAAAAGGAAAATTCCATGCTAGGGACCATTAGGAAAAGGATTAAAAATACAGCTGCCAGTATCATAATGACATTATACAAATCTGCGGTGTGGCTGTACAGGCGGGCCCCACTTTACAGCGCTTCGCCTTTTGGCGTTCCGCTAATGCGTCGGCTTTCAATTAGGGAAAGTCCCCGCTTTAAGGCGCTTGTTCCACTTTTACGGCGGTTTTTGCTCATCGTGCACCATTTTCGCATCATTTTCGCGTGACGCGCACCATTATCTTCAATGGGTTCCGCTTTTCGGCGGTTTCCACTTTTCGGCGGCAGTCCGGAATGGAACCTGCCATATAAGCGGGGCCCGCCTGTACTTGGAATATAGCGTGAAGTTCTGGTTGTCACAAGGGGTGTAGTCATCCAGGGTTGTGGGGGGGGGGTTGTAGATCTGTTACTTTTTGGAGAGCAGGGTCCCAGCCAGGTATGAGCCAGTCAGCATGAAAAGGGAGCATGTTAGCCACTGAGAAGAGTTCCTGTCCTTTTGCACTGACTGGAGTCAGCCACTGAGGAGACTCTTCTCAGTAGCTAACACACAGCCTCCTCTTTCATGATGATTGGCTCTTAGGGATGTCTGTTGTAATGCAGTGTGGACTTGCAAGACAACAGGGAGAGCAAGGGAAAGTGGAAAAGGAAGCTTGGCTGTGACTAAGGTGTGGCATGACTACCATGAAGGGAGCTGGCACTTTTGAATTTGCCACTACACTACTGGTCGACACATCTCTGAAAGGATGTTGTAGAGTTGGGAAACGTGCAGAAAAGAACAATCAACATGATAGAATCATAGAATCATAGAATCATAGAGTAGGAAGGGGTCTTGTAGGCCATCGAGTCCAACCCCCTGCTCACAGCAGGAAATCCACAGCTAGAGCATCTCCCGCAGATAGCTGTCCAGCCTCTGCTTGAAGACATCCAGCGAAGGGGATCCCACCACCTCCCTAGGCAGTTGGTTCCATTGCCAAACTGCCCTTACTGTCAAGAAGTTCCTTCTAATGTCCAATCTGAATCTACGCTCCTGCAACTTAAAACCATTAGACCTAGTCCTATCCTCTAGGGCAGCAGTGAACAAATCTGTACCCTCCTCTATGTGACAGTAATCATGTCGCCCCTCAGCCTTCTCTTCACCAGACTGAACATGCCAAGTTTCTTCAACCTTTCCTCATAAGACTTGTTCTCCATACCGGCTATCATCCTTGTCGCCCTCTTCTGAACCCGCTCTAACTTGTCTATATCTTTCTTAAAATGAGGCGCCCAGAACTGAACGCAGTATTCCAGATGAGGCCTGACTAATGCAGAATATAGTGGGACTATTACTTCCCTCAACCTGGAAACTATAGCTCTGTTTATGCATCCCAAAACCGTGTTTGCCTTTTTTGCCGCAGCATCACACTGCTGGGTCATGTTCAACTTGCGATCCACTACAATGCTAAGGTCCTTCTCACACGCACTACTGCTAAGCCGGGTATTTCCCATCCTGTACCCGTGCATTTTGTTTTTGTGGCCTAAATGCAGAATCCTGCATTTGTCTTTATTGAATGTCCTTTTATTAATTTCAGCCCAATTTTCTAGTCTATCCAGGTCCCTTTGGATTTTATTCCTGTCTTCCATTGTGTTAGCTATCCCTCCCAGTTTTGTATCATCTGCAAACTTCGTAAGGCTTCCGTCCACCCCATCATCTAAGTCATTGATAAAAATGTTGAATAGTATCTGCCCCAGGACAGAAACCTGTGGCACTCCACTCGAGACCTCCTTCCAGTCCGAAGCAGAGCCACCGACGACCACTCTTTGAGTACAGTTTTCCAACCAGTTGTGAATCCACCTGGTTGATCAAGGAAATTGAGCAACTCTCCTAAGAGGAAAGGCTATAACATTTGGGGCTTTTTGTAGAACGTGAATGTACTGCCTTCAAGTCGATTCCGACTTATGGCGACCCTCTGAATAGGGTTTTCATGAGGCTGAGAGGCAGTGACTGGCCCAACATCACCCAGTGAGCTTCATGGCTGTGTGGGGATTCGAATCCTGGTCTCCCAGGTCATAGTCCAACACCTTAACCACTACACCACACTGGCTCTGGGGCTTTTTACTTTAGACAAAAAGGAGAGTAAGAGGGGTCATGACGGAGGTGTGTAACATTATGCACAGTTTTTCTCCTTCTCTCATAATGAGAGAACAAACAGCCAATGAAGCGGAATCTTCAAAGGTCCCGGACAAACATGCAAGCACATAGTTAAAGGGTCGAATTCCCTGCCACGAAATGTAGCAATGGCTACCCATTAGGATGGCTTTCCAAAGGGTTTAGACTAATTCATGGAGGATAAGGCTATCAACGGCTATAAGTTATGACAGCTGCGTGTTATCTCCAGGATCAGAGATAGCATGCTTCTGAAGACCTGTTGCTGGGAGGAATCGCAAGTTGCTGGGAACAGAAATGGGAAAGAGGGCTGTTGCAATCAGGTCCTGCTCAGTGGAGGCTGGTCCATTGGGGCTAGTGGGGCACTGAACCTCAACCTGCCCTCAGCCAGCCCCACCTGCCTATCTTCCTACTTACACCAAAGTAATTGTAAGGCACTGGCTGTCAGCTTCCTTATACTTCATCTCAGCGTTGCCCTTGTAGAAATGAGCAAGGAGAAGGCAAAGGGGACAAACCTAGAATTAGTTGGCTGTGCCTGTCATTGGCTCTGTTTCCATCTCCTGTTGGAGTCTCTGCCTTTTGCCCTATCAGCCCCCATGGGTGCTACCAGCCACCACTGGTCCTGCTTGGGGGCTTCCCATTGGCATCTGGTTGGCCATTGTGAGAAGAGGATGCCAGACTAGATAGATCTTTGGTCTTATTTAACAGCCAGGCTATTCTTAGGTTTGCCACTGAACCCCTGAGCCTGAAATTTCAGAAATACTCTTATGTGCAGTGTGCGTGAGCACATCGTTATAAGCTTGATCCAATTACTCCAAATCTCTGAGTTATAAGGGAAATCTAGTTTCAAATTCCCCTAAGCCTTGCTTTGACCTCTCTTCTCGACTTGGCACGATGTGGATTTTTTAATTGCCTTGTTAAAGGGAGGATGACAGCTGACAATTGTTTGGTTCAGAATCATGGAGCTGCTAATGTCTCTTCCACCAAACGAAGGGCGCTAATGATTCGTGCAGGGACATCTCTCCGTGCTTGGCTGTGCACTGCACACTTCTTCAGCACTGTCATTTGTGTTTGGGGAGGGAGGGGAAGAAAGAAGGAGGGTGGTGAAACAGACGGGTGCTGCACTTCATGGTAGATTTCTCTATAAAGCAAGTAATTATATCTTGATGTTCCCCATGATTTCTGTTTTGCCCAGCCATCTGAAAGCTGCTTTCGAATAACATATCCTAAAATATTATTTTCTCTTAAAAACGGCATCCTTTATTTATTTCTCTGCTCACCATCTGACTGGTTTTGCAAACAATCTTCATGCAACCAAATGGGAACCCCCCCCCTTCAAGGTGGGCAATGTCAAGCCAGAACAGGCATGTCATGATGCACAGAGAGCATTTGCAAGCCAGTAGTTGCCTGGGAAGGCTAATACAGTGGCTGTTTGCAAGGGTTTTTTTCAGGGAATATAAAGGGGTGCTTAACTCCTCCCACCATCCCATAGCCCATCCCACTGGCTATATCCTTCTCTGTTTTACCCCTTCACAGCCGTAACCTTACTGGAAATAAGTAGTGATAGCTGAATGATCCCCAGCTTGTATCAGATTGTTTGGAAATCAGTGGAGATGCCTCCCCAAAATTTGGTAATATTTTGGCATTTTTTTCCAGGCAAATGTGAACTTGGATCAAACCCAACCCCTCCTTCCATAAGTCTCTAATCCTCCCTTCCTCACCCTCACATATACCATGGAGAAAGTTAGTTTTCCCAAGGGCTACTCCAATGGGGTTGGGGGGCTGGGTCATGGCAATCATAGGGGAGTTCTCTCACTCAGATTGAAAACTGAGCTTGAGAAGACTTTGGAGGGTCATCATTTGAGGTGGGCATGACAAGCCCCAGAGACTCTAATTTCCAAGCCCAGAAATGCAAGTCTTGGTAACATCTCTAGAAAAAAGTCCAGCTGGGACAAAACAGATCTGGGAAGGGAAGTGCATGTATGGGGGAAGCTTAACTGTCACATCCCACCTCCCTGTTATTTCCTGGAAATAGCACCACCCTATCCTGAAGGTAAGGGTTAGGAAATCCGTGCTTGTTAAGTGAATGTGTTGTCCTGGTTTTAAGTGCCGGGGCAAATATGTGTGTACTGACACAGAGCCCCATATGCTAGGCTCTACACATCATGTGGAGCAGGTCTGTGCCTCAAACAGGCTTAGGTGATTATAGGTGCAATTTACCCAGAAGCCCGTTTGTTCCTCCTCTAAAAAGATCTGATTGCGGATATCAGACTTACTGAGGAATCCTAACCTTGGCTGGGCAGTGGCAACATGTGATGGATTTGCATAGCTACAGCTGCATCCACAACTCTGCCACTCATGCGGGCCGGAGTGGAAGCCAAGGAGCACGTGATGCAGAGATTAGGCCTGGATCGGGTCTGATAAAGTCAAGTAATCAGCTAGCAGTGGGTCAGCTTGGGATCTAGGGGATCCCAATCTATCTCAGTCCCTCCCCTCTCCAAAAACAACTTATTGGGGGGAGCTTTCCATAGGCTACCGGCACTGAGAATCCCACCAACAGTACTTCCCTCCACCTATATTTCTGGTGGGTACAATGGAGAGCTCTGCATCAGATGAGTGATGCTCGTGTCATGGGCGGAGGCCAGTGGAGTAGTTTTGGGCTGGGTGGAGGGACCTCTGCCTCATCCAATGCCCCCTCCCCCTGCAGAGCAGTCTATGGGGGCTTTGGATTACAGCCTTGTTGTATGTATATTTGCACATGGCAATGAAAGGTCTGAGCCAACATTTATCAGAAAACAATTATACAGCATTATTTTGCTAAATATTTTTATTGTTTTTAAAGTAACATGGCAAACATTCTCGTGTAAAAACAAGACAATAAGTCACGGTGAAACATTGTGTAGAGTGGTATCATAGACACATATAAATGCCTGCTGGTCTCTTTTAAGCATCACAATTAATACAATTAAAAGCATAGTGTTGTGTACATACATGGCAACTGTCTTTTATCAATTAAAGAAGAAATAATCTTGCAGGAGTGAACCATGTGAGGATGGGGGCGGGACCTCCCCATCCCTTTGGTCTACCTGACTAATAAAAGGAAACCACATGTTATCAAACCAATCATGTTTAGACTTTGAACAATCCTCCGATATTGTATTAAAAGTTCTGACAGCACTATCTCCCAGACCCCTTTCCAGCCAGGCTGTTCTCGAGGGGCTGATGTTATCTTTCCAACGTCTGGCTACTTTCATATGGGCAGCAGCTAGTAGCAAAGCCACCAATTCCTTGTGAGCTACCAGAATTTACAATGGGGTTTTTTTTTAAGTTACTTTTTGAGCGTCTCCCGAACTTTTGTGAAATGTTGGAACTGTTGTGAAATGTTCATCTTCTCCTGGAAAATATTTGTTTATTGCTTTTATGTTGTATACCACTTAGATATTTTTTAAAATGTTTATAAAATCCTTTTCGCAAACAAACAAGCCTGCACGATTTACCCAGTATATTTTTGTACATGAATAACTGAGATGTATACCAAAACACAATCATAAAATACAATGCTGATTGAAAGACAGAAGAGAGGAAAATTAAAATGATGTGAATTAACCACACTTAGGCTTGGCATTACAAAATGTTATTTATACACATCAAGTTGCGTAGCTATACTCTGTTCTATCTTTCAATCAACATTGCAATTTATGATTGTGTTTATATTTCACTGTAATTTTCAATGATTCATGCATAACGATATACTGAGTAAAATTTGGAGGGTTTTAAAAAAAAGATTTAGGATCCTGAATTTCACATTGTGTTTCAGTGCTGAGTGGTGAGGAACTAACAGCATGATCCTAACAACTACTCAGAAGTAAGTTCTATTGAATTCCATGGGGCTTACTACCAGGTAAGTGGGGTTAGGACTGCATTCTAGTTTCCCTTTTCTGATTCTGAATTTCACCTTCCCTCCAAAGAATGTTTGGCAAAACGCCCACCCATCTGCCCATTTTGATACTCACAGATGTTGCCATCCACCCACCAGTTTCACCACCTAGACTCAGTTATGTCATCTGGCTCTGTGCTTGCACAGGCAACATTACTGAAAATGGATTCATTACCCCATAATAACTCTTTCATTGACTGGTTGTCCTTACTTAAAGGAGCCTCATATTTAACCCTGGCTGCCCGGCTGCAGCTCAGTAGAAGGTCCTAAGAGAGGGACAAAGGAAGCCCATGACAAGTGCTTGAACAGCACATTGAGCCCAGGAGTGGGGCAGCACATATAGGGCAGCATTGCTTACCTGGCTTCCCAATGCCTTGCCCTTCTCCTTCTTGGTAACCGGCAGTGTCACACGGCATTGGGAAGCCAGGTAAGCAATGCTACCCTGAGGCTGCTTTGCATGCAGAAGGTCCCAGGCTCAGTTCCTTGCATCTCCAGTTAGGGCTAGGAGCCCCCCCCCATCTGAAACCCTGGAGAGCTGTTGCCAGTCAGCGTAGACAATTCTGAGCTTTATGGACCAAGGGTCTGGCTGAATATAAGGCAGCTTCCTGTTTGCCTGTCCTGACAGAAGTGACTCACCAGTGGGGCAGAGCTGATCTGCTACTCTCCCAGCAAGTGGGTGACAACAGGGAGGGGGGTGAAGCAGTGGGGAGGTCAGCAGTGGCGGCTGGTGGTTCCATGTCTTTGGCGCAGTGGAATCTGCTCCTGGTTTTAGTCCAAACTTTCAAAGAGCTGTTCAAGGTGCTGAACATAGTTTCTCAATAATGGTTAATTTGTAAGACAAAGGAGTAATCTTATGAATGCAACATGAGGTCCTGAGAGATGTTCCCAGCCAAGCACAACGTAAACTCTCTCTCTCTCTCTCTCTCTCTCTCTCTCTCTCTCTCTCTCTCTCTCCATGTGAACAGGAGCTATTGGGAACTCACCTTTTACAATTCAATTAAAAATAGATCAGCTGTTCTGGTTTCCTTTGAATGAAAAGGAATACTTTGTAGGATTCCACCATTTGTTCTACCAACAGACAGTGCCGGCCTTTTGATATTAGCATGTCTGCTTCTCCAGGTTTAAAATAAGCGTATAGCAAGCAGAAGCGTAACCTACTCCCCGAATCTTTGCGCAAAACTAAGGAAGTGTGGCAGAGTCATTTTCCTTCTTCTTTTTAAAAAGAAACAAAGGTCGCATTTATGTCTCTTGCCCGAGAAACAGGAATCCTTGTTTCACAGGCAGTGGCAAAGCTTTTTTGTGCTGTTATCTTATCCCCACTATTTGCCTTTCTGTCTCCTACAGAGATAACACATGACAGATATTTTGTTAAACTTGATTTCAATCCTTCTTTCAACGTTCCAGGCTTCTTCTTTTTTTAAGCTTTAATCAAGTTGGAAGTTGCTTCCCCCCCTCCCCTTTTTTGAAGTGGAATCTTTGACTTTTTGTGGGTGGTTACTTCCTCCAAAATCCAATTTCAAACTTTAAATAAAATCATATTCCAACAGCCATAATAATGGCTTTGGCCTTAATACGTCCTCATATCATCTTAGAGATCTCGCTCTCTCTTTTTTTAATTATTTCAGGTCTTTGCAATGGTTTTTCTGTGACCAGATTTCAACTTCTTAAAAACAAGATTCTCAACAACAGTGATTGAAAATACACACCCAAATCACTTTAACTTTTTCAGTTCTGCTTTTTGCTTTCCACAAACAGCCAGTTTATACAGCAGACACACCCCTTCTCTTTGTTCCTAATGTTCTGACGTTCCCTCTATTACTGGTGTTGGATGTGAGTGCCGTTCCTTTTGTAGCCAAAAAAGACACAACTTGCCCTCGGGGGGGGGGGTGTCAGAAGGTTTTCAGCAAACCCCTGTGTTTGCAGAAGTGCAAAATATGTTTGGGTTGTGAATGATAAGAGGAGGGGAACAAACAAAAAATGGCCCACTGAAGACTGAGCATGTGGAATGGCCATAGAATGCTGAATGACTGTTGGGCAAAAACATGGAGAATGAAATGGAGCAGCTGGAATCCTGAATAGGGAACACATGATCCTGAAACATTTTGGCCTGCAGTTTAGTGATGATCTGCCTTGAATGCAAACAGTCCAGGGTTCAATACCCACTATCTCCATATAGGGCTGGGAATTGTACCCTGTCTGAAAACCTGGAAACTGCAACTACCGGTCAGTGTAGATGACCCTGAATTTGATAGACCAAAGTTAGAATAAGGTAGCTTCCTAAGGAGTGACTCCCCTATGAGGAAAGGTTGCAGCATTGGGGGCTTTTTTGTTTAGAGAAAAGGTGAGTCAGAGGCAACATGATAGAAGTGTATAAAATTATGCATGGCATGGAGAAAGTGGATAGAGAAACGTTTTTCTGCCTCTCACATAACACCAGAATGTGTGGCCATCTATGAATGTTGGAAGATTCAGGACAGACAAAAGAGAGCACTTCCTCACACAGCTCATAGTTAAGCTATGGAATTTGCTCCCACAAGAGGCAGTGATGGCCACCAACTTGGGTGGCTTGAAAAGAGGACTAGACAAATTAATGGAGGATAAGGCCATTCATGGCTACTAGCCATGATGGCTGTGCTCTGCCACAATAGCCAGAGGCAGTATGCGTCTGAACACCAGAAGCCGCAGCAGGGGAGAGTTGCTGTTGTGCTCAGGTCCTGCTTGCGGGCTTCTCATTGGGACATCTGGTTGGCCACTGTGAGAACAGGATGCTGGGCTGGATGGGCCACTGGCCTGATCCAGCAGGGCTCTTCTTGTGTTCTTATGTTCCTATTAGAGAAGGCCCATAGTTCAGTGGTAGAGCATCAACTTTGCATGCCCAAAGCCCCAGGTTCAATCCTCGGCATCTCCGGGTAGGGCTGGGAGTGTCCCTTGTCTGGAAATCCCGGAGAGCTGCTGCCAATCAGTGAGGGTAACACCAAGCTAGAAAGACCAAGGATCTGATTCAGTACACAGCAGGATTCCTATGTTCCTAACATTTTCCACTTCTCCTTCCCCTGAAATCATTCTACTACTGTTCCATGGAAAGGCTGCTTCTGTGGGCTATCACCTTTGACATTGCCGCCTTCCCAAATCTACCCACTACTCTTTCCTCAGGAGGAAAAGAACATGGATTAAGTTGCCAATTCAGCAACCTGCCCATTGGCAAATATCAAATCTTGAAATGCAGTTTTAAAATCAAATGCCAAAGGCTAAAGTAATCAAATTGTTGTATATCTAATACCAGTATGAAAAATGTTACGGGCATTGGGGGGGATATTTGAAAACCAATTTCACATGGAATTTTGCAGAGATTTTCTGATAGTAAATTTGTTTACCCTCTGGACAAAATTGCTGGAGCTTGGGTAGCCAACCCAGTGCCCTCCAGGGGTGGTTGGATTCCAACTCCCATCATTCCCAGCCAGGATAGCCAAAAATCAGGGATGATGGGTGTTGTAGTCCAACAATATCTGGAAGGCACCAGGTTGATTACCCTTGCCCTGGAGAGTAATCAGGATTAAATCTGTCCTGCCACTGAATGGAGAGCCATTTTGAAAACACGCTCAACACAATACAAAAAAGATGTTAGTTCTGTGACTTGTAATTAAATTTGGATGCCATTTAGAGATTTCCCCTCCTCCATCTTAATATATTCACTAATAGGCAAAAATCTTTGCGGTTTAAGAACATACCTATAGCCAACAGATATTTCTATCTAAAAAGCAGGGAAATTGGACAGCTATAGTGAATGCACCAGGGAAGCAGCAGACCTGAACTTCTCTCTGAGATATTGTACTGCCATACACATTTGTAAAAATGCAAACACAATTTAGGTTGGTCTTTCACAGTCCAATCCTCTTCCTGTGTAGCTTGGAAGAATTTGGTAACATGTGCCTCTGAGCATATGGTGAGTGGTGGCAACACCTGTAGTCAGCCCAAAGAAGAGAAACAAGACATGTGCTGTGCTGATCCTGTTTTAGCAGGGAGGAAGCAGCTATATTAAAACAGTTGATACCATTCAAATAGTCACTTTAAATATGTTTGATTTACTTTGCAATTTTACTGAAGTTTCCTATAGTAAATCATTCTCTTTTGCTTCTGTTTCTGTGAATATGTGAACTACAGCAACACTTTGCAACACTAAAAAAAAGCTTCAAAAACAATTGTAGAATAATGGCACTGACTGTTCTGCAGAATAATTTCCAAGCTCCGTCAGGGGAATAAGAGTCTCCTCTCAGCACCCTTCACAAACTACACTTCCCAGGATTCTTTATGACTGTCTAAAGTGAAATAAATGTTTGGTGTGGGTGTGGCTCCCTGATTAGCCAACCAAGCAGCTGTGAGTCTGGCTTTTAGAACACTGACAGCTGGTTCTTACTGAGCATGCCCGGACTTATCATTGACTCCAATGCTAACTTTCTTAAATTAATTCAAAATTGGCCAGGCATTTTTTTAACTTTCAAACTGCAGAAGATGAATCTCAGAGTATAGCAAAGTCAGTAATAGGATCACAGGTACTCTGTAAACATGGCTGATTTTTAATTAAGTTCAACAGATTATGAGAACTCTGACAGAAAAAAGTACAACAGGGGTCTGGTTTTTCTCTCTCTCTTTTTACACTTTGAACTCTCAATTCTCTCTGACTGATTTGTGTATCACCATGAAAATTTAGACGGTTGTTTAGCAAGTGTTTCTGAGTTCAGGGCTATAGGTTTTGTAAGGTTTTGTTTTCAAATGAGCTTATGGGAAGGATCGGAATGTCATGGGGGTATTTTCAATTTAACATTGTGGAATGCGAAAAATCCATGCTGACTCTAGTATATAGTATATAGTATGCAGCCACTCTTAATCAAGATAGGGCATTTTAAAGGGAGACATATTTCATGCCCGATTGTAAATAAGTGTATAAACAGACGGTTAAGATCTCATCCTCTGGTCTCCTCTGCATGCCTGGAATGACAGATGTTAGACCGGCAGGCACGCGGGGGAGAGCTTTTTCAGCTATAGCCTCTCTGGAATACCCTGCTCCAAGAAGCCCACTCTGTTCCCTCCCTGATGGTGTTCTGGAGACTCCTGCAAACCATCTTGTTCCAGAGAGCCTTTGGGAAGGACTAAAGGTAGAACCTTAAACTGATTTTATTTCCCCTCCGTCCATTTAAGTTTTACGTCTTTAGTCCCTTTGAATATCATTCCCTGAGATTTCTTAATTGTATTTCATGCATTTTTATCCATGTTAATGTTTTTTGTGTTTTTTATTGTGCGTGATTTTGCTGTGAGCCACCCTGAATGCCCTATTGTAGGGTAGAAGGGTGGGATAGAAATATTTTAAATAAGTAAATCAAATCCTTAGTGAGTTAACTTGCACGATTCTCATTCTTTTTTTTTAAAAAAAAACTAATTTGAGAGACAACCAGGCAATATTGTGCCTTGATGCTCAGTGAGAAATATGCCATTGTCTCAGATGTACCCTTTAAAGGTGTGTGATGATCCTGCCAACATTGCATGGAGCATGGATAATCGGAGAGGAGAGCCAGCTTAGGGACATAAGAAGCAGACTAATACTGAGTCAGACATCTGGATGGAAAGATCTGCCAATCTGGGTTCTCTCTGTTTCTCATTTTTCCAATCTTAAATCCAGTTCTCCACATTTAAAAAAAAATCCTCGTAAAAACTCTCCAGCATTTTAGTGTGAATTTCCTCTAATAAACATAACAAGATCCCCCCCAAAATACAATTCTCCCTGAGAGCAATGGCATGTCACCAAGTCACTTCGCCTCAAAAGGGACTTCCTTTACGTTTTTTTGTTTTCAATGCATGTGGTAGAAGTTGCTCCATGTTTTAGCTAGCTGCTTGTAGGTGGCTACAAGTACCTTTTCAAAAGTGACAGAAAACAGAGGCAGCCTTGCAAGAGCTCCACCAGTTAACCAGGAGATTCCTTACTGTGTGGATTCCCAAACAGACACCCAAGCTGTTAATGAGCTCCATATTTGGGGCAGATCTGCGTGCATGGTGAAGGTGATTACCCCAGAAGCTGTGGAATGGAATAAAACTTTGGTCAAGGGCCTCTGGCTCTTGATGGAAATAGGCCGGAATGCCTGTCTGGAGGGCAGAAACTTTTTTCTGTCTGGAGCGCATGAGAAGTAGAAATGCTAGCAAGGTTTTAGTCAAGATAAGACAATCCACAAGTATGAAGAAGGTAGGGTATTTGTTGCTCTACGTGGCTAACAGCGCTGGGTGTCCTTCATGAAAATCTCCATACCTCAGTAAGACGTGGAAACACACCAGCCCCTAAAACAATGGAAAACTGTTTTTGTAGGTGTTTGTTCTGTGGCCTGTCATTTACCAATACAGAACCAATTTTAGTTGTGAGCAAGGGGTAAATTAAAAAGGAGCCAATCAGTGAGCAGGAAAATGCTTCTGAGTTGTTGGGGAACACACAGAAGTGGCACTTTCTTCTGTGGATTCCATCACAGCATTATATCTTTTCAACACAAGCAGTTTTTTCTAATATCTTTTTTTTAGATGTAATTTATTTCTTCTCTGAAACATATACACAGAGAAGACAACTTTGCTTTTAGATTCCATTCTTGCTTCTTGTAATAATCTTACCCTGGCTTACATTTTTCTGTGCTGGCCTTTCCATTTACTTTTGCACAGCTATGATTATTTTGTCCCTGGGTGAGGTTCACTATTTCATTTTTGAACATTTTTCTTTAATGTTTACTTGGACTAATCTTCTGCTTGGATTTTTCCTGGACATCAGGTTGATCTCAACTAACACGCATCTAAGACCACAGGAGCCTGATTCCTGGAATGTCACTCAGGTAGCTACATTCTTCTCTTGAACTAAAGATCATGTAGTTGGGACAGCTAGGGCAATGTAGTAAGCTTTAACTAGACAGCTGATGGAGTTTAGGTGAACCAATATAGGATTCAGCAATAGTTAAATTGTAGTTCATTTTAGTCTTGCATATCGTTCTTCTGAAGAGAGTTATGTTTATAACTTCAGTGACATGTCCATGTTCTATTTTGTTTTTTCCATATAATCACTGTTTGCATATACTGTTCCTTATTTTTCCTTCCCCAAGATTCATTTTCGGATAATGTGCTGTTGATTTCTGTTTGACATTATTATGCTCATATCTTTCATAAACTGAAATGTGTTCACTGGTCTTCTCTTGATGTATTTAAAATAAATCTGTCCAAAACAGATTTTAGCCTCTTGAGCCTTGTCTGGCCACCACCCTCTCGCCTGTTGGGGCAATATTAGATATGAACATAAGACTGTTGGATCAGGCCAGGGGCCTATCTAGTCCAGCATCCTGTTCTCACAGTGGCCAACCAGAAGCCCAGGAGAAGCCCACAAGCAGGACCTGCACACAAGAGCAGTCTCCCTCACCCCCACTCCTTGGGTGGTTTCCAGCAACCTCATTTTCATTGAAATTGTCTTTTGCCAATTTCCAGCCCCATCCCTAGATCCTTGATGCTGTCTTCACATCCTGAGTCATTCCTTCCATTCACTTGAGTGCCTAGCTTCCATCTCCTGAGCTCCTCTACTTGAGTCCCTGGACTCCAAGCTAGAAATCCATTTTACACCTTGGAATTAGTATCCTCATTCTCATCATCAAGACAGGACACAAAAGAACAGCTGGCAATTGCCCTCCTCTCTCTCTCTCTCTCTCTCTGTCTCTGTAAGAATTTTGCTATCAATGGCTCCCAGTCATGATGGCTATGTTCTCCCTCTGCTGTCTGAGACAGTATGTCTCTGAATGCCAACTTCTGGGAATTGCCAGTGAGGAGAGCTGCTGTTCCAGTCAGGCTGTGCTTGCGGGCTTCCCATTAGGGCATCTGGTTGACCGCTGTGAGAACAGGATGCTAGACTAAATGAGCCATTGGCCCTCTCCAGCAGGGCTCTTCTTATGGCCTTTTTCTCTTCCCACTGAATCTCTTTCTTGCCTTCTCTAAGTTCCACTGGACAACCATGCTGTTTTGGTTCCCATCTGCAAAGTTTTGCTTCCTGGATTAGTGAAAAATGGGTGTAAACAGCCTTTGGCCAAAGGACTGCCAGAATGCAGTGGACACCTTCGTAGATATATTGTTTGCTCTGCCAGTGTTATGGGGGCCTGATTTTGGCCATTCATCCTGGCTACAGACATTATGGTTGTGCTGTGTGACTTAGAGAAAAGAGGAAAGATATTTAGTGCAGTGTGACTTAGAGAAAGCAGGACTCTGTCGTCACCTCTCCTTCCCCACACTTCTCATGCATACTTAGTGATTTAATTGCTATGTTATATTTCTCTCTCTCTTTTTTCCCCCTGTTTCTGAACAGTTTTAAACTTGCCTCTGTCTCATGGCAAAGAATGCTCTCGTGTTGGATTCCAACTCCCATCAACCCCAGCCAGCATGGTCAATGGTCAAGAATGACAGAACATGAAGTCCAGCAAAATCTAGAGCAGCCTTTCCCAACCAGTGTGCCTCCAGATGTTGTTGGACCACAACTCCCATCAGCCTCAGCCAGCATTGTCAATGGTCAGGAAAGATGGGAGTTGTGGTCCAACAACATCTGGAGGCACACTGGTTGGGAAAGGCTGATCTAGAGGAAAAGCCTTGCCATTGCACAACACAATTAGGTAGCGGAGATTCTAGGCTGGCTTCCCCAAGCTGGTGCCCTCCAGAAGTTGTTGGGCTACAACTCCTGCCAATCTTAGCCAGCATGGCCAATAGTTAGTGGTGATGGGAGTTGCAGTCCAGCATCATCTGGATGGTACCAGGAAGGGTAAGGGTGTTTTAGGTCAGTGTTCTTCAACCTTGGGTCATCAGATGTTGTTGGACTACAATTCCCATCATCCCTAGCCAGCTGATCCAATGGTCAGGGTGATGGGAGTAGTAGTCCAACAACATCTGGGGATCAAAGGCCAAATAACACTGTTCTAGATCATATTATGCATCTTCTAGTGTAACACCATCCACTGTTTTCCTCACAGTTATTCACCAATAGGAACATAATGATTCAAAGCAGTAGCTGTTAAGAGTGTGAAATATTTGTTTTTCCATTGCATATTCATAATTCCATTCATTTTCATCAGTAAAGACCTCATTTGTCTGATTATTCATTTATTAAATTCCTATTTGTTTTATTACTACACATATTTTCCTCTCCCCTCTTTTCTTTTACATTTTCTTTCACATCAGCACAGCTGATTTTGCCATTTGCTTGGCATTTTTACATCCCTAGAATCCTCCAGATGTTGCTTCATCCTATGGCCACCAGGAGACAGAGTCCCAAATTGTGTTCTGCTGCCATCAGAAAAGCTTTGCCTCCTGAGTTAGTGAAAAATGGGTGTAAACAGCCTTTGGAAAGCTGTCTTGCTTGTTGTGAACCGCCCAGAGAGCTTCGGCTATGGGGCGGTATAGAAATTTAATAAATAAATAAATAAAGGACTACCAGAATGCAGTGGACACCTTCATAGAGGTATTGTCTGCTCCTCCAGTGTTATAGGGACCCAATTCTGACCTTTGATCCTGGCTACAGATATTTTGGATGTCGGTCTGGAAGCAATCTTGTCCTAAGATTATGGGGCAATGGAGTATCCTGTTCTGTTTCTAAGCTGGAAGCTCTTTCCTAGGCCAAGGAACTATACAACCATGGAGAAACAAGCACTAGCTATGAAATGGGCCATATGCTCTTTACAATATTACCTGCTGCATATCCCTTTCTGTCTGATTACAGATCATGCAGTGGTCTGTTGGCTCTGAACTATGAGCAAGTACAACATTCGAGTTTTAACACTGAATGGTGGACTTACAAGCCCTGTGATTTCATGCTCTGCCATTGAGCTGGTCCATCCCAACACAAATTTGTTGTCTCATTAGGTAGTGGAACGGGAGGATGTCATGAGGGTGGTGCACAAGGACACCACCTTTAAGGGAGCATGTGTGTGCGAGGGCCAGAAGTGGGAAGCCACAGTGACAAATGGGGCCATGTGTTCTTATGCATCCTGTGGCCTCATAAAGGATGGCTGGTTGGATTGAGAGAGTGTGGCCAAGACCACAGAACAAAGAAGAGATAAAGAGCAAACTGAGAGAGGACTTCTGTCCCAGTGAAGCTCCTGGAGCAGGTTACTGAATGAGAGGGCGAGAGAGAAAAGACTGAGGGAGAAAACTGGTAGTTATCGAAAGAGAATAGGGAAGCAGATCAAGACAGCTGTGAAAGAGGGTTGGCTTGGGGAGGAAGCCTGTGGTTATGCACACAATGGTGAGGCAGAGATACCAAGTGGAATTAACAAAGGCTGCATATTACAAAAGGGACCCCATGATGAAGCAGGTCCTTTCCTTCCTGGGGAGTTGAGGACCCACCCAATGGAATCTGAACCATTCTGTGGCTCTGAGGACCCCTAAGGGGTATTGTTGGGAACAAGAAGCCTGAAGAGGATAACCAAAAAGGAGCTACATTCATTACTCAGGACAGTCATTTCATAACAAATGAAAATTGGATCAGATGGCCAGTCAGACAAGTCATAAAACTTTATTGCATGTAGCCAAAAATCATTACAATGTATTAAAAGAAGAATTTGATACAATAAAATTATTTAAAATATGAAATTATTATAAACAGCTGAACAGATCGGCTTTCGGGCCTTCAATTTTAGACCAACTTCTAAGGAAATCAAATCTTTAAATCTCAAGAATTAAGAGCTATGATTTTTAATACAGTGGAAACACGTCTTCTTGGCTGCTAGTGTGAATTGGGGTACCATACACATAATTATACACCCAGCATGGATGTTTCACATTCCACAAAGTTAAATTGAAAATATCCCCCATGCCATTCTGATGCTTCCAATAAGCTCATTTTAAAAAGAAATCTTACAAAACTTATAAAACTGCTTAACAACCCTCCAAGTTTTCATGGCGATACACAAAACAGTCAGAGAGAATTGAGAGTTCAAAGTGTAAAAAGAGAGAGAGAAAACCAAGCCCCCTGTTGGGCTTTGCTGTCAGAGTTCTCATGATTTGTTGAAATTAATTAAAAATCAGCCATGTTTACAGAGTACCTGTGATCCTATTACTGATCTTGCCCCATACTCTGAAATTCATCTTCTTCAGTTTAAAAGTTTAAAAAATGCCTGGCCAATTTTGAATTAATTTAAGAAAGTTAGCATTGGAGTCAATGATAAGCCCGGGCATGCTCAGTAAGAACCAGTTGTCAGTGTTCTAAAAGCCAGAGTCACAGCTGCTTGGCTTACCTAGTCAGGGGGCCAAACCCACACAAAACCTTTATTTCAGTTTAGACAGTCATAAAGAATCCTGGGAAGTGTGATTTGTGAAGGGTGCTGAGAGGAGACTCCTATTCCCCTGACAGAGCTCCAGTGGCCAAAGTGGTTTAACAGTCAGCCACTCTAATTGAAGCTCTGTGTGGGGAACAGGGCATCTTCTAGCAACTCTCAGCACCCTTCACTAACTACAGTTCCCAGGATTCTTTGGGAGAAGCCACGACTGTCTAAAGGGGAAAACAAGTCTAGTGTGGATATGGCCAGTGACAGCTTTGGTTTAAATTTGGGTAGGAGGCTACATGTGCCTGCTGTAGAATAAAAAGGTGGGGGAAACCCTGAAAAAGAATGATACTGTTCGCAATGTTTTCCTTTTGGAAAGGAAAGGGGTTTCCCCTCTGCCGAGTGCCTGCCCACCCAATCTCCTCCCCTCCCCCTTCCTCCCCCTCCCCTTCCTGCCCTCCTCCTCCCTCCCACCACTCCCCCAGGTCAGTTTCACCTATCCTAAGCATGATTGCACAAGAGTAAATCCCACTGAACTCAAAAAGCATGCAAATGATCAAACCTGCCCTCCCCTCCTCTTCCCTCCTATCCCCTTCAGCTTGTCCCTTCCCTCTCTCTTCCTTTGCCCCTACTTCCCCTCCCCTCTCCCCTTCCAATCCCCCTTCCCCTTCGCCCTCCCCCTCCTTCTGCTCTCCTCACCCCTCCCCCTCCTCCTCCCTCTTGGTCAGTTTTATCTATCCTAACCGTGATTTCATGGGAGTAAATCCCATTGAACTCAATAAGCATGCAAACGATCAGACCTGCCTTTCCCTCCCTCCTCCCTCCTATCCCCTTCCTCTTGCCCCTTCCCTCCCCCCTCCTAACAGAGCTCCTCCAGATTATCTCAGTGGTTGAGCTGGAGTACAAACTGAGACTGATAACTCTGCCATCCTATCCATGCAGACCCTCAAGGCAAGTAACAAGAAAGCTATCTATCTATCTATCTATCTATCTATCTATCTATCTATCTATCTATCTATCTATCTATCTATCTATCTATCTATCTATCTATCTATCTATCATTTTCAAGATATGCATTGTCATAGCAAAGAAAAGATCAATTGGCAAAATTTGACAAGAACAGCAGCAAAACCAGAAACAAACCTCGCTAAGAAGACCAAACAAAAAGTCAGTTACCACCCAGGTCAAAAGCGCATTGAAATAAGAATGTCTTCACTTGCTGTATAACTACAAGGAAAGGCAAAGCTGATCCAATAGCCTGAGACAAGGAATTCCACATGTACCACTAGAGAGTAGGTTCTGTCCCTTTTAGTATTAGTATTAGTATTAGTATTAGTATTAGTATTAGTATTAGTGGTAGTATTAGTGGTAGTATTAGTATTAGTATTAGTATTAGTATTAGTATTAGTATTAGTATTAGTGGTAGTGGTAGTATTAGTATTAGTATTAGTATTAGTGGTAGTATTAGTATTAGTATTAGTGGTAGTATTAGTATTAGTATTAGTGGTAGTATTAGTATTAGTGGTAGTATTAGTGGTAGTATTAGTATTAGTATTAGTATTAGTGGTAGTGGTAGTATTAGTATTAGTGGTAGTATTAGTATTAGTATTAGTATTAGTGGTAGTATTAGTATTAGTATTAGTATTAGTGGTAGTATTAGTATTAGTATTAGTGGTAGTATTAGTATTAGTATTAGTATTAGTATTAGTATTAGTGGTAGTGGTAGTATTAGTATTAGTATTAGTATTAGTATTAGTGGTAGTGGTAGTATTAGTATTAGTATTAGTATTAGTGGTAGTATTAGTATTAGTATTAGTGGTAGTATTAGTATTAGTATTAGTGGTAATATTAGTATTAGTATTAGTGGTAGTATTAGTGGTAGTATTAGTATTAGTATTAGTAGTAGTGGTAGTGGTAGTGGTAGTAGTAGTGGTAGTGGTAGTGGTAGTGGTAGTAGTAGTAGTAGCAGTAAAATGCCCGCCCTTCACCAATAGGTATCAGAGCAGGTTACAAAATGAAAAATACAATAAATAAGAGTTAAAACCCCATTTCAATCACAGGAACAGCCATCCTCAGCACCACAGACAGTGATGGGATATAAAGGTGGGCCTTGAATTGAGATCTAAGTCTGTGATTGGGCAAGTGGTGGACAATTGTTAGCCTGTCATGCACATCCTAAATTTATCTATTTATTAAATTTTCATCTCTGACCTTCCTCCCAAAGGAGTCCAGGGTGGTAAGCATCAAAAAGTTAGAACTTTATTTAAAATAAAATAAAAATATATTCAAAACATCTAAAAACAATTGAAGACCAGCTAAAAACCATTCTAAAACATTTAGAGCAACTAAAAACATTGAATTTCACCTACCCTCATAGTTACTGATTTCACAGTTGCCATGGACAGTATCTATCACAGCCATCAAATTCCTGGGTAAACAGAAATGTTTCTAGATTTCTCCTAACCGTTAATAATGACAGACAGATGCACCTCTACAAATGGGGAACCACAGAGGATGGCCAGTCATGGGTCAACTCCAACTGGGCAGCAGCCAGAGATTTGTAGTCCTGTGGTGTGGTTTAGTGAAATAGACTTTCAGTACTTCAAGAGGGGCTGGACTCCTTCGCAGGAGGTATCTAAGGAGAGGCTGGAGGGGCAACTCTCAGGGATTCTGTAGTTGCAATCCTTTATGGTAGTTTTGCAAAGAGGCTGACTAAGAGAAGCCCTGTTGGATCAGGCCAAAGACCCTTCAGCATCCTCTGGCCAACCAGCTGTTTATGGGAAGATTGCAAGCAGGACCTGAGAACAACAGCACTTTCCCCACTTGTGACTAGATGACCTTTGGGGGCTCTCCCAACATGACTCCTCTTCAGATGTTACTCATGTGAAGAGGCAACATGAGTACAAAGGGGCTGCGGGGCCATGCCTTCAGTCTTGCCCCACTGATTGCCATAGGACTAGTGCCAGCTTTCCATGTGTTAGGGGCCAAACATCGGTAACGAACAGCCTGGTCCTCTCGAGTAGGGCTCTCCATGAAATTTAGAACCCTGGTCTTCTATGATTCTTAAATATGAGTGAGGAACCTCAGGCCAGTGGTCACTGGTGGCTCCATGTCAGTGGGGCAGTGGACTCCATTCTGGGCTTTAGTGTGAACTTTCAAGGAGCTTCTTGAAAGTTCAGACTAAAACTCGGACCAGAACAAAAAGTCTTCCCTAGTCTCTCTGCCTGGCCCTCAGGATTCTCTCCATGTCACCCCCCGCAAGCCACACCCCTCCCCCCAGATTACATTTCCCACTCCCCTGCTTGAGAATTTCTGCCTGGCTGGAACATGTCCTCCAACTATGATGATGCCTTTAGCTTCTCCAGATGGAGGACAGAGAGGGTGTGTGTGATTTTCTGCACAAAAGGAAAATTTGCATTTATTGCTTCACCCTCCTTTGCCTCTAGCACCGCCCATCACTGGCACATGGCCCCCAGAAGGTTGTGGGGAAGGAAATGTGGCCCTTGAGCTGAGAATATTCCCCATCCCTGTTGCAAAGGTAGCAGCTCCTTTAGCCAAGGGCTCCATCTCTGCAGCAGAAACAAGCTTGCTCCCGCTTTGTTAACTCCCTTCCAATGCCGCTGTGCTCCTGACATACACGGGGATAACATCCAGAGACACTCTTCTCAGCCATCCATGTGTATCGGGCCAGGCACTCTTGCTGTCAGCTTGATAGGCTCACTAAATGACTGTGCACTGATCCAGAAGCAGTGATTTCTCACACTGTGCGATCCGCTGGACCTTTTACACATACTGCACAGAGCTACAGCAGGCATCTGGGTGTCTGTGCAGCTATTCATTATACACAAATATAAATCCATTTGAGTTGCAACTGCATTGATTTCACTTGCAGGTCTCCCCACCTGTCACCACACACACACACACACACACACAAATTGCCAAATGGGGTGGGGAGTGGATACAAAAGGGCTTTCTCATAAGCCCTTTCCACAAATAAGGGAGACGTGTTGCTTCCCTTGCGATAACTAGCACAGGTCTCACCCTGCCTAGCTGACGGCTGTTGTGCTTCATGCTCTGTTCCGTTTCCTTCAGCAACGTCTTGCCCTGCGAGCAACCGAAAGGGAGTTGGTTGCAATTTAAAATGATTGCTGGCCTGCAAGTTATAAACAAAGAAGGAACTTGACTGTCTTTCTTTGTCTACCGAGGCTGGGCACAAATTCATGAGAAAGAGAGATTTGAGGACAGGAATATGAAAGAGTTGTTTTCATGCAGGCTTTCCTCAATAATTTCCCTCCCACCTAATATCATAAAAAGGGGATATGACGCTTTTGCAGCCTGAGGGCCATGTTCACTTCTGGGCAACCTTCTGGGGGCCAGATGCTGATGGTGGGCAGGGCAAGTGTCAAGACTGGGTAGAACAATGAATGTCATTTGTCCTTTTGTACTAGTTTCTACACACAGACACACTCACACCCCTATCCATCCTCCATCCCAGCAAGCAAGAGACATGATCAAGGGCACCTCCCAGCCAGGTGAAAACAATGGAGGAGGGTGTGACGCAGGGTCGGAGTGGGGTGTGGCTTGGAGAGAAGGGGGTGTGACCTGGGGATAGTTCTAAGGGCCAGATAGACATGGCTAGAGGGCTGCTCTGGCCCCCAGGCCTGAGGTTCCTTACCCTCGCTAGGGATGCGTGAGAAATTTGATTCAGATCACATTTCAGATCGCACTTTCCAAAACAATATGAGAACCAAAACACAGCCACCCTTCAAAATTTGCACTTATTTGAATTTTGCAACGCTGTTCTCCAACCAATGTTTACAAAAGTGCATATGTTAGGGAAGGTGTGCATAAAAATGAATATATGAGAGAAAATAACCTCATAAGGTCTGTTGTATTGTTCTATGGTCTTATTCTTAAAGTTTTAAATTGTCTTAGTATTTTAAGTGTATGTTTATGGTTTTAATGTTACTAATAGTTTAATTCTATTTTAATTGTATATTTTTGTATGTTTTTTACCTGTGTGTAGTTTTTATTTGTAAGCCGCCCTGAGTTCCAGTTTTGGAAAAAGGGTGGGGTAAAAATAAAGATTGATTGATTGATTGATTGATTGATACAAAAAGCATTATATGATGAAAAATGGCTTGCAAAAATGTGCATATTAGTAAAAATGGCCTACAAAATGTGTACATTAGGAGGAAGTCGAACTCAAATGCTGCGGAATTTTTGTAAAAAAATGCAAATTGCTGCAGAAATGTGAACTTGAATTTAACATTGGGAAAATGATGAACTGAGAGAACTGAAACTGACAGATTTTCCCATCCTTAATCCCTACCATAAAAACTGGTGAACAACTCTGTGCATTGCTGCCTCGCTGACGCTTTCTCAGCCTCCCACTCTTCTCTGTCGTACATCCTGACACAAACAGCACCATTTTGCTGAAGGATGCCAAACTCTTGCAAGGCATTTGGATCTCCAGTGGGGCTGAGCCATATCCCATTATCCGCGTAAAGGGTGGCAAGGAGTCCTACTTTTGAAAGGACAGTCCTCTCCCCAGGGAAGCCTACTTGGCACCATCATTGTCTGTTTTAGGCACCAGGCAAAAACATTATTTACCCAGGCCTTCAGTTTTTAATTGGGAGGACAGTTAGATATGTGAGTGGCCTTTTTTTTTTTTTTTTGGTACCCATCCTTTAAATGGGGTGGGTAGGATTTCCTCCTTGAAATATATTTTCAGATGAGTATTTTAGTTTTTGTTTATTTTGTTATTTTTATATCAGGTTTCAATGACTTTGTTATTTCTCTTTTTATAAGGTAAGTTGCTTTGAAATACCTTAGTACAAAACTGTGAAATTATGATGGTGATGATGACGACGACGATGAGAACAAGAAAAACAACAACAATAATAATAATAACAATAGTATGGCTGTAAGAGGTGAAGAGCTCTCTGGAGTTCATGGAGGATAAGGCAATCAGTGAATATTAGTCATGATGACTGTGTACCACTTCTAGTATTGGCGGTGATCTGCCTCTAAATACCAGCTCCTGGGGAACATGAGTAGGAGAGCGCTGACATGCTTAGGTCCTGCTTATGGGTACACCAATCTCTTGGGTTTATTTATTTATTGTATTTATTTATTGTATTTGTATACCGCCCCATAGCCAAAGCTCTCTGGGCGGTTTACAGCAACGAACTACAAGGTTACTTTATAAATGAATAATACAAGTACAATTACAATTTTGTTAAAATTTGCAAGTTTCAAAAATGGCAACAGATACAACATATCCCAATAGGATATAACATGTATACACAATTCCTCAAGTCCCATGCATCCAAGAATGCACCAGTGCAGGAGTTGCTTGCAGAAAAGTCCAAGATAGGAAGATCAGGGTTCCCACAGATAAACACCATAAAACCTTAGATAAAATGCAAGATAGATACAAATGCATAAAGTCACTAAAAGAAATTTACTGTTCCTCCCACACACATAAATTAACATCTCGTTACCTAATTCAAGGTGACAAGGGGCTAATTGCGCCCAAGTGTGACGTGGCTATGAAAACGGCAAATGCTATTTTAGGCTGCATTAATAGATGTATAGTTTCCAAATCGCATGAAGTATTAGTTCGCCTCTATTCAGCACTGGTTAGGCCTCATCTTGAATACTGCATCCAGTTCTGGTCTCTGCACTTCAAGAAGGATGCAGACAAACTGGAACAGGTTCAGAGGAGGGCAACGAGGATGATCAGGGGACTGGAAACAAAGCCCTATGAGGAGAGACTGAAAGAACTGGGCACATTTAGCCTTAAGAAGAGAAGACAGAGGAAAGATAAAATAGCACTTTTCAAGTACATGAAAGGTTGCCACACAGAGAAGGGCCAGGATCTCTTATTGATCATCCCAGAGTGCAGGACACGGAATAATGGGCTCAAGTTGCAGGAAGCCATATTTCGACTGAAAATTGGGAAAAACATGTTAGAGTGGTACGTCAAAAGAACCAATTCCCTAGGGAGGTGGTGGGCACTCCAACACTGGAGGCAATCAAGAGGCAGCTGGACAGGCACCTGTCAGGGATGCTGTAATTTGGCTTCCTGCATTGAGCAGGGGGTTGGACTCGATGGCCTTATAGGTCCCCTCCAACTCTGCTATTCTGTGATTCTAATTTCTGCTCCATGGCATTAACAGCTCCTTTCCTCTCCATCCTTCTCTCTTTCTGATCTAAATCTCACAAGTAAAGCCCGTTCCTTAAATTTTCCCCACCTTCTAGGCCAAACCAATAATCTGTAGGGGTTACATGGGCGTCCCACTATGGGAACAGGATGCTGGATAAAATGAACCCTTGGTCTGATTCAGAAAGGCTCTTCCAATGCTGTAAGAACTCTTTCTTGCAGGCTGCCCAGTCCAAGCGCACTTTAAATATAGGAAAGGAAGCAGCAACCTTGATGTTACCCTTCA
This sequence comes from Rhineura floridana, assembly GCF_030035675.1. Classification (NCBI taxonomy): domain Eukaryota; kingdom Metazoa; phylum Chordata; class Lepidosauria; order Squamata; family Rhineuridae; genus Rhineura; species Rhineura floridana. The sequence continues at coordinate 13,297,482 of NC_084487.1, forward strand.
ACCTGAGCAGCAGACTGAGTGTATTGCACTGCTATTTGGATTATAGTCATTATTTCTGGAATTTTATCTATCTATATTAGCAGGTGAGAGCCAGTGTGGTATAGTAGTTAAGGTGTTGGACTACAACCTGGGAGACCAGGGTTCGAATCCCCACACAGCCACGAAGCTCACTGGGTGACCTTGGGCCAGTCGCTGCCTCTCAGCCTCAGAGGAAGGCAATGGTAAACGACCTCTGGATACCGCTTACCATGAAAACCTTATTCGTAGGGTTGCCATAAGTCGGAATCGACTTGAAGGCAGTCCAGTTCGTTCATATTAGCAGGTGCACATTTTATGCCAAATGGTGTTCTCTTTTGTCTTTTTTTTTTTTTTGAAGGTGCAGTGAGTGGCCACTGGACCCGTGTAACATGGCTTCAGCTCATCACCATTCTTGGAGCAGGCACACAGCTCCATCAGTTGGCTACCTACCACCCTGGGCATGACAACTATCCTTGCTCTCTGTCCTCAGCTGTAGATGAGCTGAAGGTGCACAGGACACTTGGATTACCATGGCGAAGGAGATAAGAGCCAGAAAGTGGCTCATCCACAAATTTTCCCTCACACCTGTATGTCCACATGACTTATCCAGAAAGAAAGAAAGAAAGAAAGAAAGAAAGAAAGAAAGAAAGAAAGAAAGAAAGAAAGAAAGAAAGAAAGAAAGACTAGATGCTTCCTCCTCCCTCTCTCCCTCTCTAAAAAAAATCAGAAAGTTGCCAAAGCAGCCATAGAATAAAATAGCATTTACAGTGATCGGGAATATTTTTTCCCCACCCTCAAAAATGCTGCTTTCAATTCAAACATCAAATCAGCAGAATGGTTAGCAGAGTTATTTAAATCTGAAATTTGGAAGCAGTGCTTCTACCATTATCAGGTGCACAAATTCAACCATCAATACCTCTGATAGCAGATGGGTAGGTTTAAATAGAAAAATATATATATATAAAAAAGGATCCAAGTCAATTTCTATCCAAAACGTTTGTTTGGCTCCAGAAATCTAGTTCCAGTCTTTGCTCGTTGCCCAGCCCTTGTGTGATTTGATGCTGAAACCAGTCAAAAACAATTTCCTCTAGCTTATCATCACATTATTGATTCCATCATTTTTTATGATCCAAGATTGATGTGGATACTGAAAACTGCTGAAAGGGAGTTCAAGATTATGTTATGTTTCATGGAGGGTTTTTTGTATATAATCTATTGTGCAAACCAGTGTTTTGAATTATAACACTTAAAAAAAAACACCTCTCACTTTGCAAGAGTTGTTTATTTGTGGCTTTGTGAATACCCTTTCATACTTGCAGCCTGAAATGATTTGACACAAAGCCAAGATAAGAACAGACACACTTTCTCTCTCACACATATACACACACACATACCCCTTTGAAAACTCTAAGCTGCTACCACAGAAAATCACTTCCTACAGTCTACCTATTATCTACCTGTAGAGTAGCCTGATTGTCATAAACAGAAATACACTAACATTAACAGCTTGCAGGTTGCAGCTTAGCATTTGGATTCTATAAAAGGGTTATTTGTCAAAAAAAATGGGGGGGGGACTTCTTATACACAAGCACACATTGGATTTTATCAATAAAGCCATATTGCTTGTCATTTAAATATCATTTTTAAGTGTTCCACAGGAATTACCTAAGTAATCTTTACCACAGCCCCGTAAGGTTGACCAGGATTATCCCTATATTAGTGCAGAGGAGTCTGAAGCCACGAGAGAGTGGCTCACCAAAGGCCACCCGGATTGTTCTGGCAAACACAAACTTTGAAGCACAGCTTTCCTTGTTGACAGCCTCTTAACCAATCCGTAACATCAGCTCTTTGAAAATAGAGTTTAAACATGTTTGTGGAGAGGGGATCTCCAATATATTCTCCAGACTCAAATTCGTCTGCAACCTAAATGTATCCTCCAAACTCAAATTCCTGTACAGTTTCAGGTACTTTATAACCTCCCTCACCCCAAGTCACAATCATGCAGCGAAAACAACCAGAGGCCTATTGGAGCTCTGATGGGCCACCAACATGCTTAGTTAATGCTTTTAATACGATGCCACGCCTTCCTGTGGCTCTGTGGGGATGCCATTGCTATTGTTTCATTGCTGTTTATTGTTATGTTCTTATCGTCTGTTTTATTTGTTTTGTTTTAACATTGTGTAAGGCGCTTGGGGACCTTCAGGTATCAAGCGGCTAATTCATCTAATACAACAATAACAATAACAATTAGTTGCATTTGTCTTGGTAGGCCACAAGTTCACTGTGCTGGTTTTAACTCAGTTCAGAGGAGGCTGGTCCATTCGGGCAAATGGGGCACTGCCCCACCAACCTCAGTCTGCCCTTAGCCAATCCCCACCTGCCTACCTTCTTATCACAACCAGACAGGAGGGTGGCCCTGGCGGTCAGCTTTCTCCTCCTCCTTAGTCTCAGTGTTGTCGTTTTAGAACTCAACAGGGAGGAGAATGAGGGCAAAATTAGAATTAGCTGGCTGTGCCTCATTGGGTCTGTGTCTGCCTGTCATTGGCCCTGGCTCCACCTCCTGCTGGGCTTCCCTCCCTTCCGCCCTACCAGTCTCAAATGGGCACCAGCCACCACTGACTCGATTATTTGCCAACAGTTAATAGAGGTGTTTTGTTTGCATGTTTGTTTGCATGGGTTTTTTTAATAAAAACAATAGATTTGGCATATTAACCTTAACCCTATTCAGGCATTATCCTGAATATGCAAGAGATTAAAAGAACGATAAGGAGATTGCAAAGAAGCTAAGAATGATAAGGAGATTACAGAGAAGCTAAATGACTTTTTGCATCTGTCTTCACAGTGGAAGATATAGGGCAGATCCCTGAACCTGAACTAACATTTGCAGGAAGGGATTCTGAGGAACTGAGACAAATAGTGGTAACGAGAGAGGAAGTTCTAGGCTTAATGGACAATATAAAAACTGACAAATCACTGGGCCCGGGTGGCATCCACCCGAGAGTTCACAAAGAACTCAAATGTGAAATTGCTGATCTGCTAACTAAAATATGTAACTTGTCCCTCAGGTCCTTCTCCGTGCCTGAGGACTTGAAAGTGGCAAATGTAATGCCAATCTTCAAAAAGGGATCCAGGAGGGATCCCAGAAATTACAGGCCAGTTAGCTTAACTTCTGTCCCTGGAAAACTGGTAGAAAGTATTATTAAAACTAAATTAACTAAGCACATAGAAGAACAAGCCTTGCTGGAGCAGAGCCAGAATGGCTTCTGCAAGGGAAAGTCCTGTCTCAGTAACTTATTAGAATTCTTTGAGTGTCAACAAGCATATAGATAGAGGTGATCCAGTGGACATAGTGTACTTAGACTTTCAAAAAGCTTTTGACAAGGTACCTCACCAAAGACTTCTGAGGAAGCTTAGCAGTCATGGAATAAGAGAGGTCCTCTTGTGGATAAGGAATTGGTTAAGAAGCAGAAAGCAGAGAGTAGGAATCAACGGACAGTTCTCCCAATGGAGGGCTGTAGAAAGTGGAGTCCCTCAAGGATCGGTATTGGGACCTGTGCTTTTCAACTTGTTCATAAATGACCTAGAAGGAGTGAGCAGTGAAGTGGCCAAGTTTGCTGACGACACTAAATTGTTCAGGGTTGTTAAAACAAAAAGGGATTGCGAAGAGCTCCAAAAAGACCTCTCCAAACTGAGTGAATGTGCGGAAAAATGGCAAATGCAATTCAATGTAAACAAATGTAAATTTATGCATATTGGAGCAAAAAATCTGAATTTCACGTATACGCTCATGGGTTCTGAACTGGTGGTGACTGACCAGGAGAGAGACCTTGGGGTTGTAGTGGACAGCACGATGAAAATGTCGACCCAGTGTGCAGCAGCTGTGAAAAAGGCAAATTCCATGCTAGCGATAATTAGGAAAGGTATTGAAAATAAAACAGCCAATATCATAATGCCGTTGTATAAATCTATGGTGCGGCCACATTTGGAATACTGTGTACAGTTCTGGTCGCCTCATCTCAAAAAGGATATTATAGAGTTGGAAAAGGTTCAAAAGAGGGCAACCAGAATGATCAAGGGGATGGAGCGACTCCCTTACGAGGAAAGGTTGAAGCATTTGGGGCTTTTTAGTTCAGAGAAAAGGCGGGTCAGAGGAGACATGATAGAAGTGTATAAAATTATGCATGACACTGAGAAAGTGGACAGGGAAAAGTTTTTCTCCCTCTCTCATAATACTAGAACTCGTGGACATTCAAAGAAGCTGAATGTTGGAAGATTCAGGACAGACAAAAGGAAGTACTTCTTTACTCAGCGCATAGTTAAACTATGGAATTTGCTCCCACAAGATGCAGTAATGGCCACCAGCTTGGATGGCTTTAAAAGAAGATTAGACAAATTCATGGAGGACAGGGCTGTCAATGGCTACTAGCCATGATGGCTGTGCTCTGCCACCCTAGTCAGAGGCAGTATGCTTCTGAAAACCAGTTGCCAGAAGCCTCAGGAGGGGAGAGTGTTCTTGCACTCAGGTCCTGCTTGCGGGCTTCCCCCAGGCAGCTGGTTGGCCACTGTGAGAACAGGATGCTGGACTAGATGGGCCACTGGCCTGATCCAGCAGGCTCTTCTTATGTTCTTATGTTCTTAAGTGAGTTCAGACTCTTCTGTAAAGAGGGCAACATAGTCCTGTTGGTTTCTGTGACTATCTTGAAACTCCAACACCTCCCTTGCTGGACTGCCTCTTAGACATCCTCACCTCATTTTGCTTATTTATTTACTATTACATTTATATCCTACTTTTCCTCCATGGAGCTTAAAGTGGCATGCATGGATCTTAAGGTGGCATGTTGTTATTCTCACAACAACCCTGTGAGGTAGGCTCGGCTGAGAGATGATGACTGGTCCAAGGTCACCCAGTGAGCTCCATAGCTGAGTAGGGATTTGAACCCAGGTCTCCTAGGTTTTAGTGCAACCACTCTAACCACTGCTCCACACTGGCTATATGCTCTAACATTTTCCTCCTTGTGGGGGGAAAGGAATGTATACAAGCATACAAGAACAGCAGCAGAAGTGGTATCTGCCTTTGGGAATAAATGTGAATATAGGGAGCTGCCTCAAACTGAGTTAGACCTGTTCTTCCTTCTAGCTCAGTACTGTCTTCACGAACTGGCAGCAGCTCTCCAAGGTTTCAGGGGACATTCCCAGCCCTACCTGGACATCCTGGGGGTTGAAGGTGGGACCTTCTGCACGCAAGGCAGGAGCTGCAGCCGTTCCCCAGAGCTTGAGAGCTTCAGTGTCTTCACAAAACCTCAATTCCAGGTTTTGGTTGTGAAGAAGGCATGACAATTATTCTGGCTTAGTGTCCATAGCACAGATATGTCCCAATTCTAGAAATGTATTTCAAAATCTTGTACAAATCACCAAAGCTTTAATTGTCTCGCATCTGTCTACATAAACAATGTCCTTGGGTTTTTTTTAGGTCTGTTGCTCAGACTTTTCTAACGGCTGAACACTTACATTTTAATTATCAAATTATGCAGACATTGCCCAAGGAAACTCTGTTTTGTATCTACCATTTATGTGTAACTAAGACATATCTTCTGTCTTCATGACGACTTAAAAGGACGTGATTTTCTCCAACCTCGTGCTATCTCCACACATACACACAAAATCCTGAACAAATGAAACAAAGGGGGGGGGAGGCTCTTTGCTTCTGGAAATAGTTGGATATTATAACACTTGCTTAAAGAAATGCACATTATTAAATCAGAAGCATGCATACCAGAAGGTAATAGAATTTCCAGATTGTATTCAGAAGAGGACAACATTAAACTGGGCACTAAGTAAGCAATAAGGGCATACTTTAGCACCAATAGCAGCTTGTCTGGCAGGGCCAGCAGAGGCTGCTTCGGTGGGGCAAATGGGGCACTGCCCCACCAATCTCAGTCTCCCATCAGCCAATCCCCACCTGCCTGTCTTCTTACTTTCAACCAATTGGGGGGGAGGTGTCTGCCTGTCACTGTCTGTGCTCCACTTATTGTCGGTCTCCCTATCTATTGCCCTGTTATTCCCAATGGGTGGGGAAGTAGTAGGGCAGGGCGTATGTGGGTGTGGCTGCACTAGCAGATGTGCAGCCAGTGAACCTGCACCACCCTGATCTCACCACTGCCCTGCTCTGCCTTGCCCTATCCATTGCCCAAGGAAACTCTGTAAGCTGCAGCAATGCTGGGGTCAGGAAGGCAGTTGTGCCTCACCACTCAGGTTGCATCCCCTATTGCATCCTCTCTACTGGTTGAAGGTGCTGCTTAACTAAGCATTCCAATGTTATTCTCCCAGTTCAAATGTTCATCCGTGGGAAAGGAATGCATGGAAAATGTGGGAATCATGGCATTGGGCCTGGGCCCCCATCTGAACCAGGAAACAGACCCTATATAATGCACACCTTTGTTCACAGTTTTGAGTTAACACATGAAGGGAGGGCTGTAGGCTTGGCGCCCATCCCATGGGCATGCATTCTTTGTACATGGGTAAAAATGTGGATGGACCTTAGATTTTGCTTTAAAAACTACTCAAAGGTGCTGAAGGTCTACAAGGTAAGAACATAAGAAGAGCCTTGCTAGATCAGGCCAAAGGCCCACCTAGTCCAGCATCCTGTTCTCACAGTGGCCAACCAGATGTCCATGGGAAGCCTGCAAGTAGGAACTGAATACAACAGTAGGTCTTCTCATTTGTGATTCCCAGCATCTGGCATTCAGAGGCATACTGAACAGCAGAGAAGAGAGCATAGCCATCATGGTAGTCACCATGGATAGCCTTATCCATGGATTGTCTCATCCTCTTTTAAAGCCATCTAAGTTGGTGGCCATCACGACCTCTTGTGGGAGTGAATTCCATAGTTTAACTATGCGCTGTGTGAAGAAGTACTTTTTTTCATCTGTCCTGAATCTTCCAACATTCAGCTTCACTGGATGTCCACGAGTTCTAGCATTCTGAGAGAGGGAGAAAAAAAAAACCTGACAACTTTCTCCACATCATGCCTAATTTTATACACTTCTATCATGTCTCTTCCTACTCACCTTTTCTCTAAACTGAAAAGCTACAAATGTATTCTTCCCTCATAGGGGAGTTGTGTAAATATGTGACAGGTAAATCCATGCAATGGTCATGTGACCAGTATGTGTGGAATCATCACCTTTCGAAGCTCCATGGACTCCATCCTTTTAAGTTCATATATATTGATTGTGTGTAGGGTTGGGGGGGGAATGGTTTAGAAATTTGCATTGAAAGGCAAATCTATCAAATTTGCACTTTCTGAAATAATATGAGAACCAAAAACACAGCCACCCTTTGAAATTCACATTCGTCCAAATTTTGTGTGTAGTTCTCTGACCAATGTTTACAAAACTGCATATTTAAGGGGAAAGTGTGCATAAAATCTGAGTGAAAATAAGATAGGGAAAGATAGGGGAAACAGCTTGCAAAATGTGTACATTAATCAAAACTGCATTCAAAAGTGTGCCTATTTGGAGAAAATCACACTTAAATGCTTGTGCATTTTCATGAGGTTTTTTTTTTCTAAAAAAACCTGCAAATTGTTGAAAGAAATGTGGACAACTAAATTTATGATTGGAAAAATGAGAGAACCAAAATTGTCAGAACCTTCCAGTACTAATTGTGTTTATACTGTAGCTAATTGATGGCTTGAAAACCAGATCTAGCTGACCAGGTAGCTTTATCTGGAACCTGCCAACCCATCAAATTTTAATTAAGCAGTGTTAACTGTTTGCAGAGTTTTACTCCTAAGATAGTGAATAAGAGTGAGTGAGTGAGAGATCATGTTGTAACAAATAGATATTTCACACTCAGTTGTATCTCTCTTTTAAACATGTGTGTATAGTATATATGCAATGTGTAAATTGGAGTGAAAATGGAAATGGACTGCCTTCCAGTCGATTCCAACTTATGGTGACCCTATGAATAGGGTTTTCATGGTAAGCAGTATCCAGAGGTGGTTTACCATTGCCTTCCTCTGAGAGGCAGTGACTGGCCCAAGGTCCCCCAGTGAGCTTCATGGCTGTGTGGGGATTCGAATCCTGGTGTCCCAGGTCGTAGCCCAACACCTTAACCACTACACCACACTGGCTCTCTTCGTAAATTTGTAAATGTGTAAATTGAGGTAGCCATGTAGTAAATTTCAGGGTAACATGGTTGGATATCATTCCTGTTAGTTTTACAGATGGATTAAATGTGTTGTTATTATTTTAACTTGGTATTTGCATTTTGAATAGTAAGCAGTTAATAAAGTATTTCTTTATTTACGTACATGCATGCAAACATACAACGCAGCTAAGCTGAACAGTGAGCCAAAAGGTGTCCCTGGGAAGAAGGACTGACTGTTAAACCACTTTAGAAAATGTAGCTCTGTGCAGGGAATAGGGGTCTCCTAAGAACTCATAGCACTCTTACCAAACTACGTTTCCCAGGATTCTGTGGGGAGAGCCAGGATTGTTAAAGTGGTGTGATATTGAAATGTATAGTGCAGTTGGAGCCTCTGTAATTTGTTGCTCTTCACTTTTATCCCCAAATTTCCCATGACCCACCCCCACCCCCAAAGCTGGCCATCTCACCTGCTTAATGGTTAGGGTCATCTCTCTGGCATGCCACTTTCTATTATTTGGAAAGGGATGCTGTAATATAGCTTATATAAAGGTCTGTTTTAAAAGCTCTCATAAAATAGTATTTGTAAAAGGAACATCCAGGGAAATCCACTCTTGCTCTTCAACCTTAATTAAAGGCATCTTTCCCTAGGAATTCCAGCTAGGAGATAGTTTACGCTTTCTTTCACCCTCAAAGGCCATTTCAAAATGAACCCGAGAAACTTATACACACATATTGCAGCCCCCTTTTTATGATTTTTTCCTTTAAAAAAGATTAAAAATGGTGTGATCAATAGCACAGAATAGCTTTCTGGTATCTCATGTCATGTCTTGCCTTTAAGACAAAATATTTTTTTTAAAAAAAAGTGTTAAAAGAAAGAGCCTTTAGTGCCAGAAAGAGAAAAACTGGTCTCAAAGTTAACTTCTGAGTTAACTTGAAGAAAATCACAAGAATCGTTAGCAAAATTGCTCACATCCAATGCATATCTCTGCCCACTTAGAAGTCTTCCCAGTTTCTTCTACCTTTCCTGTTATTCAACCCTTCAATAGGTATGCAGAAAAAATGATTCAATTTGCATTTAAGGCCAAAATGTATCAAATTCATGCTTTCTGAAACAATAGGAGAACCATATAACACAGCCATACTTTGAAATTCGCACTTTTCAAAAATGCATATATTAGAAGAAAGTTTTTGTAAAAACAAATATATTAGTGAAAATGACATATAAAAGTGCATTGTATTAGAATAAATTGCTTGCAAAAATGTGTCCATTAGTCAAAACTGCATACAAAAAAGTGTTTATTAGGAGAAATTGCACCAAAACGCTGATGGGATTTCATTTTTAAAAAGAAAAAAAATTGCACATTGTGAAGAAATGTTGAGAACTGAATTTAAGATTGGGGAAAAAATGTGAAACTGAGAGAACACGAATTGACAGACCCTCACATCTCTACTCTTCCAACACCTTAGGTTTCAAATCATCCGAGGACAGAAGACAACTTGTACGCCCCTTCCCTTAAAAAAAGGGTTGCTAAGAAACTGTAGATGTACTTCTACACATATAATTATTAACTTTGCAGAGAAGTTTATGTTCATAATTAACCAAAATATACATGAAGGGTGAGAATTTCTCTTTCTTGAGGGGAAAAACCCTAAGGAACTGAGTAGAGAGGAAAAAAAATATTCCTGGTGGCTTTTTGGGGGGGGTGGAGAGTAGGAAGCCAATTTCTGCTATCTGGGAAAAAATCTTCAGATAACAGTAAAAACTTTCCCAACTCCCATTCTTTTCTGCTCACAAGGAACACCCTACATAGCTCTTAGGAGCCACCGTGGAGATTGCCCTTGGCCACCTGCACCATCTCCTTTTAAATCTTTACCTCCACTGTGTCTCATGAGATTTCAGTGGATGTGACGTCTTGGGCTTCCAGAGGCCAGCCATACAAGTCAGGTTTAGAGGCTGACAGCAATTTCCCCATCCTTGAAGGCTCCAAAAAATGCTATCAAAACAACAGCATGGAACAAGGCTGCCTCAAAGTCCAATTTACAGAGCGAGGTCCATACACCATAAAGGCCCATTAATAAACTGGGAGAAATCAGAAGGCAAGCATTTGGTACAGGGGGTTGCACACATATCCATCCCTCCAACATCTTTTGAATCCTAAAATCCCCTGAACCACAGCCCTAACTTTTGCTAAAAAAAAACCCCTCAAACCAGCTAACTTACCCTTAATCATCCAGATGGACAAATCACAAAACTCAATTAACTGGACCACAGGAATGGGCCAAAGACTGGGATACCTGCAGCTGACCCAGAATTCATTGAACTCCCTACCTGCTCTGATATAACTTGACCTGGTACTGGGCATGAGAGACATTATAGCTGCCCAGATTCCATAATGCTAAGGGCATTGGCTCCAGATGAACCCTGGCTGAAGGGGCCAATTCCCCAAAGAGTGCCATCTGCTGATGTGAAAGGGCATCAGCGGTACCATTGCTCAAACCAGGAACATGGTACGCAACAAACAAAACACTGAAGCAAAGGCAGTGGGCCACACATGTGGGCACCAAAACCATGACTCGTGGATTTCTAGATGTCATCGAGTTAATAACCCACACTGTGACTTGGTTATCACACGAAAAATGAACCACCAAATTAGCAAAGATACCAGCCCATAAATGTACCACTAGGAATCTGAGGTTTCTAGCAACATCTGCCTCCACCCAATCTCCAAGCCACATTTCAGCACACCACCTATCCCTAAAATTAACTCCAAAACCAACAACCCCAGAAGCGTCTGAAGTTCCTGAAGTAACCTGATGTTCCGTTTCCATGAGTCCCTCCTCCAGAAAAACACAGCATTAAAATGATCAAGAAAGCCAGACCATACTAAGAGATCCTCCTTCATCTCATGGGTGACCCTTGTTGTGTGATGTGGCTTGATTAAACCTTTAGTTAGGTCATAAATCATGCACAAAAATGCTCTGCCGGGGCCACAACCCTACAAGAAAAGTTGTGGTGCCCGGGTATCTCCTGAAGCTGCCTCAGTGTAGCCTTTCTAGTACCCATCAATGTCCTAATCCTTGCCTTTAGTTTAGCAACCTTGTGAAGAGGCAGTCGACAAGATTGAACCCTAGAATCCAGCTCCATGCCAAGAAAAGTAAGCATCAATGCAGGCCCCTCGGTTTTCTCCTCTGCTAGGGGTACCCCCACATGTTTAGCCAATTGGCCAATCTGCAACATAAGCTCCTCACACTGCCCTGAATTCTCCAGACCTGGAAACAAAAAATCATCCAAATAATGACCTACCAAACATAACCCTGCCCATCTCCTGACAGCCCAGTCCAAAAATGTGCTGAAGTGCTCAACAGCAACACATGAAATAGAGCACCCCACAGGCAATGCTTGGTCAACACAAAACTGACCCCCGAAACAAAAACCCAATAAATCAAAATAATGGGGGTAAATAGGCAGGAGGCGGAAAGTCAACTTAATGTCACACTTCGCCATGAGAGTGCCAACTCCACAATGGCGGACCATCAGAACTGTGCAATCAAAGGAAGAGTAACAAAAGGTGATCAGGAATGGCATCATTTACCGACTGCTCCTTGGGATATGACAGGTGGTGAATGAGATGGTACTGCCCTACTGCTTTTTTTTGGGCGGGGGACTATTCCTAAGGAGGAAACCTTAAGCAATAGCACTGGAGGGTTACTAAAAGGTCCCAAAACCCTACCTTCCCTAACTTCTTTCTCTATTTTTTCCTGCACCAATTCCTCCAAGCCCCGAATTCAAATTCCCTGAGGAAAAGGGGAGTGATCACCAACAACATGAATTCTAAAACCAAAGCTAAAACTATCTCTAACATAAACAGCATCACCCCAGTTAGGGTAGAACTCTAATAACTAGCAAAGCTCCGTCAACTTAATTGGGCTGAGCCCCTTTATCTGACTCCTGGGGCTCTGGGATAGGCTTTTTGCCCTTCTGGACTACCCTAAAACCCCTGGTTCTTAGATATCCTGTGAAGGAGTGCATCCCCCCCACACACAAATGGAGTAATTGTGCCAGAATTTACAAGGGTTTCTAACACAAAAGCCCTTGGCACTAAATCCCTAGCAGAACAGGCAGGGTTGAACCCCTGTCCCGCAGTCGCACAGGAAGGTAAAGTGGTGGAAGGCTTCAGCACTAAGTGCCCACTATCAGCTCTTTCATCCTGCACAGGACGGGCCAAACTCATGAACCACAACCAGAGCTCCAGCTCCTTCCTGTCCTGTTTTAAACTGGGCTCCATGGCTGCCCGCATAATGAAGAATTCATTGTAACCCAGCCAGGAGGGGCCCACATATTCAGCATACAATCTGAAAATGATATCCAAGTACTTTAACAGAGCACTTGCCCTCAGTGGCTCCTTCTGAAGTATCACTCCAACATATATAAGGAACTCCACAAGTCAGTTAGCCCATGTCCTATCTACCTTCTTTTTCTTAATTTTCTCATTTTCCTTATCCTCAGGTTGGCTCTTATTCCCTTGCTCTGGCCCATGATACAGAAGGGAGAAAACATCAATAGACTCCCCTTTACAACTCGTCTCCTTGGTTGCAGGGAGCAAATGAATACCCAAAGGGACTGAAATCTCTCCAAGAGGTATAGCACCCTCCTTGGCCACGGCTAACACGTCCACAGAAGCAGCACCGACTGCTCTGCCCTGAACAGGCTGCCCTAATGCAGGCTGCCATACCTGTCTGCAAGCATCACCAACAGGTTGCAACTAGGGTTGCCAGGCTCAGGGCCTGAGACTGATTCTGTATCTTTAGGAGAAGAGAAGGTCAGCCAAGTGCAGGTGTTCTTCCAACACAGTAATGGGAAAAACCACAAGGTGGAATTCTCCCTTCCCCCTGCACAACTGTTAAAGATACAGAAGACCTCTTGGAGGCTGGGCCTGGCAACCAAGAGGTCTTCTGTATCTTTCAAAGCTGTGCAGGGGGAAGGGAGAATTCCACCTTGTGGTTTTTCCCATTACGATGTTGCAAGAACACCTGCACTTGGCTGACTTTTTCTTCTCCTAAACATACAGGATCAGTCTCAGGCCATGGACCTGGCAACCCTAGTTGCAACGGGGGAGAGCCGTCCCCCCCGATCAATTCCAAAAACACCCAGGAATGTGCCTATTGCTGCAGGATACTGCCAACCTTGTCCAACACTTCCAAGGCAGGTATCATGGGCTGGGAGGCCACCCAGCGCAACCCAAAGTGTGTGCAGGAGACATATACTCACCTGGACCCCAGTCAGCCATAGCAGTAGGCCCCTCAGTATGTGCCTACACCACCTCCTCCTTCTCAACCACCAGGACCGCTGGCACCACCTTCTTTGAAGAACCTTCAAGAGCTGCTGAATAATCAAGGATATCGCGGACAGATTTAGTTTGCAGTTCTTTCTTAGCACCCGCATCCTTCGCTTGCTTAGGCTTATTTTTAGGAGCAGCCTCCTGCTGCTTCTTTTGCCACTCAAGTGGCTCCTGACAGATTAAAATCACTGCCATCTCCACTTCTCCATCATCAGATGAGTCAGACTTGAGGGACGGGGAGAGGGAATGCTGAGCTGGGGGCCTGGGGGCCTTCCCTTTCCCCTTAGGCCTCCCCTTGCCCTTTTTGGGAGGCATAGTGTACGATTCAAAGCACAGCACCCTTAAAAGAATATTTAAGATGGAAGGCCTAAGCAGTGATAGTGAAGGCCTGGCATGGCTGAATCCAACACCCACTCGCATTACCCCCACCCCCACAGAGGCCTTGAGGCCACAAACAATTTGTCCAGGCTGCTCGGCTAGGACTCAAGGAGCTCTGCCCAGCTTGACCGGGCCACCCAACTAGGCCTCAAGTAAGGCTAATCCTTAAAGGGCACCTACCAAAGTGCCTAATAGGCCCAGGTACCCTGCCTGAAATGGCTGCTAGGCAACAAAGCAAGGCCTGCCCTTCTCAAACAAACCACTAGACCACACCTGGGGAACAGGTGAAAGAAAACTCCCTACACCTCCCAAAGCCCCATGACCCACAGGGGATGAAGGCCTTGGATATAATGGCAAGCTGCCAAACTAAGGTAAGGGCCAGAGCAACTGGCCACCCCTACCTGCTCCAAGTCTGCCAGGCTGCCACCCCAAGACTGGCTATGTACTAGGGTTGCCAGGTCTCCGGTTTTCTGCCAGAGTCTCCAGCAAAAAGGGGCCATTTCCGGCCTCCGGCAATACTTCATTTAAAAAGGTGGATCTCCGGCTTTTCATTGGTCCCCTCAGCCACGTATGCGTGATTGACACACGCATACATTGGGCTGTGGCTGGCCGCCTTCCCGCCCTTTCTCAGTCAGGCAGCCGCAGGCAGGGACTAGAGATGAGGACCTGAGCAGCTGCCGCTCCTGCAGGGACCCCTCCTGCTGGGGGTGCCGCTGGGGGGGCCCATCGCGGCCGCTGCCGCCCAGCAGTGCCCACAGCAGGAGGGGTGAAGCCGCCGGCCGTCCTTTCCGGAGCAGGGGAACCAGAGCTGGGCCATGGGAGTGCTCACAGCCCTTCTGGTCACCCTGGCTCAGACCTCCCTCCAGGTCTCTGCACTGGGGACTGTGGAGCTCCCTATCATGGTCAGGACATGTGGGATTCAACAGCCCCTGGGGCCCCAACAGTAGGCAATGGATTGCCATTGCCAAGCACATTCTGGGGCCATCTGGAACGATGACATCAGGGCATACATGTCTGTGACAGTGCACTTGATCATGCCCCTTCAGGCCACTCTGGAGGTGTGTGGTCGCTGTCACAATCTTGGTGATGTACCAAGCAATACTGAGCAGCAAGCATCTCTGGGCTACTGTTTTTGCTACAGATAACCTCTCATAGTGAAGGCTGACCTGACAACACTATGGGTATATATCTGTGGTGGCCACTGTCCACAACAGTCCTGGCATACCCAATGCCAGGGTAGGTAAATGCCCATTCCCCTGCTGCCCATGCCCCCAACACATGTGCCTGGTTAGCATTCCACAGGCTCCTCAGGTTGCCCATTCACCATGGCTCAGCAACCATGGCCACACCCTCTGCTCCCCTGACTGCTGCATGCTTACCCTGTTTCTGGGGAAATCCCTGTTGACATGTTCCTGGACTGCAATGCCATGCAGATCCTAGCCTTAGTACAGTGCTGGCTCCTCAGTCAGCAGCAGGACTTCAGGATACCTGTCTTTTCCCCATCATTTTTCAATTTTCTACTAGTGTTTTTTCCCCTGCCCTCCCGGTCTGAGCACACAATGGATAAGGCAGCCGTTTCACCAGTGCAGAGATGGCATGCCACTAGTCCCAACATAATGTGAGTATTGTTCTGCTAGTCTTACAGCATTACTTTTCTTTTTTTAAAAAAAATTATACAAAACACAATATAACAAAGCAGCAAACACTTCATAAATGATACATGTACAGTACATGGCTTGTTTAGCACCACCAGAAAACAGTAGAATTCAATGGTTTTACCATTTTAATAATTTCCCAACTATGGGACCCCACTCTTCTATTGAAAGTGCATCGACAGATTTCCATAATCTGCTGAGCTCTGCTTTAGCTACTGTGATCAGATTAATGATTATTTCCACCCACATCTGTGATGCCCACACCCAGCCACCCTGGGTTCCTGGCCACCTGGGAGAAGGGATATCTGGCCACAACACAGAGATTACACCTCAGATATCTGCCCTTTAAGAGTTTGTTGACACCAAATAAGGGGGGCAATTGATTTGATCATAGACTGCCCCTTATTAAGCAGTCTAACAATAACAACCTTCCTTGGGTCTCCCCAAAGCCTCTTGAGGCAGCTTGGTATAACAGCTTCTGGTGTGGGTGGTGAAAAATATGAGTCTTGCAGAAAGATATGCAATACAGAAAAATGCCACCACGTGCAATCAAAAACAAATTACAGGAAACCCAGTGTATCCTCTTGGAGTAAAAACAAATGCAAGCTAGATAAACATAATCCACTTGTCCTAGTCTGAACAGTCCCTAGACCCACCAGGTTGTCAAGAGAATCTTACTCTCCAGTAGCAGCCTTTGTTCCTTGAAGCCTTCCTTCCAGGCTCAGCAAACTTCTGCTTGTTTCTCCTAGGTTCCTTATCACCATGAGAACCCACCTTGTTCTAACTCACTCCAAAATAGATATTATTCCTCCTCCTCCTCCTCCTCTTCTTCTTCATCATCATCATTGTTGTTGTTGTTATGTGCCTTCAAGTAGATTACGATTTAGGTTGACCCTATGAATCAGTGACCTCCAAGAGCATCTGTCATGAACCACCCTGCTCAGATCTTGTAAGTTCAGGTCTGTGGCTTCCTTTATGGAATCAATCCATCTCTTGTTTGGCCTTCCTCTTTTTCTATTCCCTTCTGTTTTTCGCAGCATTATTGTCTTTTCTAGTGAATCATGTCTTCTCATGATGTGTCCAAAGTATGATAACCTCAGTTTCATCATTTTAGCTTCTAGTGATAGTTCTGGTTTAATTTGTTCTGACACCCAATTATTTGTCTGTTTTGCCCAGAATGCCCTCCCTTGTCCTTAACATGGCTGCAACCGTATCTACTCAAAAGTAACTCCTATTGAGTTCTATGGGGCTTAGTTCCTTAATAAGCATGTTTACAGTTGCTGCCTTCAGGGGCATCCATCTGTGCTCCCATCTAACATCTCTGCAACACTAAGCTCCTTTCTTCCAATAATGGCCTGGCCTGAGGGCATGTAAACCCTTCTTGCCAGAAGCAAGTAAACTAGATTAAATGTTCCCTAAAGGTGTTGAACTGTGACCTGGCAGGCCAGGGTTCGAATCCCCACACAGCCATGAAGCTCACTGGGTGACCTTGGGCCAGTCACTGCCTCTCAGACTCAGAGGAAGGCAACAGTAAACCACCTCTGTCTGAATACTGCTTACCATGAAGACCCTATCTGGGATCAACTTGAAGGCAGTCCATTTCCATTTTGCACCACCCTAAGCTTGTGAGAAAGAATGACCTTGACACTTCCGATGGACCTAGGAACACCCTATTTTAGGTAAGATTTCTATTTTACAGTAATCTCCAATCAGAGAAATTTTTTTTGAATGGTATGCTCCAAGCAACTGTGGTTGATACAATGTATCATGTTTAATGATGTCACTAGGGCCCGCCCCGTGATGTCACTAGGCTCCGCCCTGTGATGTCACTAGGGCCCGCCCCATGATGTCACTAGGGCCCGCCCCATGATGTCACTAGGGCCCACCCCATGATGTCACTAGGGCCCGCCCCATGATGTCACTAGGGCCTGCCCCATGATGTCACTAGGGCCCGCCCCCATTTTCTCAGGTTTTTGAATGGTTCCGACCTGGCAACCCTACTATGTACCCTTCAGACCAGAGCTTGGAAAAGTTACTTTTTTGAACTACAACTCCCATCAGCCCTAGGCAACATGGATTAGGCTGATGGGAGCTGTAGTTCAAAAAAGTAACTTTTCCAAGCTCTGCTTCAGACACTGGGAGGCCACCGCCAAACCTAGGGCCCCACAAGGAGCCCAGAAATGATGCCGCTACTGTGGATCAGCTCCCCAAACTACCACAGCTGCCGCTGCACTCCACAGACCACCTCCTCCATGGTCCGTAGGCCGCCTCCATCTCCACACTCCGTAGGCCACCACCAGTTACTCCACATCCTTCTCTAGCGCTGTGAAGAACTAAAGAAGCCAGAGAAGGGGTGGAGCGGGTTGAAAAATGTCCACACCCGAACCTGCCCCCGCAAGCAATGCAGTGCATGCACTATGTTTGCTGTGTGGCTGAAGCCACACCAGGATGTCATTCCTGGCAGGGCCACAAACCCCACAGCCCGCATAACTCCTGGAGCCCAGGGGTGGAATGGGACATTTAAGAGCAGAATTCTCTGAAAAATCAGTGAATGAGGTGGGGCGAGTGCACAACAAAAGCCTCATCTGGAAGGGTCCCAAAAAATCTGTTCACTCAAGACTTTCCCTGATTGAGGGTGGATTTTTCATGATTGCAATCACCCTATAATTACTTAAGTGAGCCTGAAAAAAATAGCCGGTATTGTAACATGACCCTTGAAGACTTAAATATTAGAACTTTGTATTATGGGCTACAATTAGACCCCACCCCTTGGACTTTCCTTTGCTTGACTTTTCATTTTCATTTTCAGTTGTGCTGCCTACCCAGCCAGCAATAAAAAGTATGTTTGTTTGCCTGCAGTAAGAAGTAGAAGTTTGTTTACTCTGCAGTTATTAGAATGAGCAGAGTTGAGTGCTTATTGCTAAAAGAGTGAAATAAAGATATAAAGTGATCTGAAAAGAGACGTCTACCCATTACTATTTTAAAGCACTCATTATACCCATAATCATAGTGGCCATATTTTCTTTTCTTTTCCTAGACTACTTCATGGCAAAGAATGAAAACAGCCCTAGAGGAATAGAAATATTGCTGTGTTCACTACAGTTAGCTAGCTGGCAGGCTGGACACCTAGGCTGTAACACAGGCCTAATTTCTGGTTTTCCCAGTATGTGCAGCTCAGCATGAGGCCTTTTCAGGTTTTCTGGACAGAAAAAAAATCAACTCACCAACCAGTAAAAACCATCCCAATTGCATTCTACAATTAGTTTCCAATTGCTTAGTTCATCCTTTATATAGCAGCCAGTTATAAGTTTCCCCTTGATTATCAAACAGGAAGGAAAATCTAAAAGCCAGGAACAAGACTAGAAAGATGGATGCTTAAGGAGGAACTAACAAACACACCCTATAGTATTTATTTTCTCTCTACCCTTCCCTAAACTTGAACTATGGACAAATTTGTTTTTCAGGTCGAATCTAAAATGGAGATACCTAATGCATCATCAAAGCCAAGCTCAGGAGCTCACTGCCTTTACCAAAGTTTAGAACACAGGGACAGACCACAGGTGAAAGGGGACTGTGAAAAAAAAATGAAATGGACTTCCTTCAAGTTGATTCTGACTTATGGAGACCCTATGAATAGAGTTTTCATTGTAAGTGGTATTCAGAGGTGGTTTACCATTGCCTTCCTCTGAGGCTGAGAGGCAATGACTGGCCCAAGGTCACCCAGTGAGCTTCATGGCTGTGTGGGGATTCAAACTCTGGTCTCTCAGGTCGTAGTCCAACACTCTAACCCAGCCTTTCCCAACCTTTGGGTCCCCAGATGGTGTTGGACTACAACTCCCATCAGCCTAGGGTTGCCAGGTCAGAAGCATCCCAAAACCTGAGATTTGAGGGGCAGGCCCTGGTGATGTCATGGAGGCGGGCCTGAGTGATGTCATGGGGCAGGCCTGAATGATATCATGGGGAGGCCCGAGTGATGTCACAGGGCGGGCCCGAGTGATGTCATTAAGCATGATACATTAAGCATCAATCACAGTTGCTTGGAGCATACAATTAAAAAAAATCTGATTGGAAATTAAAATAGAAATCTTAGCTAAAAGTTGGAGCCTGGGTAGCGAACATTTAATCTAGCCTACTTACTTTCAGCAAGAAGGGTTTAAGTGCCTTCAGGCCAGGTCAGTCACCAGAAGGCCACTGTAGGGACAAAGGAGCCTAGTGTTGTGGAGATGTTAGATGGGAGCATTGGGGAGTAAAGATGGATGCTCCTGAAGGCTACAATTCTAAACTCATGTACTAAGGGATTAAGCCCCATAGAACTCAACAGGACTGACTTCTGAGTAGATATAATTTGGATTGTGCTGTTGGTAAACGTTGACTAGGGATCCTCTGCAAAGACATCCATCTCCAAGCAGGGTTGGCAAACCCCTGCCTGGAAAGCCCTGCCCTTATCTTTTAACGTGGCTGCTCCAAACATCTTTACAGATTTGACCCTTCACTTCAGAAAGAGGTCTGAGAAATGAGTAAGAGTAAGAAGTATCTTTTAAAATTGTTCTTTGCAATTCACTCTTGAATGCACATCATACCTAGGGCAGATCCACACCATTCATTTAAAGCACATTCAACACCCATTTGAAGCATATGAATCCCACCACAGAATCATAGGAACTGCAGTTTGTTAAGAATGGTGAGAACTATAACTGTGAGGGGGAAACAACACTTCCCAGGATTTTTTAGGGGAAGTTGTGTGCTTTAAATGCGAGTTGGATGTGCTTTAAACATATTGTGTGAATCCCCTTAATAAATTTTGCCTGCATGTAAATTGTTTTAATTAATTTTTCAAAATGGAAATGAGCTTATACACTGTAGTGGGTGACCATGGGCTACTGACCATCTCTCAGCCTATCTGCCCCTCAGGATGAAAACAATGGAGAACCATGACCACCCCAAGGCATACTTAAAATGTAGATGAAGTATTGTACAACCATAGTGTGAAATCGGATACTTATTGGGACACAGTATGACAAAATACTTATATAAGCATGACTATCAAATATGTTCATTATTTACACAAACTGTAAAGATATTTATAGTGCAATCCTATGTTTGTTTACTAAGAAGCAGGTTCCAATGTATTCAATGGGGCTTACTCAACCAGGGAAAACTGTACCTTCAAGTGATAAGAAACTTGTTATTTTAACAAGCCTTTTAAGTTGAGACCTTATCCCAGTCTGTGTCTGTGTTGGAATTGCTTTTTAATATGTTTTTAAACCTTTTCTTTTAAAAAAAAAAATTTATAGTCTGTTTTTATTATTTTTAAAGTGTTTTTAGTGCTTTTGTTTGCCACCCTGGGCTCTTACTGGGAGGAAGGGCAGGATATAAATCAAATAATAAATAAATAAAAATAAATAAATAACCTTCATTCACCCAACCCAAAATTTGGAATCATGCCACTTTAAGCTGTTTTGGAACTGTTTATGCTTGTTTTATGGTTATTGGAATTTAAAGGGATTTATTTCTTATTGTGAGCTGCCATGGTTTCCATTCACCAACCCTACCTCAGAGGGTTGTTGGAAAGGCTCCACACACACACACACACTCTCTCTTTCTCTCTCTCTCTCTCACACACACATTTGCAGGTGTAAATATACACCCCATATAATAGTTTATTGTCAAACCAGTTGGTTATTGAGGAACATTTTTAAAAAAAAAAAAATCAGTATTAGCTTCCTACATAATAAAAACTGTGATACCTAGGTAAACCCTGCCTAATTGCTTTAAAAATAGGATTGGAGGAAGAGAGAAAGATTTACAACACAAACACAAGTGTGCGCTATGTTTACTCAAAAGTCCCATTAATTTACAGCACAATCCTAGTCATGTCTACTCAAAAGTAAGTCCTAATGGAGTTCAATGGGGTTTACTCCAGGTACATGGAAAGCAAGTATTGGATTAAATACTTTCATATTTCATAGCCCAGGGTCTGACTCTTGCACACAAGAGGAAAAAAACTTTAAGCCATATTACTTACGCAAACTGCAAAATCTCAAAGCCACCATTTTCTGACATTGAAATTAAGCCTAGGCATGCCTGGATCAACAAGTCACAACCTTGACTTCATTTATTGGCTACAATCCTGAAAGGGCGGGGTTAGAGCCAGAGCTTGGAAAAGTTACTTTTTTAAACTACAACTCTCATCAGCCCCAACCAGTATGGCCACTGGATTGGGCTGATGGGAGTTGTAGTTAGAGCTAGGAGCTGTTATAAAGATCTGTAAAACAGATTTAACAATTGCGTGGGGGGCGGTTGACGTTTTGGTTTATATCTCAGGAACCAGACCACCTCAAAACTTTTTTTAAAAAAATTGAAGTTGAGAGTCTGGAGATTAAGGGGTGCTACCAGGAGAATCGGAGGGGACTCCCAAAAACCGGAGACTCCGGCTGAAATCCGGAGATCTGGTAACCCTACATCAACCCCAGCCACCATGGCCAATTGTCGGGAATTATGAACTGTAGTCCAACAACATCTGGAGACCCAAAGGTTGGGAAAGGCTGCTCTAACCACTACACCACACTGGCTCTCTTTCACAGGTGAAAGGGGACTGTAGCTATAGGCAAAATCAAGCTTTTGAGACTGGTATTCCTGTGGATCTCTCAAAAAGGGTGAGGCAACTCAATAGATTCAACTTCATTAACATGTAGGTTAACACACTCTCTGGATGAAGGAGGAGTGAGGGGGTAGGTCACAGCCTTTCCCTCCCCCTGGCGTGGCCCTACCAGCCTCTCCACCAGTGAGGGGCAGGACTGGCTGGTGCTATGCACCTCTCCCTTCCCAGTCCCACACCTAACAAGAAAGGTTTGGCTACGGGACTGATTCTTATGTTCTCAAACTGAGACTAACGCAAGCTTACATGCCTATTTCACACCTCTGTCATTTGTATTCCTCAAACTTGGTCCTTAGTGCAGGAGCTGATATGTTGGCAGTCGATTGGCTCCTGTTTGTGCAGTGCAGGAATTGAGCTGAACTTTAAAAAAGAACGGGGGCGTACGTTTTACACAGTGATATCATGGCTCCTCATACATGACCTCCGGGCAGGGCACAGATCATGTAAACACAACCTTTACAAAAGCAAATCACATCAGTCTGGCTGTTGGGTGGGAAAGAAAAACACACAAAACCTTCCAGTTTGTGGAACAGGAAGGAGGGCAAATCATGCCTTGTGGGCAACAAGCTAACCAATTGTGTGTGGGGGGACCTATTCACTGGGTTTAGAGCTTTGCCAGTAGACAGTCATGAGGTATGACATCATAACAGCAGCAGAAGAGTCCTGCTGGATCTACGGTTGCCAGGTTCAAGGCCTGAGACTGAACAACCACACGGTGGAATTCTCCCTTCCCCCTGCACAACTTTTAAAGATACAGAAGACCTCTTGGAGGCTGGGCCTGGCAACCAAGAGATCTTCTGTATCTTTAAAAGTTGTGCAGGGGGAAGGGAGAATTCCACCCAGTGTTTTTTCCCATTACAGGGTTGCAAGAACACCTGCACTTGGCTGACTTTCTCTTCGCCTAAAGATACAGGATCAGTCTCAGGCCTTGAACCTTGCAACCCTAGCTGGATCAGAGCAAGGGCCTATCTCGTCCAGAATCCTGCTTCCCTCAGTGACCAATCAAATGCCTGCGGCAGGGCGTGAAGACAGTTGCCGTCCCTGTGTTGTCTTCACCCTCCTCAGCAATGAATATTTAGTGGCATACGGCCTCTGAGCATGGGCAAAATGTTGAGCTTTCACAATGGAACCGACTGCCTAGGGAGGTGGTGGGATCCCCTTCACTGGATGTCTTCAAGCAGAGGCTGGACAGCTATCTGCAGGAGATGCTCTAGCTGTAGATTTCCTGCTGTGAGCAGGGGGTTGGACTCGATGGCCTACAAGGCCCCTTCCAACTCTATGATTCTATGATTCATCTGATATGATATCTGAAGAAGGAGAGGTTATGTTGCTTGGTTGCTTAGGCAACATGTCACTCCCACACTACAACCCTGAAGTAGCAGTGAGATGATGTGTGTGTGTCTGTGTAAAAATAAAACAAAACTTGGAGCCAATTTTAGAAGTAATGGAAAAAGCAAACTAAGGTCACCCAATCAAATGGCTTGCCAGGAAGTTCAAGGTAAGAAGATATTCACACAATGAATCAATATCTTATTGAATGACTTGCCACAGAGTAGTGTGATGGCCTCTTACAAAGCTGCCTCCCCCCCCCAAAAAAAGGATGACTGATCTGATAGACACAGAGTGGGGAGATGCTTCCTGGAGGGGTTGCTCTTGGCCAAGGCCAAGGCAGTCAGAACCATCAGGTCAGCAGTAGTGGGGAGCTGCCCCCATGTCCTCCTGTCCTAGACATTGTTACCTGCTTGGCTTCCAAATCTGATCTGGGAAGGAGAGCTTTTCTAGGGGGGAGTTGCTCTCCAAGGCAACCACAGTCTGCACAGATAGAATTATGTAACTGTATCATAAGAACTATAACTTTAACTGGTGTCTGAGCTTGTTTTTTCCTCACCCCTCCACATTCCCTTTTCCTCATGTGCCACAACTAAAGATGGGCAAATCTATCAGTTTCGGTTTCTCTCAATTTCTCATTCTTCCAAGCATATTTCAGTTCTTCAGGATTTTCTTTTTTAAAAAAGACTTCATGAAAATTCCTTGGCATTTCAGTGTGAATTTCTCCTAAGATACACATTTTTGTATGCAGCTTTGACTAATGTACACATTTTTGCAAGCATATTTTCCCTAACATAATGCATTTCTTCTGGTTAATTTACACAAATATATGCACTTGTTTGAACACTTTACACATTTGCATGCATTTTTGTACACATTGCTTGGCTGGATAGACAACGATGGGCTGGATGTGGCCAATAAATTGAGGCTAAATCCTAAAAAGACAGAGAGGTTTTGTGTCCAGAGTTCCCATGTCTGGGAGGTGAGGAGATGGCCTATTCTGGAAGGGATTGCATTCCCCTTGAAGGAGCAGGTCCGCAGCTTGGCTGTACTCCTGGATCCAATACTGTCACTTCCAAGAATGGAACATCCATGTTCAGGTCAGAGCTTAGAAGATTACTTTTAAAAAGTAATAAATTACAGTTACAATTACATGCCCCCCCAAAAAGTAGTAATTACCATTACAATTGCTCTGAAAGTAACTGATTACTTTACTTTTTCTCAAAAGTAATCATTACAATTACATTTCAGTTACTTTTTTAAAAGAAAAAGGCCTGCAAGGTGCTGGCCTTGACTGCTGCACATCTAAGGAGCCTAAAACAACATTAAAAATAAACACACTCATACAGAGGTAGTAGAATAATTCTTTTTATCCATAAGATAGCAATGGTGGACTCTCCGCTAGTAAGGGAGGTGGGGAGGGAGGCAGGGACCAGTACTCAGATCTTTGCATGTCAAACCAAGTGCAACCCCCCAGCAGGCTCTTCTTATGTTCTCATCTTTCACCTCCACAGCTCTTTATCTCCATTCTGCTGCTGCCTCCCTCTCCTCCTTTATCCATGTTCTTGCCCTCCGGCTCCTTTTTCCCTCCATTCCATTCTTCACCACCACCATCCATTTTTTAAACAATTGTTTTCTCCACTCCACCCCGTCTCACTCTCCACCTCCTCCCTCGTTGCCTCCCACTCACCCACAGAGCTTTTTTTTTCAATTAATTTTTATTCCAATTTTCAAAACCAAAACAATACAAAAAGAAAACAACACAAATCAATAACTAGTACAATACAAAAAGAAATATATATATATATATATATATAAAAGAAAGAATATTGACTTCCGATTTGTCATAGTTCAGCTATAAATCTATAATATATAACAAACCTATCTCTTAATAGATTATAAAATCACCTTCCTCCAACAGTTATCTTAGTTGGTTTCAAATCTCATTAACATCATATCATTTTAATCTTCCACAAAAAGTCAAAGAGAAGTTTCCAATCCTTGAGATATATGTCAATCAATTTTTTTTTCTAAATAAACATGCCAATTAATCCAACTCATCAAATCTACTAAGTCCAGTAATTTTAAATCGCTCTTCTGTCATTATCCATATTGGGTCCATCTTCCATCTTTACGCACCCAAAAATCTTGCTGTCATAGTCATATAATAAAAGTCTGATAGGAATTTCCTCCATCACAGATATTTTCTTGCCATCAAATCCAAACGTATCACTGAAGTATTGTTGCAAAGCCGCATCTCTGTTCCTCTTTTCCACATGATACACTAGTACATCTCTTGAAGGTTTTTCCATTGACACAAAACAGGGATTAATTCTGTTAACTTTCTCCATTTCAAGTTCCATCAAATCCTTCCAGTCCAAGAATTTTTTTGAACCGATAATATCTTTATCTCCAATCTCTTCAATTCCTTCAGGGACAGCGCTGAATTCCAAACTGTAATATTTGTCTCCAGGATCCATCACAGCCAGGAAATCCAAATCTTTTTTCATGTCCATAATTAAGCCAATCTCCATAGTTTGAACCTTGCCTTTAATTTCTCTTTCATCCTTTTTTTGTTTTCCAGATCTATCTTTATTCTCCTTTCTCATAGAATCCTCACCCACAGAGCTTGAGGGAAGAGTGATGCTGCACAGAAGCCCAGTTTGAGGCACATGATTTTCATCCATGAATCAGAGGAGCAGAAGACTTCCCCTGCATCCCCCCCACCAAGTAATGCCCAAAAGTAATGCTGGAAACATTACAATTACTCCCAAAAAGTAGTAAAATTACTCCTAATTCTATTACAATCAAAATGTAAAGGAATTACCCACTTGTTCCTCAAATAATAATAATAATAATATTAAATGTATTAGTCGCCCATCTGGCTGGATGTCCAGCCACTCTGGGCGATGTACAAGATAAAAACAATACATTAAAACGTTAACATTTAAAACCATAACAATAAAAACCTAACCCACCCCAAAAGCCTGCCTGAAGAGCCAGGTCTTCAAGGCCCGGCGGAAGCTCATCATAGAAGGGGCATGGCGGAGATCATTTGGGAGAGAGTTCCACAGGGTGGGGGCCACTATTGAAAAAGCCCTCTCTCTAGTCCTCACCTGTCTAGCTGTTTTAACTGGTGGGATCGAGAGAAGGTCTTCTGAGGCTGATCTTGTTGAGCGGCATCCCTGACGATGCTGGAGGCGCTCCTTCAGATAGACTGGGCTAAAACCGTGTAGGGTTTTAAAGGTCAAAACCAACACCTTGAATTGGGCCTGGTAAACAACCGGTAGCCAGTGCAACTCCTTCAGCACTGGAGTGATGTGATCTTGCCGGCGGCTGCCTTTAATCAGATGAGCCGCTGCATTCTGTACCAGTTGTAGCTTCTGGACCGTTTTCAAGGGTAACCCCACGTAGAGCGCATTACAGTAATCTAGGCGAGAGGTGACCAGGTCATGTACTACCGGTGGGAGCAGATGGTTGGAAGTAACGAATTACTTCCAAGCTCTGGTTCAGATCTAGTGTACACCTCTGTGCATCGCATACTGGAGACAGTCTTGCCCTGCTTGTGAGCTTCCTGAGATCATCAGGCTAGCTATTGCTAGAGACCAGAGTAGAGTGGTAAATCAAGGAAGCTGCCTGATACTGAGTCAGACCATCGGTCCATCTTGCTCAGTATTGTCAACTCAGGCAGGAATCTTTTTCCAGGCCTACCTAGAGATGCTGGGGATTGAACCTGGGGCCTTCTGCATTCCAGGCAGATGCTCTACCACTAAGCTGCAGTCCTTCAACTGAGCTAAAGCCCTTTGCCAAAAGTGTCTGATCTTTGGAAAGCGTTATGTTGGTTGCCACTTTGCAGCCAGAAGTCAACTCTTTCACAGCAAAATAAGACTCTGAGTGTTGCTATAGTTGTGCCTCTTTGTTCCAAGGTTCAATAGAAAACTGAGGTCTGAAACCTGGTTGGTTGCTCTGAATTTTGGACGTGGTCTCTGTGCTTTTCATTGAGGGCTACACTGATCTATAGTCTAATAAGTCTCCAAATTGAGTAAAAAGGGGTGAGGGACCTCAGGCTGCCCCTCCATCTGGACCTTGGGATTCTCCCCAGACCACATTCTCTTTCCTCACCCCACATCCCTCACCAACCTCGCTTTGCACTTTCCGTGAGTGCGTTTGCCTGGACAGAGTTGCCTTGAACTCTGACCCTGCCTCTTGCTTGCCTTGATAGAGGATAGAGACAGGGGTGTGTGGAAACTAGTCGCCTACTGTACAAAGGAAACATTTACATTTGTTGCTGTGCCCACATTTGCCACGTCTGGCCCTGCCCACCACCGGCATGCTGCCCTTGGAAGGATACCTAGAAGGGAATGCAGCCTCACCCTGAAAAAGGTTCCCCACCTCTGCAATAAAGTTTATATCTTATTATGTTTTATTTATTACATTTATATCCCACCTTTTCTCCAAGGAGCTCGTCTACATGGCTCTCCTCCCCTCTCCATTTTATTCTCACAACAACCCTGTGAGGTAGGTTAAGCTGGAAGACTATGGCCGGCCCAAGGTCACTTAGCAAGCTTCATGGCTGAGTGGGGATTTGAACCAGGGTCTTTCAGGTCGTAGTCTGACATTCTAACCACTACACCACACTGGCTCTCACTGGCTCTTTACCCCTTGGCTTTTATTTTATTTTATTTTTTGATTGAATTCACGCTATCTGGCTAAGATGCTGAACTGTGGGGGGGTTTTAACAGAATTTCCTCGCAAAGAGATAATTTATTGGAACATGAGAAATGCAACTTCCATTTTAAAAAAAACACAAACTACTGGGTACAGGTACAGATACAATAGATAAAGAAGTGTGAATTTGCTCCTCTGAAAGCAGAGCCGAGAGAATCAGCTATCACTCACCGAGGCATAAAGACAACTGGCAATTAGCACAATAGACTCAGGGCTGATCCACATGGTGATCTAGTGTGTGTCTGGTGCTACTTGCATCCCCTTGTAATTCGCATGGCTCACATGACGTTGCAGAATCTGTATTAACCCAATCCAATTATAATGCAAAAAGGAAAGGAAGAACCATCTTAGCTGTGCTGTGATCCTTCTCCTTGTAGGCACTTTGCTTTGATGTTTTTTAGTGGGTGGGCTCTTTTTTAATGCCCCATCACTCGTTCCCTCTCTCTCTGCCGCCTGCAAAAGCTGCCGCAACCATTGCCTGCTTTTCCTTTTCACTCACTCCCAGTCCCGTTTGCCTTTCACTCAGGCTGGGACAATTTATTTATTTATTTATTTGTTTGTTTGTTTCATTTATAGACCGCCCATAGCGAGTGGCTCTCTGGGCGGTGTACAAAAAGGTTAAAATACAAAATATCAACAATAAAATCAGACAACAAACAATAAACACAAGCAGCAACTAAAGAAAAAAATAAAAAATAAAAAAATTAAATTATAACATAAACGCTTAAAATGCCTGGGAGCAATGGAGAAGGGGAGGAGGGGGTCTAGTCAGTTTCATTTTTTCTTCTCAATTTCACACCAAGGTGCTCTCCCAGCTTCAGCCTTGAACTGGAGGGAGTAAACATGTAAAATTAGAGGGCAGGGCCACAAGGAAACAGCAACACTAATCCTTCCCAGAGGAACGCCTACTAGTGTGAATGGAAAACAGCGGATTTGAAGCTACCGAGTGTGGACCTTGCAAATCTATTGTGACAGTAAAAGCAGCATCCTTAGTACAGAGGTATGCTCCTGTGTGAATAAGCCCTAGGTGATTGCCTGGCACCCTCTTGTTTGGAGATGCTCTTTTGTGGGTTAGTCCAGTGGGTGCTTTGAAGGTTATATCAAATGATAACATGGGAAGAGAGAAGGCCAATCGTGCTGCAGAGACTGGAGGGATGGAGACAGAAGAGCCAGTTGCTACATAAAACAGCTATGGGCTAAAAAGCTACCTGTGGCGGATGATGGACAAATGGGCTTTGCCGCCTCAAGACTCATGTCCACTAGGGCTGTGCGCCAGATTCGACTGAATCCTGATCTGGGCTTTGGATGAGTCGGTGGTGACAGCCTCAGATTGCCCTGGGATGGGCTGCAGGAGGTATCAGGGCATGGGGTGCTGGACAGAAAGGTAGCTGTTGCATAGAGGACTCAACCCTGTAGGGTACAGAGTATTCCTTCACATGTGCCTTCCCTGCAGGGAAGGCGCATGTGATGGAGCACCACACAGGATTATATCCTCCACTCACCAGCTGGAAAGACCCATGCCTGAGACTCTGGCAAGCCACTGCCTATTGACAATACTGAGATGGTTGGACTAATGGTCTGACTCAGTATAAGGCAACCTCCTAGGTTCCTGTGGTACAGCACCATGTCCTGTTGCTGCCAGGGACATTTAGTGCTCCAGTTTGAATGTGTGTGCAACAGTCACAGGGGAAGCCGTTTGGAATGCTTGTCATTCCAAAAGGCAGGCCAACATTGCTAAATTTGGGGAGTTGCAAAATTTTATTTATTTATTTATTTGATTTATATTCCGCCCTTCCTCCCAGTAGGAGCCGAAATAATATATATGTTCCAATCTGTGTATTAGACTGGGTCAAGTCAGTTCGATTCGGATAGATGCACATAGATTGCATTCTTCAGGCATTCCTACTAAAGGTGCTTTTTCCAACATTCTCCCTCCCCAAATTTCTCCTTGCAGTTTAGAGTTCCAAATGACCAGTCAGAAATCCTGCATTGATTGCCTGTTAGTTCAGTGCTGGATGTTGTACAGAGCACTGAGCATGTTTAATTCACTACAGCTTTTTGTTCCTGCAGTAAATTTGTAGCACACACACCACACACTCTCGAAGTGCATGTAGGTCTTGATAAAATACCACACACATAGACACTAGAAGGTATCTTGATGTCCTTGTATGTGCGCAGAAGTGCCGGCTTACACAAGTAAAGCCCTGGAAAAATGGATCTCGATGTATTTGTACATAGGGTTCATTAGAGAGCATTGCACCACTTTCTCAACACCGCACTCAGGTTGTGAAGATGGGAGCGGCTTTCTTAACATTCTTGGATGGTCTGAGGGAAATTTTGAAGAAACATAGGAAGCTGCCTTATACCAGGTTATACCATCAGTGCATCTCGCTCAACATTGTCCACACTGACTGATAGTGGTTCTCTGGGGTTTCAGACAGGTCTCTCCCAATCCTACTTGGAGATGCTGGGAACTGGACCTGGAACCTTCCACATACAAAGCCAATGCTCTACCACTGAGCCACATCCCTGCCACATGCTAAGAGAAATGCCTGTGGGGTTTCCCAAATGTCTACCCAATCCCCAGGTGTTATATTCACTCGCAGCATGCTTTAGAATTGTACAGCCACAAGAGTGGCTGTATACTATAGTCAGCATGGATTTTTCATGTTCCGCAATGTTAAATTGAAAATACCCCCCATGCCATTCTGATGCTTCCCATAAGCTCATTTCAAAACAAAACCTTACAAAACCCTCTAAATTTCCTTGGTGATACTCAAAACAGAGAAAATTGAGAGTTCAAATTGTGAAAAGAGAGAGAAAAAAAACCAGAACCCTTTTGGACTTTTTTCTGACAGAGTTCTCCTAATTTGTTGAAATTCATTAAAAATCAGCCATGTTCACAGAGTACCTGTAATCCTATTACTGACCTTGCCCCATATTCTGACCTTCATCTTCTGCAGTGTAAAAGTTAAAAAAAATGTTTGATTGATCTTTAATTACTTTAAGAAATGTTGCATTGAAGTAAATGATAATGTCAGGCATAATTGGTAAGAACCAACTGTCAGTGTTCTAAAAGCCATACTCACAGCTGCTGGGCTTGGCTAACCAGAGGGTCACACCCACACCAGACCTTTATTTCACTTGAAACAGTCATGGCTTCCCCCAAAGAATCCTGGAAAGTATAGTTTGTGAAGGGTGCTGAGAGGAGACTCTTATTCCACTGAAGAGCTCCAGCGGCCAGATTGGTTTAACAGTCAACCAATGTGCTGGAGATTGAAGCTCTGTGAGGGGAACAGGGTATCTCCTAGCAACTCTCAGCACTCTTCACTGATCGCACTTCCTAGGATTCTTTGGGAGAAGCCATGACTGCCTAAAGTGAAATAAAGGTCTGGTGTGGATGTGGCCAGAGACAGCTTTGGTTTAAATTTGGGTGGGAGGCTATATGTGCCTGCTGTAGAATAAAAAGGTGGGAGAAACCCTGAAAAAGAATGATACTGTTCACAATGTTTTCCTTTTGGAAACGAAAGGGGCTTCCCTTCTGCCCAGTGGCCACCCATCCAATCTCCTCCTCTCCCCTCCCCCGCCCCCCTCCCCCTCCCTGCCCCCCTCCCTGCCCCTTCCGCAGGTCACTTTCACCTATCCTAAACATGACTGAACAGGAGTAAATCCCACTGAAGTGAAAAAGCATGCAAATGATCAAACCTCCCCTCCCCTCCCCCCCTCCCCTGTGTAGCTTGGAAGAATTTGGTAACATGTGCCTCTGAGCATATGGTGAGTGGTGGCAACACCTGCAATCAGCCCAAATAACAGTAACAAGACATGTGCTGTGCTGAACTTGTTTTAGCAGGGAGGAAGCAATAACATTAAAACAGCTGAGATCGTTCAGATAGTCACTTTAAATATGTTTGATTTACTTTGTAATTTTAGTGAAGTTTCCTATAGTAAATCATTTTATTTTGTTTCTGTTACTGTGAATATGTGAAGTACAGCAACACTTTGCAACACAAAAAAAAAAGCTCCAAAAGCAATTGTGGAATAATGGCACTCACTGTTCTGCAGAATAGCTTCCAATGGACATGAGAGCATCTCAGTTTGCACAAGATAAAACAGTGGGAGGTGAAATGTATTCTAGCAAAATTCTAGGTGTGCTCTATGTTTTTAATTGACCATGTCCACCTTTCCTTAAGTGGAGTACTTTAAGCATAGCAGGCTGAAAACATGCATCTTGGGCAGGCCAAGTTTGCGTTTTCCAACAGCTAGAGTCATTGCTTAAGTAGCAACACATTGTAATCAGTCTGATTTTACATCAAACTGCAGTTTCAGTTTCAACTGTTAATGTGCCCCAAATAGAAATAGAGCATAACCTCCAGTTTGATACCCAAGAAAGGCTGTCTTCACCATCATATGACATTGAGCAATAAAAAGGCTTTGAAATTAATAAAAATAAATTTGACACAGATTTCTAGGCTGAATAATGAGAAGAATATAATTTGCTAGGTTAGATTATCTGTAGAAACAGTAGTAACACAGAAAAGAAGCAAAGTAAGAAGAACACCAACAAACATACAAAAATGTAATTCTCCACCTTTGGACATGGCAGGTGTTGCCGCCACTCACCATATGCTCAGAGGCACATTACCAAATTCTTCCAAGCTACACAGCAAGTGGATTGGACTGTGAAAGACCAACCCAAATTGTGTTTGCATTTTGACAAATGTGTAGGGCAGTACAATATCTCAGAGAGGAGGTCAGGTCTCCTGCTCCCCTGGTGCATTCACTATAGCTGCCCAATTTCCCTGTTTTTTAAAGTTTGATAGAAATGTTTGTTGGCTATAGGTACGTTCTTAAACCGCAAGGTTTTTTGCCTATTAGTGACATTCTTTAGAGTTTCAGAGGCTCAGGACTGAGCTAAATTTATCGTTGTGAAGTGGCCATGGGAGCTAATAGAAATTCACATCTCAAAGGCCTGAATAACACAATTTTAAAGGAGACATCTAAAAGAAAGCAGGGAAGCCTCTACTATCAGGAAGTTCCCCAGGGCAGGGCCTGCCATACTAAAAGTACACCATTGAAAGTAACAGACATACTGTACTTAGGTTCATTAATTTTAATGGGCCTACTATGAGTAGGTCTTAGTTGACTACAACCCTCAGTCCCTAGTCAAGGCTGACCAAACTTTAGGGTCATGGGGGACCACCAGGCATGCTCCATTAGAGGATCTCAGCAATCCAAGTGGAGCATAAGGAGTCAGGTGGTCCTTAAGGTACTTTCAACTCAACTTGTTTAGGGATTCCCCATCATGCAGGGGCTCTCTGTTGCAGCTGAGGGGCTCACTTTTTGTGCTGATCAGCTGATCAGTGCAGACAGCGAACTCCACTGGGATTGGCTTCCCTGGGGACGTCTCCATTGGAAACTTCCTTATACAGCCAAGGGGGTCTCTGTCAGCACCAATCAGCTCATCAGTGCTGAAAGTGAGCATTTTTGAAGGCAGGCTTTCAGCATCAGTCAGCTGATTGGCACTGAGAGGGTGCCTTCAAAGGATCTCCCTGTGAGCCCTGCCTTATCTTTTGAAAGCGCAGTGTAGATTCAAACCACACCTGCAAACTATGCCTGCAGACAGTGAGCCTCTTTGAAGCTGTCACTTGATGTCATAATGATGTCATGTGATTGATAGGTAGGCAGCCTTACCCACTGGTCAAACTGGCCCATGGAGGAGAGGGAGACTAGGATCTGGCCCACTGGCTGGAAAAGGTCCCCCTCTTGGTATATACCTGTATTACAGAGCAAAGGTATGTATGAGATTGTGCAAATTCACATTTGTGAATCACATGTGTGTGTGTGTGTGAGAGAGAGAGAGAGGGAGAGAGAGAGGGAGGGAGGGAGGGAGGGAGGGAGGGAGGGAGGGAGGGGGGGGGGAGAGAGAGAGAGAGAGAGAGAGAGAGAGAGAGAGATTTTATGGTCTTCCCATACCAGCACCCTGACCATGTTCAATGAATTCATGAGCTGGAAGGGAATCAGTCAGGAACACTTTTGCTCCTTGACTTTGCAAAATCTCCCTTCATCCCTAGCTGTGCTGCAAATTACCATGTTGGCCAATAAATTACTACAGGCAGCCAGCTAGTAAAAATGAAGAGTGATTTAACTAAGTCATTTATCGATCCCTATGTTTGTTAAAGTGGATTTCAGGGTGCAAAATACTAACTCAACCAAATCAATATGCTCTCTTTCACTGAGGAGTTTGTCCTTTAAGATTATACAGCAGCTTGGAAGACTGGAGCTCAGTCTGAGGCACACTCCTTGTGGATGCTGCCTTAGTTAAAGGTGCAAAATTAATGCTGGGCAATTGTGACAGACAGAAAACCCCAGCTAACTGTGATATGCTCAAATCCTTTGCCGCAAATTCATAGGGATTACTGCAATGTGCCAAAGGACCGCTGAAGATATTCGGGGAAAGCTGCAGCTATTTCTAACAAGAATGAGCCATACAAAAAGCTGGGTTCAGTACAACAGGTGCAAACCTTAAGCCTGTGAATCTGCAAAGATGCAGGATTTTCTCCCTGCTTTATCACCACCGCAAGGTCCCACATAGTGCAGCTTTTCCAGTGGAGAGACTCCCTTTTGCTGTACTCTGCACCAGAGGGGCACTTTTTTTTTAGCACAAGGGCTGCATAGACCACCTTCCAGAGGTTGCATGCAAACAATGGGTGGGGCCTAGGTTTGCCAGGCTCAGGGCCTAAGAATGATTCTGTATCTTTAAGAGAAGAGAAAATTCAGCCAAGTGCAGGTGTTCTTGCAATGCTGTAATGGGAAAAACCACAAGGTGAAATTCTCCCTTCCCCCTGCACAACTTTTAAAGATACAGAAGACCTCATAGAATAACAGAGTTGGAAGGGGCCTATAAGGCCATCAAGTCCAACCCCCTGCTCAATGCAGGAATCCAAATCCTGGAGAGCTGCCGCCAGTCACTATACTGAGCTACACAGACTTTATACTCTGTATAAGGCGGCTTCCTGTGTTCCTATTTTCCTACAAGACTGGCTAGCCAGATAGTTTTAGGAAGCTCATGAGGACAGCATAAAGATGATGATCAGCTCCTTTTGCTTGTCCTCAGCATCTGATACACAAAAAGTATACTGCTTATGAACATGGAGTTTCCATTGAGTTGCCATAGCTAATAACAGTGGACAGACCCAAAGATTTGCCTAGTCCCCTTTTAAAAGTACATGAGCCTAATGGCTGTCATTACATCCCGGGGCAATGAATTCCATACAGTAATTAAACATTAATTAAAGAAGCACAGAGAGAGAAAAAGAGAGAGAGAGAGAGGCTCTGACTGAAGACACAAAGTTCGGTAAGTGGCTTGAAATATGGGCCAGAACTTTAGTAATACATACTTTTCATCTGCAACATTCTAAACCTCCCCAAACTCAGTGCTATCAAGTTGAAGGCTAGGAACTGCTATTCGCACCGTTATCTTAGATGAGTGACACCACCCTCAGCCATCAGATCAGAATTAATGCCAGTTATGCATCAGATCAGTTGCTTAACTGGCTGTTGCATAACTGAATGCACACCTTAAAGGTGTGCCAAGGAGGTCCTGTCAATATCATCAGCCCCCAATGTTGCATGAGACCATCAAGGCTCATCGAAGGTCTCTCCACCCACTCCTGCCATGTGATCTGGCCTCAGCCCCCTGTTTGGCTTGGAAGAATACTAAGAGGGCCAGGAGGTATCACCCGGGGACTACAGTGGCTTTACCTGACTGCGCTGACTCAGAGGACACTCCCTGAAGCAGCCTCACCACCCTCACACTAACAGCCAGAGACTGCAGAATCAGCCAATGGCCCTTTACAAAACACAGGAGGAGGTTAACCACAGGTCTAGCCCAGTCAGCCTTCATAAGGCCTCTGCATGCTGCTGAGGCAATGGATGAGCTCCAGACCCAGTGATCTGTCCAGCGTTCTGACAGATGGTGCTTTGCTTTGCCTTGCCTGTTGTAACCCTGCATGGCCTAACTTGATTTTGCTTTATTGGATGTGACACTGCTCTTCCAGTGCCACTGCTTCCACCCTTCCTCCCCTGGGAGCCTTGAGCTGAACTGCCACAGAGCAGGTCCCTTCAGATTGGTTGGCCTTGGAAGGTCGTTTTGAGTCATCCTCCCTCCACCATCTCAGGGCCTCAGCATGCTCACCAATGCATCTCTAACCCTGGAATTCCAATGGAGTCTATCAGTTGTGACCTATTTGTATAGGGAAAGTCTCAGGCCGAATGAAGACAATACTTAGAACTCCATCAATGTGACAGGACAGAGTAGAGAACACAGGCAAGTCAGAACGAAATGAGTCAGATCCTTGGTTCAGCTGACTCACTGTTGTCTACATGGATCAGCAGCAGCTCTCCAAGGTTTTAGGCAAGGAATCTTTCCATGTAGAGATGCCGGATATTGAACTTGGTACCTTCTGCATGCAAAACAGATGCTCTGCCGCTGAGCGATGGCCCTTATCCCATAGCTCCTTCTCAGTGGCCAGTGTAGAAATGGAAAATAAATTACAACTCAGGCCCACAGAAGACCAACTAATCATGCACTTCTCAAATCATGGGATGTGGGGGCGTAAAGGGTTTCCCCACAGCTAGGACATCACTAGAGTAGAGGTGTGGGCCACTCTATTTATTTATTTATTTATATCCTGCCCTTCCTCCCAGTAGGATGGCAAACAGGGTGGCAAACAAAAACACTAAAATCACTATAAAACAACATAGAAATAGACCTTAAAATATATTAAAACAAAACATCTTAAAAACATATTAAAACAAAACATCTTTAAAAACATCTTTTTTAAAAATACTTTAAAAACATCTTAAAAAGCAGTTCCAACACAGACACAGACTGGCATAAGGTCTCTACTTAAAAGGCTTGTTGAAAGGGGAAGGTCTTCAGTAGGCGCTGAAAAGATAACACAGATGGTGCCTGTCTAATATTTAAGGGGAGGGAATTCCAAAGGGCAGGTGCCATTACAGTAAAGGTCCGCTTCCTATGTTGTGTGGAATAGACCTCCTGATAAGACGGTATCTGCAAGAGGCCCTTTCCTGCAGAGCTCAGTGATCGATTGGGTACATAGCAATGCTTGCTTGCAATTGGCTAAGGTGCTCATACAAGGCACCTTACCATCTTTCTCCTTGTGCTCCATCTCCACCAAGTGGTGCTGGGGGAGGGATTGCCCCTCCCAAACATACACACAGCAAGTGTACTGGGTGTGTGTATAATTCTTTTAACCAGCCCTGAACTGCCAACCAATTCATTGTCAAGAAGTATGCTTGTGTATTTGTGTGATCTTCATCATGTTAGCGTGATTTGCATAATGTAATCTTACTCCTAACCAGCCAAACGGCTTGTTCCAATCAGCAGAAGTGGCTACCCTGGGGATGGAGATACTGTGTCCAGTTGTGGACACTTTACTTTAAGAAGGATGCAGACAAACTAGAGTAGGTTTAGAGGAGGGCAACAAGGAAACAAAACCCTATGAGGAGAGACGGAAAGAATTGGGCATGTTTAGCCTTGGGAAGAGAAGACTGAGGGGAGATACAATAGCAATCCTCAAGTACTTGAAAGGTTGCCACACAGAGGAGGGCTGGGATCTCTTCTCGATCATCCCAGAGTGCAGGACACAGAATAATGGGCTCAACTTGCAGGAAGCCAGATTTCACCTGAACATCAGAAAAACTTCCTAACTGTTAGAGCAGTACGACAATGGAACCAATGACCTAGGGAGGTGGTGGGCTCTCCAGCACTGGAGGTATTTAAGAGGCAGCTAGACAGCCACTTGTCAGGGATGCTTTAAGTTGGATTCCTGCGTTGAGCAGGGGGTTGGACTCAGTGGCCTTATAGGCCCCTTCTACTATTCTATGATTCTATGAAACTAGAAGAATGGTGACATAATACATGACATTCTTGTTGGTACAGCCTCTTTTATGGAACTCCATTTTGGGAGGTATTTGGTTTCCCCCCAAGGTAGACATATTTAAACATTAGTTGAAAGCATTTGTTTATCCAGCCTCATGGTTTATAATTTGTTTTGTGTTTGGGGTATGTCTCTGTTACGTATTTGCACTGGTGCTCTGTTGTATTTTAATGTAACGAGTGGTTGCAGGCCAGCTCCAGACACTCTTGGATGAGACCGATTATCTGGATCTATTTCAGTCGGGTTTCAGGCCTGGTTTTGGCATGGAAACAGCCTTGGTCACCCTGTATGATGACTTTTGTCAGGAGAGAGACAGGGGGAAGTGACTCTGTTGATTCTCCTTGATCTCTCAGCGGCTTTCGATACCATCGACCATGGTATCCTCCTGGGGAGACTAGCTGAGTTGGGAGTGGGAGGTACTGCACTGCAGTGGTTCCACTCCTACTTGGCAGGTCGCCTCCAGAAGGTGGTGCTTGGGGAACATTACTCGGCACCCTGGACTCTCCAGTATGGGGTTCCGCAGGGGTCAGTTCTGTCCCCCATGCTGTTCAACATCTACATGAAACCGTTGGGTGCGGTCATCCGGAGCTTTGAAGTGCGTTGCCATCAGTATGCTGATGACATGCAGCTCTATTTCTCCTTTTCATCTTCTTCAGGTGAGGCTGTCAATGTGCTGAACCGGTGCCTGGCTGCAACAATGGACTGGATGAGGGCTAATAAACTGAGGCTCAATCCAGACAAGACTGAGATGCTGCTAGTGGGTGGTTCTTTTGACTGGATGGTGGATGTTCAACCTGTCCTGGATGGGGTTGCACTCCCCCTGAAGGAGCGGGTTCGTAGCTTGGGGGTTCTCCTAGAACCATCTCTGTCACTTGAGGCTCAGGTTGGTGGCCCAACTACATCCCTGTCTGGACAGGGATAACCTGGCTTCAGTTGTCCATGCTCTAGTAACCTCCAAATTAGATTACTGCAATGCACTCTACGTGGGGCTGCCTTTGAAGACGGTTTGGAAACTGCAGCTTGTGCAAAATGCAGCAGCCAGATTGGTAACAGGGACCAGATGGTCCGAACATATAAAACCAATTCTGGTCGGCTTGCATTGGCTGCCTGTATGTTTCCGAGCTCGATTTAAGGTGCTGGTTTTGACCTATAAAGCCTTACATGGCTTGGGACCACAATACCTGATGGAACACCTCTCCCAGCACAATCCCATCCATACACTACACTCAACATCAAAGGCCCTCCTCTGGGAGCCTACTCCAAGGGAAGCTGGGAGTCTGGCAACAATGGAAACGGCCTTCTCAGTGGTGGCCTCCAAATTATGGAATGATCTCCCTGATGAGGTGTGCCTGGCGCCAACACTGTGCTCTTGGTAAGAATGTGCTCTTGGTAAGAATGGTCCGAACATATAAAACCAATTCTGGTCCGCTTGCATTGGCTGCCTGTATGTTTCCGAGCTCGATTTAAGGTGCTGGTTTTGACCTATAAAGCCTTACATGGCTTGGGACCACAATACCTGATGGAACACCTCTCCCAATACGAACCCATCCGTACACTACGTTCAAGATCAAAGGCCCTCCTCCGGGTGCCTACTCCAAGGAAAGCTCGGAGGGTGGCAACAAGGGAGAGAGGCTTCTCAGTGGCGGCCCCCAAATTATGGAATGATCTCATTGACGAGGTGCACCAGGCACCAACACTGTTATCTTTTCGGCGCCAGGTCAAGACTTTCCTCTTCTCCCAGGCATTTTAGCATGTGTTTTAAATTGTTTTTATATTGTTTTAAATTTTAAAATTGTGTTTTAAATTGTTTTAAAATATGTGTTTTAAATTGTATATTTGTTTTAATGTTTTTGATTGCTGTAAACTGCCCAGAGAGCTTCGGCTATGGGGAGGTATACAAGTGCAATAAATAAATAAATAAATAAATAAATAAATAAATAAATAAAATAATGTAATGCAAGGGAGGGGAAGGAATTCATTTCAGTGTGCATTTTAAGGTGGAAGTGTCTAATTCACACTTCCCAAAACAATATTAAAACCAAAACACAGCAATCCTTCAACATTTGCAAGTCTCCTAATTTTGCGATGTGGTTCTCCAACCCAAAAATGTGTTCAAATATGTGTATATTAGGGGAAAGTGTCCATAAAATGCATATGTAATGTATATACTGTACACAGTGTAGTGTATATGCATAAGTATACATAAAATGCATCCAGTATTGGAGAGCCCACTACCACAGTAGGGGATTGGTTCCATTGTCATACCACTCTAACAGTTAGGAAGTTTTTCCTGATGTTCAGTCAAAATCTGGCTTCCTGTAACTTGCCGCCCTGGGCTTCTCATGGGAGGAAGGGAGGGATGTAAATCTAATAAATAAATAAATAAGGAGGAAATGTACATAAAATGCATATGTAGTGTATATATTATTTATTTATTTATTATTAAATTTATATCCTGCCCTTCCTCCCAGTAGGAGCCCAGGGTGGTGAACAAAAACACTTTAAAACATCATAAAAACAATCTTTAAAATATATTAAAACAACTTTAAAAACATCTTTTAAAAAAAGCTTTAAAAACATCTTAAAAAGCGATTCTAACACACACGTAGACTGGGATAAGATATATTAGGGGAAAGTGTACATAAAATCCATATATTAATGAAAGCAGCATACAAAAACATATCGTATGAGGGCAAATTGCTTGCAAAAATGTGTATATTAGGAGAAATGCACCATAAAATGCAGATGATTTTTTCAAAAAATTGCAAAATCATGTGAAAATGGGGTGAACTGGACTTTAGAATGGAAAAATTGAAAAAGCTGAGAAAAAAATGAACCTGACGGATTTGTTCATCCCTAACATAATGATTTTGTGGCTGTTGTTTGTTTCCAATGGGTGTTTTGACGATTTCTGATGTGAAGCCGCCCCATGCTGCCGATTAGAGGAAGAACAGGCTATTAAAAATATCTAATGAACAGCCTACTGTGACTCCTTTGGTTATGGCGTTACAGGAATGAATGCTGGGGAAGGTTGTGGAACAGCCTATTTATGGGAACAACATGATCCCCATTAATGAGAAGTTGATTTATGCTGCAAAGCAGGGTAGTTGATGCTTGGCACCAAGCACTGATTTAATTTCAGATCGAAATGTTAGCAAATATAGATTTTTTTAATTCTCTTTCTGTTCTTTTTGAAATTGTGGCAGTCACACATGGCTCTGAAGGCTGGACAATTAGGGAAGAAAGATGTTAACTACAAAAAGCATGAATTGGTTGTGGGAGACACAAAGAGTATCAAGACTTCAAGGGCTGACAAATATAATCATTAGATAAAGGTTAAGCTAACAAGAAAACTTGGTCCAGAAGACAGCAAAGCACAATATTTGGTAATGTGCACACGTGAGAAGAATGTACAACCACAAAACGGTTTCATGGGCTGCTTTATTTTTGAATGTAAATAAAAATACATGATAGCTTGGCTTCCCAGGAAATGGAACAGCAATGTCAAAAGATGGCTATTTAAACCACAGTAACAAAGAAACCTCTGAGGTACAAATAGAATAAATAAACCTCACTCTTCAGCAATTATTTAAACCCCTTCATGAACGGGTGTAAAGAGGGATCGGGAAGAAATTAATTTCAGTTCGCATTTATAGGCAAACCTACCTAATTTGCACTTTCTGAAACAATACGGAGACAGAAGCACAGCCATCTTTTGAAATTTGTACTTCTCTGAATTTTGCAGTGCAGTTCTCCCACAAAGTAATGTGTACAAAAATGCACACATTAGAGCAAATTGTAGATAAAATGCATATATTAGTGAAAAAATGACATGCAGATGTGCATTACATTAGGAAAAATTGCTTTGCAAAAATGTGCATCTTAGGCAAAATTGCATTCCAACATGTGTCTATTAGGAGAAATTGTACTAAAATGCTGAAGAATTTTCATGAAGCTTTTTTTAAAAAAAAAACACAACAAAATAGCAAACTGATGTGGAAATGTTGAGAACTGAACTTAAGACTGGAAAAATGAGAACTTGAGAGGAACCAGAATCAACAGATTCACCCAAGTCTAGGCGCAAAAAAAGTTCATCTTGATGAACAACAGGACCAGTATGCTCTCTTATGTTTGAAAGTGCATGTGAATTTTGAAAGTGCCTATGGATGTGTGAGTGCCCAAATGCAAGAAGTCACATTGCCTTGGCAACGAAGGTCACATCCCTTCTTTCCCCCACCTTGAGCAGCAGCAAATCAAGAGGATAGCGGCTACAAGCAAGCATGAAATATTTGAAAAAGAGAGGGTCGGAAGGGGGGGAATTGCACATGTTTTTGTGCCTCTCAAAAGGCCATTTTCATAGTAAAAACTAAGCCTCATTAAAATTATTCTTTATTGTTTATTTATTTGCAAAAATGTCTGTACTGCCAATGTTAAGAAAAATATATCACTGCACACTGGTGGTGAACAGTATAAAATCAACTATCACGTTCAGTTCAAAATGCATCACAAACCTGTCCATCGGATTAAATACATCAGCATAGCTGGATCACCCCTTATGGAAAGCCAGGGTGAACAGAGGAGTTTTAAGCAGGCACTTAAATGCCAGTAATGTAGGTGCCTGCCTGATGTTCATTGGAGGATATTCCAAAGGGCCGATGCTGCCTCACTTAAAAGCCGTGGTCTTCATAGATGTAAGACAAACCCTGGCAGCATACAGTACCACTGAGAGTGTCTCTCCTGAGGTAAGGCTTTCTCAGAGGTAATCTGGTCCCAAATTAGATAAGAATTAGATGCTTTCCTACCCTATGTGGCAACATGTGGAAGAGAAAAAAGTATTTTATTGGAAGCAATGAGATGGTGTTATTTTTTTCACAATGCTGTTTGCAACATCAGGTGGGGATTTTTTTTAACAGCTGGAGAAAGACGGCTGAAACTTCACACACCCCATGCAGTGTAGTGCTGATGGCAATCAGTCCCCCTCGCGCCTGGTATTTAATTTAAGGTGGGCTACGCATCTTTTAATAAATCCATCTACATAAATGAAACAAAACATTTAAAGGTTTAATCGAGGGAAATCCATAACCTCAATAGGACTGTTGGCCACCCCAGATAATCAATTTTAGTTACAGCATAGGAAGTTGCCATACACCAAGTCGGTCCCTCTAGCTTCGTATTGCCAACACTGACTGGCAACAACTCTCCAAGGTTTCAGATAGGGGACATTTTCAGTCTAGCCTGGAGACACCAGGGATTGAACCTGGGACCTTCTGCATATAAAGGAGACACTCTACCACTGAGTTACAGCCCTGTTCAACAGGAGGAGAGGAAGCTGCTGTATACTGAGGCAGACCCTTGGTCCGCCTAGCTCAGCCTTCTCCACACTGACTGGCAGTGGCTCTCTAGGCAGCAGCCTTTCCCAGTTCTACCTGGAGATGCAGGGGGTTGAACCTGAGATCTCCTGCATGCAAAGTAGATGTTCTACCATTGAGCGATTACCCTTCCCCAGTTCTTTTTACAGGTAAGCTGTGACTCAGTTATTGCCTGTGATGAGGATCGTTAGAATCAACAGTGTATTTTAAGCCTTATACTATAAACAGAGATAAAGAGAGGAGTCTGAAGATTTCATTCCAAGCCAATAATTCTACTTTACCTAGAAAAATTAACAGGAACAATCTAATTATTCTTTAAACAAATGTGTTATTCTCGCCTCCTCCACAATATATTTTCTTTCTAATTCTCAGATACTTCTTTTTATTCCTCCATGCAAGGAAAGTTTAATGAGGCACATTTGCTTGTTTCCATGGTGTTTCTAAGGAGGATTATTTGACAAAGGGGAAAAGGAAAGGTATAGCATTAAAGCGAGGACCCATTTTTAATTCGAGATAGACATCATTGCCTCCAGATTAATTTGTAAGTGCTGCAAGGACTGGGACCTCC
This sequence comes from Rhineura floridana, assembly GCF_030035675.1. NCBI lineage: Eukaryota > Metazoa > Chordata > Lepidosauria > Squamata > Rhineuridae > Rhineura > Rhineura floridana. The sequence goes on from NC_084487.1 coordinate 13,341,637, forward strand.
TGCCTGACCCTGACCCTTCAATCAATCATGCAGCCTCTTGCATCAGCTCCTGGCTGGGCCAGGGGGCATAAAAACCTGGCTGCCTTGGGGTCCTTGGGAACAGCTGCAGGATTGGAGGACTGGAGGAGACTTGCCCTGGGAGTTAGTAGTTGAGCATTTGGGTGCTTGCTGCTCGCTCCTCTGGGTTGCTGTCTCTTGAGACAGCAGAGGTCCCTGGTAAGTGTGTTTTTGTTTGCTGCCCTGGGCTCCTACTAGGAGGAAGGGTGGGATATAAATTTAATCAATCAAGAAGAATACTGGACCTAGGATATTCTGGAACTGCTATCCCAACAAAGGCCCAGCTGAAACTGGGAGGTTTGCAGTCTGGGTGCCAGCAGTCAGCTGAGTTAGGCAGTAGACAAAGGCCCCAGGAGCTCAGAGGAGCCCCTCGTGGACCTTACCCAACCACTCTGCCACTCACCATCCTCCCTGCCAAGTCTCTGGATGGCTGAGGTGGCAAGTTGCTTGCTGCTTTTGAAGGCAAGTTCAGCTTATCTCCCATCTGTGATGACCATCTGTGGATGAGAGATCTATGAAATATCAGGGCATTGCATTTTGAGGTACAGTTCAGATGGCAGACATCCACTATGTTTGGCTCCCATTCAAACGCAGCACTGGCACCCACCCACCAAAAAAAATGCCATCCCAGTGGTCAGCAGGGAGTGCAGGGAGTGTCATGAGCCCCACACTTCCAACAGGGTCTGGACTGGAGTGGCCATGTTTGACAGATGAGGTGGAGGAGGTAGAGGGGATGAGTGAGGAAGTGGAAAGAAGGCTAAGCCACAAAAGAAGAGTACAGGCAGATATCACGGAATTGCAAGGATGGAGTCAGGAAGGCTAAAGAATGAGCTGAGGTTAGCAAGAGATGCTAAAAGCAACAAAAAAGCTTTCTTCAGGTATGTCCATAGTAAAAGACAGAAAAAAGAAATGGTGGCACAACTACTCAGTGAGGATGGCAATACGATAACAGATGACAAAGAAAAGGCAGAAGTGCTCAATTCCTACTTTGGCTCAGTCTTCTCCCAAAAGAGGGTCTATGACCCTCCCAAGAAACATGAAGTAGAAGGGGCAGGATTGGAGCTTGAGATTGATAGACAAACGGTCAAGGAATACCTAATCACTTTGAACAAGTTCAAATTGGGAGGGCCCGATAAACTGCATCCTAGAGTACTGAAGGAACTGGCTGAAGAACTCTCAGAACCGCTGCCTATTATCTTTGCGAAATCATGGAGGACTGGTGAAGTGCCAGATGACTGGAGGAGAGCTAATGTTGTCCCTATCTTCAAAAAAGGAGGAACCTGTGAACTACAGACCAGTCAGCCTAACATCAATTCCTGGAAAAATTCTGGAGCAGACTATAAAGCAGTCAATTTGTAAGCACCTTGAAAACAATGCAGTGATGACTAGGAACCAACATGGATTTATGAAGAACAAATCCTGCCAAACTAATCTTATCTTGTTTTTTGATCGGGTAACCTCCCTTGTAGACTGTGGGGATGCTGTGGACGTAATATATCTCGACTTCAGCAAAGCTTTTGACAAAGTGCCCCATGATATTCTGATTAGCAAGCTAGCTAAATGTGGGCTGGATGGAACAACTATCAGGTAGGATCCACAGTTGGCTCCAGAATCGTACTTGAAGAGTGCTTATCAATAGTTCCTTCTCAAACTGGGCAGAAGTAATGAGAGGGGTACCACAGGGCTTGGTCCTGGGCCCAGTGCTCTTCAACTTTTTTAGTAACGACTTGGATGAGGAGGTACAGAGCATGCTCATCAAATTTGCAGATGATACAAAATTGGGGGACACAGCTAATACCTTGAAAGACAGAAACAAAATTCAAAGGGACCTTGATAGGCTGGAGTATTGGGATGAAAACAACAGAATGAAATTCAACAGGGATAAATGCAAAGTTCTACACTTAGGAAAAAGAAACCAAATGCACAGTTATAAGATGGGGGATACTTGCCTCACCAGTACGACATGTGAGAAGGATCTTGGAATTGTCGCTGATCACAAGCTGAATATGAGCCAACAGTGTAATGTGGCTGCAAAAAAGGCAAATGCTATATTAGGCTGCATTGACACAAGTATAGTTTCCAAATCGCATGAAGTATTAGTTCCCCTCTATTCAGCACTGGTTAGGCCTCATCTTGAATACTGCGTCCAGTTCTGGTCTCCACACTTCAAGAAGGATGCAGACAAACTGGAATGGGTTCAGAGGAGGGCAACAAAGATGATCAGGGGACTGGAAACAAAGCCCTATGAGGAGAGACTGAAAGAACTGGGCATGTTTAGCCTGGAGAAGAGAAGACTGAGGAGAGATATGATAGCACTCTTCAAGTACATGAAAGGTTGTCACATAGAGGAGGGCTGGGATCTCTTCTCGATCGTCCCAGAGTGCAGGACACGGAATAATGGGCTCAAGTTGCAGGAAGCCAGATTTCGACTGGACATCAGGCAAAGCTTCCTAACTGTTAGAGCCATACGACACTGGAACCAATTACCTAGAGAGGTAGTGGGCTCTCCGACAGTGGAGGCCTTTAAGAGGCAGCTGGACAGCCATCTGTCGGGAATGCTTTGATTTGGATTCCTGCATTGAGCAGGGGGTTGGACTTGATGGCCTTATAGGCCCCTTCCAACTCTACTATTCTATGATTCTATGATACTATGCAACAACAGGAGAGGCTCCAGCTTCTGTCTCCACCTTGCCCCCAGCACAGGACACATCACTGGGCGTCCAGGAGCTACTGACTCGACAGAAGGGGTGGCGGAGGAGTCCAGGAGGCAGGTCACTGAGTCCGTCACCAAGGACTCAGGGCCACCTCTGTCAACACGAGTGGTTGTAGACTTGCAGAAGTGCCTCTCTCCAAGCACAGTTTTCCCGCATTGGGGCAAGAGTGCCGCAAGGGAGCTTGCCACACCCTGATCTTTCAAACCTGGGCAGGAAGGGTGCGGAGACTTGTCAGGACATCTTGGTTGCAACTGTCTAGTCTTGTACTCCAGCGCCTGTGCTCTGGCTCTTCATTTGCAACCCCAGTATTCTGAACCCATCGCTGAGCCTGTTTTGAGCTTTCCTGAATAAACCTCACCCTACTTCCAGTGTGGCGTAGTGGTTAAGGTGTTGGACTACGACCTGGGAGACCAGGGGTCGAATCCCCACATAGCCATGAAGCTCACTGGGTGACCTTGGGCCAGTCACTGCCTCTCGGCCTCATGAAAACCCTATTCATAGGGTCGCCATAAGTCGGAATCGACTTAAGGACAGTACCTCTTTACATCTACTACTGGGGAAAAAGCCTTGTCACAGTGCTTTTGGGATGGGACAGGAGCATGGGACAGGGCAGTGATTGTTGCAACGGGAGCTCACAGGGCTTGGGTTGGGTTATGTTGAATTTGAATAAAATGGAGCGATTTCTCCTTTTGGGGTGGAAATAGCTCCTGCTTTCTTTTTTTGAAGCTGCTCCAGTCCACGCCGGAGGGGGCAGAGGCTCACTCACCTCTGGTCTAGCCTAAACCTGCAATGCTCAGAAGTGCAACTGATCTGTGAAGCCACTCAGGCTCGTGACCTGTTTGTTAGACGCACAGCGTATCCGTTCCCCACAGCGTGCAAACCCTCTCATAAGGTGCCCTTCGACTGACCTTACTTTTGAAATGCTGATTTTTAAGGAAAATAGAGGCAATTAAATGAGAAGCCTGATCAACCAAAGCTTTAAAATATTGCTCTCCTCCAGAAACTTGAAAACTGCATGGGCTGCGCTGTGCTCCAGAAACCATTGTCATCCCTGAGACAACCTGTAGTTTTAAATGACTAGGCTGTCAGTTCGAAGGCTTGGTGCAGTTGCTTTTTCTGCCTTATTGAATAGTAACAATAACATGGCAAACAGCATGTTATTTCTAACTCTCTCTCCCCCCTTTTTTAAAAATCCTTTGAACTACTTGTCTTGCAGCTTATATTTAGTCCCACAATTAACTTTTCATACGGAGTTTTAATTGTGTCAATGGGCTTTGAATGATGCCTTGTGGACCCACTTTGACTTTTCCACATGACTGGGGAAAGGCATTTATTAATGGCTTGTGGGGTGCTTTTTTATTTTTAACAAGCTGTAGATTCTGGGAATTTAACAAGAATGCCTAGAATTCAGTTTGTGGTTTTCCCCTTTGCTAAAATTTTATTCCCCCCTCTAGGATGCACACCTTAACGTGGTGAGGGGGTTTGACAGCATTGAAGAAGCTGAGAGTAATGCCGTCAGGAGTACAGGCTAGACTCCTAGCAGGGACTAACAAGGCGGAATGGTCAAAGCTGAGACACCAGGCTAAGATGCATCTAGACTCAGAGGAAGGCAATGGTAAACCACCTCTGAATACCTTTTACCATGAAAACCCTATGAATAGACTATCCAAAATGCAACATGAGATAGTGCTGGAAGATGAGACCCCCAGGTCTGAAGGCAATCATTGAGCTACTGGTGAGGAACAACAGACAAGTACGAGTAGCACTGTGACTTATGATGTAACTGGGTCAAAGCTGAAAGGTAGCCCAGAGGCTGATGTGCACAGATGCGAAAGGAGAGTTCGGAGTTGTACGATGTACACAATAGGAACATGGAATGTGAGAAGCATGAACCAGGGAAAGTTAGAAACAGTCAAGAAAGAAATGGAAGGCATCAACATTACAATACTTGGCGTGAGTGAATTAAAATGGACAAGAGTGGGACAGTCAGACAACTACAAAATATTTTATACAGGAAATGAGAAATTAAGAAGAAATGGAGTTGCTCTAATAGTGTGAAGTGATGTAGCATAAGCAATTAGGAGCTATAATGCAAGGTCTGAGAGAGTGATATCAATGACACTTAATGGGAAACCTATCAACATAACCATCATCCAATTCTATGCTCCAACAGCAAACACAGAAGAAAAGGAAATGGAGAGAATTTACACAGTACAGGAAGAAATTGATCACACACCCAAACAGGATGCTCTGATAGTCATGGGGGACTGGACTGCAAAAGCAGTTAACAGAACAAGTAGCAATTATGGGGAAATGGGGCTTAGGAGATAGAAATGAAACAGGAGAAAGACTTATTGAATTCTGTGAAGCTAATAATTGGTTCTTGCAAACACATTTTTTGAGCAACCGGAAAGACGATTGTACACGTGGACATCACCAAATGGTCAATACAGGAATCAAATTGATTATATAATTGGAAACAGAAAATGGAGAAATTCCATACTTTCTGTGAAAACAAGACCAGGAGCAGACTGCGGTACGGATCATGAACTGGTCGTATTGAACATCAGAGTAAAGCTAAAGAAGAAGAACAAAGCAATCATAATGCCAAATTACAATTTAAATAACATCCCAGAAGAATTTAAAGATCAAATAAGGAACAGATTGAGCCTTTAAATCTAGCTGATGGAGAACCTGAAGAACTATGGAGTGAAGTCAGAGACATCAGCAGGGAATAATGCAAAAAAGACAATACCTCTAATTAAAGAGAGAAATGGATGACTGAAGAAACTTGTAAAATGGTTAAAAATAAAAGGAAAGCAAAAGGAGATAGGAACATGGTTAGAACCCTAAATGCAATAATACAGCAACTAGTACATAGGGACAAAGAGAACTATTACAATAATTGTTGTACATAAATAAAAGGCGATAACAAAAAGGTAGAACAAGAGCCCTATTCCAAAAGATTAGAGAAATGAAAGGGAAATTTAAAGCAAGAGTAGGGAAGTTGAATAATCAACAGGGGAACACACTGACTGACAGAGATGAAATAAAAGGAAGATGGAAGCAATACACTGAAGAATTATATAAAAGAGATGCCAGGATGACAGATTCATTCATGGAGGAATCTTATGAAGAAGAAACAGAAATTTTAGAATTTGAGGCGGAAACTGCTCTTAAAATATTTGGAAGAAACAAATCACCAGGAACAGATGGCATACCAACAGAGTTGCTACAAGTTACTGAGACTGAATCTGTCCAAATTTTGACAAAAAATTGTCAAGAAATAAGGAAAACTAAACAATGGCCCACAGACTGGAAGTGTTCAATATACATCCCAATTCCAAAGAGAGGGGATCCCAGGGAATGCGGTAATTATTGACCTATTGCCTTAATATTCCATGTAAGTAAAGCAATACTCAAGATTCTACAACAAAGGCTCTTACCATATATGGAGTGACAAATGCCAGATGTCCAAGCTGGATTTAGAAAAGGAAGCAGTACAAGAGATCATATTACAAACATACTTTGGATAATGGAACGGACTAAGGAATTTCAGATGGAAATCACCCTGTGTTTTATAGATTACAGTCCTCCTTTGCACCCTCCTTGAGTTTTTTTGTATGGCCAGAACATGTCCGCAAGCTCTACTAATGCCTCTTGATTGCCTGGATGTAGAATAGAAAGGGATGTGAGAGTAAATTAACCTGTGTTGCTCTACCCAGTCTTCCTCCCTCCACTGGTATGTGACCCCTGGTAGGTTGTCTAGAAGGGGATGTGGCCCTCAGACTGACAAAGGTTCTCCATCTCTGGCCTATCCTGACTGGAAGCAACTCTCCTGAGTTTCAGACAGCCTTTCACAGAGAGGCCAGGATTTGAACCTGGGACCTTCTTTGTGCAAAACATGTGCTCTACCACTGAACTCCACCCGTTTCTAAAGAAGGCTGGTTTATGAGACTTAAAGCAAGCTACATGGCACAGATCACTTTGTGCTCCAAAATGGCTGACTCATCCTGCCTAATGACAGGGCCGGGCCCTACTGTTGACATGGCATCAGATCATTGGGCCATCCAAGTGTGCTTTTTCTGCTGTGACTTGCGGAAGGTCTTCGGGTCTCTTTTGCTATTTGAGGCCCTTTTTTCATCTGGAAAAAGGCTGAAAACATCTGTCTTTTCATCCTTTTCCCAAAAGCATCTGAAAAGATTAATCACCCAACAATTAACTTGTGTGACTGAAAAGGAAATGGACTGCCTTCAAGTCAATCCCAACTTATGGCAACCCTATGAATAGGGTTTTCATGGCAAGCGGTATTCAGAGGGGGTTTCCCATTGCCTCCCTCTGAGGCTAGTCCTCCCCAGCTGGCTAGGGCCTGCTCAGCTTGCCACAGCTGCACAAGCCAGCCCCTTCCTTGACCACAACTGCCAGCTGGGGGGCAACTGGGCTCCTTGGGACTATGCTGCTTGCCCACGGCTGCACAGGTGGCAGGGCACGTAACCCCTGAGCCACTCACTGTGAGGGTGATCTTTAGCTGGCCCTTGACATCCAGGAGACAAGAGCTGGGATTTGAACTCACAGACTCTGGACTCCCAGCCAAGCTCTCCTCCCCATTGTGCTATACCAGCTGTGCTTGTGCAACTACCTGTCTCTTATTTCTTAAGACAAAATTTGGTGGGCTTTTCCCTTGAAGACATTTTTTAAACTTCATACTCGGTGGAGAAGGGAAGAAGCGAGGGAGAGAGAAGGGAAGAGAGAGGGAGAGGCTAACACTTCCCTCTAAGCTTTGATGGACCTTGCATAACTTTGTTCATTATCAACTAAGTATGCTCACTAATTAGCATTTCTGTATTTAGAAGCAGAACCCACATTACCTTAATACTTTGTGGAAATGGTCGCTTAGCAACAACACTTCCTCTGTAGATGACCCTCCATTTAAAAGGGCCTTTTCTCAGTAGGGTACCTGAAATAAAACTTGTATAGATTCATATAGAATTTAGAATCCAAGAATTATGGAATTGGAAGGGATCTTGGAGGTCATCCAGTCAGTTTTTGGAAGCGTCCTCCTAATATAATGCATTTTTGTAGGTTATTTTCATTTTTATGCACACTCTCCTCTAAATATCTGCATTTTTGTAAACATTGGTTGGTTGGTGAACTGCATTACCAAATTCGATTAAGCGCTGGTTTCAAAGACTGGTTGTGTTTTGGTTCTCATAGTGTTCCAGAACAGTCTTTCCCAACTAGTGGGCCACCAGATGTTGCTGGACCACAATTCCCATCTTTCCTGACTATTGGCTATGCTGGCTGAGGCTGATGGGAGTTGTGGTCCAGCAACACCTGGTGGCCCACTAGTTGGGAAAGGTGCAAATTTGACAGACTTTTAAGAAACTACACTTCCCAGGATTCTTTTGGGGAGGTCATATGCTTTAGTGGCATGGTGTGTATGCTGCCTACAGTGTTAAGCAGTATGTAAATTATGGAAATAAAGAAGTAACAGAGTAATCCAAATGCTGGGAAGCTGGAGGAACGGGGGGTAGCAGAGGAGAAGCTGACAGAAAGCTCCACCGGATCCTCCTCCTGTTAAGGAGCTGCCAGCCGGTACACAGCCATATGCAGCCATGTACACAAGCCAGCTGAGAAGCACCAGCTCCCATGAATTGGCCTCCCGGGGAGTAAGCACTCCCCTTAGAGGTCAGTTGCAATTTTTTACTCTGCCGGGACCAGGGGGGAGGGCTCTGAATGTGAGTAGGAAGGATCTCCTGGCAGTGCCGTGGCTCAGCCACAGTGGAGGGTGAGTTGGAGTGCGCCATAAGCTGCATATAATACTCCATATGTAGCCCGACCACCTCTGCTCTTTTAAGCCTTCCTCCCACTGAAGTGGTAAACCTGTGGCTGGACTGGACTGTCTTATCTGGCAGATGAAGACTTACGTGATCAGGCATGGCAGATCACCTGTGGAGAATCACAGAGTTGAGCTTGGGAGCAAATGTGTGGTGCCTTATAGGGCAGGAGCCCTGAACCTGTTAGGCTAAGACATCAGAGAAGCCTTGCAGTGCTGTTTGTGTCCTATCGGTTCCCCCTGTAAACCACGTGGGCTTTTTGAATGCTTACAAAATCGCAATGGATGTTCAGTAGGAATGCTCAAAACCATAAATAGGTGGTGGTTCTCTGAGCAAAAAAACAGATTCTTTTAGAGGAGGGCAAAGTGAGTAACAAATGGTACAGGAGAGGGTACTGCACAGTGGTGCTATCCAGATAGGGATGGAAGGATATGTAAATTATGGTTCTCTCAGTTTCTTTATTTTCCCAGTCTTAAATACAGTTAGCCTCATTTCTGCAGCATTTGCGACTTATTTTTATATAGAAAAAACAGAAGCCTCATGAAAATTCTTCAGCATTTTAGCATGAATTTCTCCTAATAAATACATTTTTGTGTGCAAACATTTTGACTGATGTACACATTTTTGTATGTTCGTTTCACTAATACATTGATTTTAAGTTCACTGTCCCTTAATATATGCATTTTTTACAAACATTAGCTGGATAGAGAACTGTATCGCGCAATTCAGAAAAGTGCAAATGTCAAAGGATGGCTGTTTCAATTCTCCCATTGTTCCAGAAAGTGTGGATTTGATAGACTTGGCTTAAAATGTGCACTGAATCAAACGTCTCCTCCATCCTTATATGGATAAGTTCACTCAGCAGAATGAGCAGGAGCGTTCGCAAATGCCATAGCGGTGCTAATATACATTCAAAATAATGTGAAGTAGTGCACATTCCAAAGAAGATTGGGGAGGTGGCATAAGGCCAGGAAGTCTGGAGTCTAACTTTAATTCACCACCAGCCCTGCAAGACCTCCACTGCACTGAAATCATGCGTGGAGAGTGCCACTCCCTCTTGAGGATCAGAGTGTTGGTAGTAGTTGAGCTGCAACTATCATGATCCACTGAGGGTGCTCCGAATATCCTGTTCAGCTAGGGAGAGGCCTTGCGGGGCTTTCCTGTCTGCTGCAGGTTCTTTCACTTCCTGTCCCCTGCCCCTTACCCCAAATAAGCCCCTCTCTTGTTTTTTGTTTTTGTTTTGCTTGGAAAGGCAAAGAAGACTGAATACAAGCAGGCATGGGCTGTAAACCAGTTTTGAGATGAGCCTTGCAAATGGGCCCCGGCTTTTTGAATGTTCATCCCCCAGTTAAATCCTTGCACCAGCCTTAGATCCTAGTAGTACCTGTAAGAGGAGGGTACTTGATGGCCTCTGCTGAGCCAGGGGGCAGAGCCTAATGGCTTTGGGTGAAGCCTGATGACACAGGGTTGGAAGAGCTCATAACAAACGCATTCCATCCCTTCATCCAGAAACTTTAATCCTTTTTCTCCTGGACATTCTAGAAAGAGGCTAAAACCCTGAAACATACCCCCCCACACACATGCACCATACAATCTCCCCCCCATAGAACCAAAATCCCTGCATATGGAGAACTAACATGTCAGGATAAAGGCTAGACTAGAACCCTGACATCCTAATTTTTTTGATATGATTGGAGGTGATTCTCAGATATATCTATATGAATCCAGATTCTGGTTACACAGGAACTGAATTTAGAAATCTGGTACATTGCCATTGTAAACATCAAGGCAAGGGTTTTTTTTTTTTTCAGAAGAGCCCTCAAAGGTGTCATTCCAAATCAAAATCTGGAATTGTTTTTGATACAAAAAACCCCCTCAGATTGGAAGAATGATTTCTTTGCAGATTATTGAATTTGTGCAAACCTGTCATTCAAGCTCTTGTCTTGCTTCAATCTTATCTTAACTCACCTGGATATTTTTTTTCCCCTTTAATGTTTGGTGCTTTTGAAACTGCTTTTTGGTGACCATTCCTTACTAATCTCATGTTGTCTTTGTTATTTGTAGCTATGTCTCCATGCTATCTCCAATGTTGAAGCCATCTATCCGCTTGGCAAAACAGATGCTGTTTATCATTTTCCGAGCCTCTCCCCAGCTGCTGGTAGTTTTCACAGTCAATGAGAAACATTAGTTATAAAAACTAAAAACCTTTGTCAAATCAGCACAGCAAAAGAAGACATCAAAACCTTGCAGGAGTATATCAAAACCTACTCTTCCATTGGCCCGTCTGCAGGTCTCCAACTGTGGAGATCTATATTTATGCATGTTCCTTGTTTGTTTCCTTGGAAATCTATATATTATATCCATATCTGTCAGCCTGACAAATGTTTTAGCCAATATGCCAAAGGAAAAAATAATACAAAATTTTAATGGCTAGTGTATTGAAATACACAGTGAGCCACACATTAGATGTTTCTGTTTAATCCTGAGTTCAGGTTTTAAGAGGAACAGTGGTGGCTGGTGGCCACTGGGACTGGCAGGGTAGTCGAGACAGCTGGCAATCAGTCCCCTTGGACTGGTTGTAAAGATGTAAGAAGAACCCTGCTGGATCAGACCAAAACACCATCTACTTTAGCATCCTCTTCTCACAAGGGCCAAACAGATGTCCATGGGAAGCCCACAAGCTGAGTTGAACAGTGCTCTCTACCTCTGATGTCCAGCGACTGGCATTTCAGAAATAAAACATTACCATTCTGGCTAGTAGCCATTCATGTGCCCTGAATTTGTCGAATCCTCTTTTAAAGCCATCCAAGTTGGTGGCCGTCACTGCCTTCTGTGGGAGGGAATTCCATAGTTTGATGCTGCTGCTCTGTGACGAAGTCCGTTCTTTTGTCTGCCCTGAAACTTCCACCATTCAGCTTCTTCGGATGTCCACAAGTTCTAATGTTTTGAGAGAAGGAGAAAATATGTCTCTCTGTCCACTTTCTCCACACCAGGCATAATTTTAAACCCCTCTATCATGTCACCTCTTACTCACCTTTTCTCTAAACTAAACTAAAAAGCTATAAACATTGTAAACTAAACTAAACTAAAAAGCTATAAACATTGTAATGTTTCCTCCTAGAGGAGTTGCTCCACCCCTTGATCATTTTGGCTGCCCCTATCTGAGCCTTTTCCAGCTCTATAATATCCCTTTTGAGGCGAGGCAAGCAGAACTAGACACAGTATTCAAAACTGCAGTTGCACCATAGATTTATATAATGGCAGAGATTGGAAGATTACTTTTAAAAAGTAATAAATTACAGTTACAATTACATGGCCCCAAAAAGTAGTAATTACCGTTACAATTACAATTGCTCTGAAAGTAACGGATTACTTTACTTTTTCTCAAAAGTAATCACTACAGTTACATTTCAGTTACTTTAAAAAAAAACGCCTACAAGGTGCTGGCCTTGGCTGCTGCACATCTAAGTAGCCTAAAACAACATTAAAAATAAACACACACATGCAGAGGTAGTAGAATAATTCTTTTTATCCATAAGATAGCAGTGGTGGTCTCTCTGGTGGAAAGGGGGGGAGGGAGGGAGGGAGACAGAGGCCACTACTCAGATCTCTGCACGTCAAACCAAGTGCAACCCCCCCCCCCTCAGCCAGCAAGCATAATCTCTCTCACTTAACCACCTCCAGGACCCTGCCCTGCCACCAACTAAGGGACACTCACCCAAGCAAACATTTTCCCCTGAGATGAAAATACTGCAAATGCAGCACAGTAGCCAGAGAGGGTGGTGGAGACCACTTTGTGTGCCAAGTGCAAACACAGTATTCACACACACACACACAGACGTCATCTTTCACCTCCACAGTTCTTTATCTCCATTCTGCTGCTGTCTCCTTCTCCTTTTTCCCTCCACTCCATTCTTCTCTACCAGAGTCCATTTTTTAAAACAATTGTCTCACTGTCCACCTCCTCCCTCGTCACCTCCTAAACACCCACAGAGCACAAGGGAAGAGTGAAGCTGCACAGAAGCCCAGTTTGAGGCATAAGATTTTCATCCACAAATCACAGGAGCAAACTTCCCCTGCTTCCCCCTCCCCAAGTAATGCTGGAAACATTACAGTTACTCCATAAAAGTAATAAAATTACTCCTAGTTCTATTACAATCAAAATGTGAAGGAATTACCCACTCGTTCCCCCAAAAAATAATGAATTACAAGTAATTAGTTACTTGTCGTGAATTACTTCCAAGCTCTGTATGATGGCATTCTGATATTGAATGTGGGGCTGGCTGAAAGAATTTACCAGTTGACCAGCTGCCACTTAGATACAACTATGGCCCCATCTGCTTTATACATTTAAAGCAGTATCATACCCCTTAAAACAGTTGTGGCTTTTCCCAAAGAATCCTGGGAACTGTAGTTTGCTCAGGATGCTGAGAGTTGTTAGCCCAGAGTTCTCTGTGAAGAGGGATTGACTGATAAACCGCTCTGGGAAATGTAGTTCTGTGTCACTGCTTCTAGCTGAGGATACTTTATTTGGCATATTACAGTTTAATAGTTCAGAACGGTCACTTGGTGATTCCTTAATATACCATAATATTATTATTGTTGTTGTTGTTGTTGTTGTTGCTGCTGCTGCTGCTGTTATTGTTGTTGTTGTTGTTGTTATTTACATTTGTATACTGCCCCATAGCTGAAGCTCTCTGGCTGGTTTACAACAATAAAAACATTAAAAATAAATACACAAACATACAAAAATAAAAACATTTTAAAAAAAGAATTTAAAAACACATGCTTAACTAATGGTTAAGAGATAGGTAGGAATCACTCTCTGTGTTTGAAAAAAAATACCCATCAGGGCTTGGAGGTGACACCTAATATACTAAGAACATAAGAAGAACTTGCCAGATCAGGCCAACGGCCCATCTAGTCCAACATCCTGTTCACACAGTGGCCAACCATATGCATATGGGAAACTCACAAGGATGATCTGAGTGCAACAGCGTTCTCCCCTTCCTGTAGTTTCCCGCAACTGGTATTCAGAAGCGTGCTGCCTCTGACTGTGGAGGCAGAGCATAGCCATCATGGCTAGTAGCCGTTGATAGCCCTATCCTCTATGAATTTGGTTGCACTTTTCTAGCATTCACCCACTCCTGATCTTCCCATGCAAATGGTTGCCACAAGGAACCACCAGTTGTTTTCTGGGGTTTGCTAGGGGACTCGAACCAGTGGTTCTGGTAGTAGGATCCCAATGTCTTCACTACTTTCGCCAAAGTGCCACACTGCTACAAACATAAGAACATAAGAAGAGCCTTCTGGATCAGTCCAATGGCTCAACAAGTCCAGCATCCTCTTCTTATTCTCACAGTCAGCAGAGAGGTACATTGCTGGTTCAGGCCAAAGGCCCATTGAGTCTAGTGTCCTGTTCTCACAATGGCCAGCCATTATCCCAATGGGGAGGTGGCCAGCAGGACCTGAATGTAGTACAGCCTGATCTATTAGAGCAACTGGAGCCCTGCCCCACCAGTCTCAGACTGCCCTCAGCCACCTCCCACATGCCTTCCTTCCTATTACAAACAATCCAGGGGATGGCCCCAGCTGTCAGCTTCCTCCTCAGCAGACTCAGTTTTGCCCTTGTAGAACAGAGCAAGAAGGAGGATGGGGACAAAACTAGAGTTAGTTGGGTCTGCCTGTCATTGGCTTTGGCTCCATCTGCTGTGTGGGCTCCCTACCTTCCTCCCCACCAGTCCTAATGGGCATGAACCACCAGTGCCTGAGTGCAGATGTTTGTGGCTGAAGAAACAGCAGAGGAAACAGTAATTCACAGAGGAAAGTCTGGCAACTAGGCAAACAGCAATGATTTGCTCCCCTATTAACTTCATGTCCCAGTCACCTGGGACTCAGACCTGGAATTTCTGCCCTGCACACTAGAGATGAGTAATTTAAGGCTACAGGGTGGAGGAGCATGGAAATCACCTTGAGGTCATTGACGAAAGAGATGGATAGATATTTACACATCCTTACCCTGGTTAAAATATATATTTTTTTACGAAAAGAAAAACACAGTTAGAGGATTGATTTATTTCTTTATTTAAAAAACGTTTATAAACCGCCTAATACTTTACAAAAATCTCCAAGCGGTATTCAGGATGAAAAGCAAATAATATAATTAAAACAAATAGTAAAACCAAAAGAGCATATAAAAACCAATAAAACAGGAATTAAAGAAACAGTGAATAAACTTCTCATAGTTCTCCATTCTAGAAGTCAGACCAGATCATTTCCCATCTAAAAGATCAGACCTGGTAACTGTGTTTTCTTTTCTCTTGTTAAGCAAGCTTAATATGCTACCTCTTCTTGCCTAAATCGCCATTTTGTTCTTTCAATTTGTGATCATTCTTCTTTGCAGCTGTAAGCATGCCATTTTTGCATTAAGAATCACAGGTATTCAAGACATCTCTGCTAGTCCCTTAACCCCACCCCCAAGCAACATTTATGTTTGGGGGGGAAAACTCAGAAACCTTTGGATTTCCGAAGAAAGCATTGGGAGATTTGCACTGATTTGCTTCTTCCCACTCAAATACAGGCCCCTGTTGAAAACTCTGAGCACACAATGAACTTCTGTGATGATCTGGAACAGGTCAATAAGTGGAGAAGCAGCCTTTTAGGCATGCAGGGCATCAGCTGTGATGTCAAGGCACACTCTTTAGAGTGCTGGAGAGCTGGAGATATATTGGTTCACAATCTGACATGACCATATTAATGCTCCAGAAAGCCCATAGATGTTGTCAACGATGCCTGCTCACTTTGTTTACTCCACCAGAACCATCCATCAATCAAGCTGTTTCCTGATGAAGGATGCTGTCCTCAATGTCTTGGAGAGGATGAATTATTCGCTTAGAAGCGACTGTGAAAAAAAAACATGGTTGGAGTATTGCAATCCTCCTTGCCCTGATGTGTGCAAGACCTGATTTGAGGTGACTTGCCAGTCAACAGTGCGGAGCAGGGGAAGGGGGGAGTTTCTTCCCTCCTTGCTTGGGCTAACACACCTATTATGGCCTGTCAATTGGTGTCTGAGTCATGGGTTGAGCCGTCAAAGGGCTCTAATAGATGCTTATGTAAAAATGGAAAGCTGTGACATTGGTGTCAGATCAAGCACTCCAGCCTTCTCAGGTGATGAATCAAAAAGTCAAAACTGGTGACAGGAAGCAAGAAGCTGCTACATCGGGGTGTGTGGGTGGGGAAAGAGACAAGGCACAATCTTCCAAGGAAACTGCTTGGCGTGGCCACATGCTTCTTTAGATGCAACAGGCATCCTTTTTTAGCACAGAGGATTGATCGTGTGGTGTCTTGCATTGAAGGTCAATTGGCTTTCAACATAGATATTGGTGGGATGGACTTGTGCAATCAGGGACATCTAAGCAGCTAAAATATGCATGAGGTTATCCTGCCTGTAGGGGCATCATTTAAACCAACGATGTTCAAACTGTATGCCAGAAAGCTCTGGAAGGGCCGTAGTTCAGGGGCAGAACATCTGTCTTGCATGCAGAAGGTCCCAGGTTCAGTCCCCAGCATCTCTAGGTAGGGCTGGGAGAGATTCCTGCCTGAAACCCTGGAGAATCACTGCCAGTCAGTATAGACAATAACTGACCTAGTTTGACAAACCATCTGACTCATTATAAGGGAGCTTCCTGTGCTACCTGGTGGCATTCCTTGAAAGCCTGCTAGGAGATGCTCTGTAAAAAGATCCATAATGGCAGGCAAGATCCCCTTGTAAGTTCACCCACTCCTGATGTTTCCCTACAAACCGTGGCCACAAGAAAGCATTGGTTGTTTCCTGAGAGGTGCAAGGGGACTCGGACCGCAGATTCTGGCAGTGAGGCCCAAATGTCTTACTACTTGTGCCACAAAGGGGCATCACAGCTAGGAACATAAGAAGTGCCCTGCTGGATCAGGCCAAGGCACATCTCGTCCAGCATCCTGATCTCGGAGTTGCCAACCAGATGGCTATGAAAAGCCTGCAAGCAGGACATAAGCTCAGTAGCCCTCTCCCCTCTTGTGACTCTCAGCAGCTGGTACTAGCAGTGCAGGTAGAGCTTGCTATTGTGGTTGAGTCTAGCTCATAAGGCTGGCCTGATCAGGTGACCTGGAGAGCCAATAGGGGCCTGACTGGCCTATGTAACTGTTTCTTCAAGCTTAGTTCCTCAGCAGATGATTGTAGTCCTACAGACAGACTCTTTTGACCCATCCTTCACTTTCCTCTTTCAACAAACCTTTTAAGTTGAGACCTATCCCAGTCTGCATCTGTGTTGGAATTGCTTTTTAAGATGTTTTTTTAAAATATATATATTTTTAACCCTTTTAAAAAGATGTTTTTAAAGCTTTTCTTACGTTTTTTAAGTTGTTTTGTTTTGGTGTATTTTAGTTTCTGTTTATATGATGTTTTGATGTGTTTTTAGCGCTTTTGTTTGCTGCCCTGGGCTCCTGCTGGGAGAAAGGGTGGGATATAAATCAAATAATAAATAAATAAATAAATCCCCTGCCCCTGGACTGCCACCTTTTGGAACCTGACCATCTGTCTGATTTTGAGTACTGATTTTGCTGATCTAGGCCTTGACCTAAGATCCTCCGTGGCGCAGAGTGGTAAGCTGCAGTAACGCAGCCGAAGCTGTGCTCATGGCCGGAGTTCGATTCCAACGGAAGGAGGAAGTCAAATCTCCGGCAAAATGGGTCGAGGTCCACTCAGCCTTCCATCCATCCGTGGTTGGTAAAATGAGTACCCGGCATATGCTGGGGGGTAAAGAAAGGCTGGGGAAGGAACTGGCAATCCCACCCTATATATACGGTCTGCCTAGTAAATGTCGCCAGACATCACCCTAAGAGTCGGAAACGACTCGCACTACAAGTGCGGGGACACCTTTATCTTTTTAGGCCTTGACCTCAGCCCAGTGTGACCTATATACTCACCTCTGGCCCTTCCAAGTGACCAATGGCAGGCCTGAACTAACTGGGCCCTGATATTTTTTGAGACACATTATCAGTTCATGTGAACATCTGAAATGGCTTTATTTCCCATTTCCCCCGATCAGAAAGGCTGGAGCCATGAAGAGAGCTGTTGCTTCAGCAATGAAGTAATTCAGACTGGGAGCCTCCCTACGAGCTGGTGGCTCCACCCAGTCCTGACACTCAGCCATGCCTAGGGTTGCCATATAGGATGTCTGTCTTATCGACTACTCTCCTGCTCCCTGGGCATCATGAAAGACCCAGTCCTGGGCTCAGAAAGAAAATAAATATCTGGTCCTCTTCAAAGTATTGATAAGCCTCTTGTTTTAATTGAAATAATAATTATAAATTCTTGTTCTTATCACTAATGGGAGTTAATTATCTTGCATATGCTGCTGTTGCTTCTATGGCTGTAACGGAGTGAGGTTAAAGATAAGTGAAATGCAAATAGGAAAAAAAAACACAGAAGGCAGTAACACTTTCCTAAATGTAATACCATACCAACCACAACAAGATTCCTATGAGTAAGGCAAAAAACTAAGCATCTCACAACCAGTCAGGATTCCTAACCAAAAACCAAAAATATGATAAATGAAGAAATATGTATATAAGCGTGACTATCAAATATATTTATTATTTACACAAACTGTAAAGATATTTATAGTGCAATCCTAAGTTTATTTATTCAGAAGCAAGTCCCAGCGTATTCAGTGGGGCTTACTCAAACAGGGACAGAACTGCAACCTCAAGTGATAAGCAACTTCATTCACACAACCCAAAATTCTGAATCATGCCATTTTACGCTGTTTTGCAACTGTTTATACTTGTTTTATGGTCATTGGATTTTAAATGGCTTTATTTCTTGTTGTGAGCTGCATTGGTTTCCAACCCTACCTCACAGGGGTGTTGGAAAGACTCCATACACGCACACGCACACACTGCAGATGTATAAATACATACAGCCCATATAATAGTTTATTGTCAAACCAGTTGGTCATTGCAGAAAAATCAGTATTAGTTTTAAAAAAATCAGTATTACTTTCCTACAGAATAAAAACTGTAATACCTAAGTAAGCCCTGCCTACTTGCTTTAAAATAGGACTGGAGAAGGGGGCAGAAAGAGTTAGAACACAAACACAATTCTTTTTTACATTCACTCCAAAGTCCCATTGATTTTGAGCACATTCATAACCATGTCTACTCAAAGTAAGTCCTATTGAATTAAATGGGATTTACTTTGGGCATATGGGATTAGCATTGCTTTTACAAAAAGCAAGTATTGGGAAGGTTTTCAAAACACTGCCCAAGCTCTGACTCCTGCACACAAGAGGAAAAAAACTGAAATGTATATACTTACCCAATTTATGAGATTTTCAGATAAACGGGGGGGGGGGGCTTGAAACCACCATTTTGTTTTCTAGACACTGCCTGAGGTCAATGAAACTGAAACACAATCCCTGATTGGCTGCAATGCTGAACGGGCGGGGTTAAAGCTACAAAGTGCTATAGTACGGTACTGTTTAAAGAAAGATTTAACAGTCGAGGGGGGTGGCTGACGTTTTTATGTATATCTCGAGAACCAGACCACCTAGAAACTTAATTTTTTAAAAAATTAAAGCTGAGAATCCGGGCCATGTAAGGGGCTAGCCGGGCACCAGGTGGCATGCATAGAATCCGGGTAAAACCCGGCTATCCAGGCAATATGGCAACCCTAGCCATGCCCTGATCCAAGTGTTCCCATGGACTTCTCCAACCTCCCAAATAGCCTCAAGGGCAGCTAGCTGGGTGGAAGTGCAGTTCTTTATTTGCCCCAGTGGATGAGAAAGTGCTGACCAAGCTTCAGTGGCAGCTCTGAAGCTTCTGTGTGGCTCACCATCTCCAGTGCTGCTATGGCCTGGAGAAGATGAAGAGGATCTGAGAGCAAGCCAGGAACCCAGGCAGCTGGAGTGGGAACATCTATTCCTGGGGCAGGGATGCCCCAGTATGGTACCTTCTCAGGGTCATTGGCAGTGTGGAGATCCTGCTCGCCCATGCTGACCCCCCACGAGGAGAACTCAGGTTCAAGATCTGGGCAAGGCTGAACACTGACACTTACACTGTATCAAGCCATTGGTTCTTCTAGTTCCCTGTTGTCTACGGACAACTAACATGGTGCCCTCTGGATGTTGTGGACTACAAATGCCATAAGCCCTCTGCTAGCAAGGCTAATGGCCAGGAATGATGGGAGTTTTGAGCTACAACATCTGGAGGGCACCAAGTTGGCTGACTCTGGCTTACTGTGACCAGCAAACACTCCCGTTTCACAAGATATTTCTGAAACCCACTTCCTTTAAATGGAAGTGATGTTTTTGAACCCGAGTCCTTCTGCAGTCAAAGAGAGAAGGGAGTGAACCAACAGAAATCAGTACATTTTACGTCTTTAGAACAGCAGTATTTTTAAGTAAAACCAACAAATGGTTTTTTTTATTTCACCACCAAGCATCAGCCAGACATTCATTTCCTTCCGCCACCAATTTGAAGTTCACATTGCCAAAAATAGCTCTCGTTACACCTGAGTTCCCTCTCCCATTCATCCTTCCACTTAAAAGAGGAATTGTTTAGCAGTTCACTGCCTTCCTCTTGTAATACAGATTTTCCCCTCCCTATCACCCCCATTTAAGGTGTCAAAATGCGATGGCTAATTGTTCACAAAGCAAGGATAATCATACCAATTATGATTTGTTAAAAAGAATACAAGAGGCAAATAATGTTCATGTAAGGCTTAACAATGAAAATAGATTAAGGAAAGGGAAAGTTAGAAACATGTCGGGGGGGGGACACCTATTTTATTTCCATTGGCCAAAGGAAGCAATTGCAAACTTTAGTGACGTGAAGTCCTTAGCAGTTGTGCATAATGGTTTTGACTAGATTTGGCCAGGCCTATAGAGACAGGGAGAGACAGAGAGGGGCAAAATAAGGGGTGTCGCACCATCAAAGGCCAAAGGGGATGCCAGCAATATCTTGCCTAAAGAGAAATTCAAAGGAAAATTGGGAGTTCATCCTCAGGGGCAGGTTTTGATATGAAAAGCAATGTTTTCTAACAAGCATGTGGTTGTGGGATGTCTCCATATCCTTAGGCTCTAAACATGTGTTTTATTTAGATTTTTTGTTTGTTTATAAGGTTTCTTACCTGCCCTTCACCATAAAGTCCCAGGGTGGGTGACAACAGTAAAATATTTTATGAACAGATAAAATCACTGCAATTACAAAAAAAAAAAAGTAAAACCGTTCCAAATGAGACAGTACAGTAAAAACTCAGCCAGAAAGGTGGGTCTGTACAGTGCAAAATATTAATTCCTAGTGGTGATTTTTCACACATAAGGATATTTGGATTCTTCAATGACAAAGATCATTAGCTAGTCATTGCTTAAATTTGGATTCCTGCGTTGAGCAGGGGTTGACTCGATGTCCTTATAGGCCCCTTCCAACGTTACTATTCTATGACTATAGTTGATCCAGAGTTACTGCCTTGTCTTTGATCACCATTCTTACCAAGAGCACATTCTTACCAAGAGCACAGTGTTGGCGCCAGGCACACCTCATCAGGGAGATCATTCCATAATTTGGAGGCCACCACTGAGAAGGCCGTTTCCATTGTTGCCAGACTCCCAGCTTCCCTTGGAGTAGGCTCCCAGAGGAGGGCCTTTGATGTTGAGTGTAGTGTATGGATGGGTTCGTGTTGGGAGAGGTGTTCCATCAGGTATTGTGGTCCCAAGCCATGTAAGGCTTTATAGGTTAAAACCAGCACCTTGAATCGAGCTCGGAAACATACAGGCAGCCAATGCAAATGGGCCAGAATCGGTTTTATATGTTCTAATCGTTTGGTCCCTGTTACCAATCTGGCTGCTGCATTTTGCACAAGCTGCAGTTTCCGAACCGTCTTCAAAGGCAGCCCCATGTAGAGTGCATTGCAGTAATCTAACTTGGAGGTTACCAGAGCATGGACAACTGAAGCCAGGTTATCCCTGTCCAGATAGGGATGTAGTCGGGCCACCAACCGAAGTTGGTAGAAGGCACTCCGTGCCATCGAGGCTACCTGAGCCTCAAGTGACAGAGATGGTTCTAGGAGAACCCCAAACTACAAACCTGCTCCTTCAGGGGGAGTGCAACCCGATCCAGGACAGGTTGGACATCCACCATCCGGTCACAAGAACCACCCACTAACAGCATCTCAGTCTTGTCTAGGTTGAGCCTCAGTTTATTAGACCTCATCCAGTCCATTGTCGCAGCCAGGCACCGGTTCAGCACATTGACAGCCTCACCTGAAGAAGATGAAAAGGAGAAATAGAGCTGCGTGTAATTAGCATACTGATGGCAGCACACTCCAAAACTCTGGATGACCACACCCAATGGTTTCATGTAGATGTTAAACAGCATCAGGGACAGAACTGACCCCTGCGGAACCCCATACTGGAGAGTCCAGGGTGTCGAGCAATGTTCCCCAAGCACTACCTTCTGGAGCTGACCCGCCAAGTAGGAACGGAAGCACCGCCATGCAGTCCCTCCCACTCCCAACTCAGCCAGTCTTCCCAGAAGGATACCATGGTTGATGGTATCGAAAGCCGCTGAGAGATCAAGGAAAATCAACAGAGTCACACTCAATCTGTCTCTGTCCCGACAGAAATCATCATACAGGGTGACCAAGGCTGTTTCCATGCCAAAACCAGGCCTGAAACCTGACTGAAATGGATCCAGACAATCGGTCTCATCCAAGAGTGTCTGGAGATGGCTAAAGGTTTTCTTTAATAGGAAACCTCCAGTTTTGGAGATTAGAAAAGTCACCTTGTTCTGGAATGCTGTACTCTGTAAGTGCTGAAATGGATTTATCTATATTTACTGTATATAAAAGTTTTCTTAACCACCTTCCCCCAAAAGGTTCCAAGGTTGGGTTACAACAATATACACTTATATACACAGATAAAATAGCTACAATTATAAAAACAAGTAAAAGCATTCCAGCCGGGGCACAAAAATATAAATTCAACGAAGAGGAGGGTCCCTCAAAACAAAATGTCTCAACTGTTAACTGCTAGGGTAAAGAGATGCCTCTTCAGCATATGGTGAAAGCTGCATAATGCAGATGCCAGATGTGGGGAGGGAGTTCCACAATTTAGGGGCTGCCATTCTCCATACCTCTGAAAGTATACATTATATTGCAAAATTCAGAAAGTGTGGATTTCAAAGGATGACTATGGTTCAGTTCTCATACTGTTTTGAAATGTGCAAATTATGTAGGTTCGCTTTTAAATGAACTGAATTTCTTCCCCATTCCTATAAGAGAGCTCCCTCTGCAGATTTTAATACCCAAAAAGTTTGGTAGCGATGAAGACAGTCTTTCACATATCCTTAGGTACTGCGTTTTGAAGTCCCAATGATCCACTGATCATTGTTACGTTTATAGGGCCATGCATGGCACTTTGAAGCCAAGACAATCAGCTGATCATCGGAACTTGCATAGACTTGTGCAACCTATGGGAAGGGTACAGATCACTATGGGGGCTAACCTGTATCACCCACCTCAAGTATTTGTACTTCAGGAAAGCCTTCCAACTCACCTGAAGAGGTACAGCTTTGGGGAAGAGGTGGTGTATTGACTTAAACAGTAACTCAGTAGAGGCTATTTGGGAGTAGATTTCTGCACAGTCAATTTCTATGCTTTCATGGGATTGTTTTGTTGTGTGTTATGGAGGCTTATATTTTAATGTTTCTGTATAACATTACACAAATGTCTGGCTACCATCAGAAATTTGGGGACAGGGGAGTTGATGGCCTGGGAGAGGGCATTCTTGGTGGCAGCCCCTAGGTTGTGGAATTCCCTCTCTATAGAAGTGCGCCTAGCACCATCCCTGTACAGTTTTCAGCAAATGCTGAAGATGCACCTCTTTACCCTGGCCGTTGACACCTGAGATGTGTGTTTTCACGACCCATCCTATTCTTGTGGCTGTAATTTATTTTACAGTCAACTGTTCTTAATATAGAATTTTAAACTGTTGTAACCCATCCTGGGACCTGCTGATGAAGTCAGGTAATAATAATAATAATAATAATAATAATAATAATAAGAAGAAGAAGAAGAAGAAGAAGATGCAGATCTGATGTAGTAAAATAAAATTGGGCCTAGTTTAACCACTTATTCTGGGGTGTTGCCTCTCTATTTCTATCCTCTCTCTGTAATGTATCCTCACAATTTTCAGAGTATCATTTTTCAATCATAAGTCATTGTATTCTGAGGCCATCAATATTACCTTCTTAGTGAGTTTACTGGGTATGACCAAATTAACTCAAAGATTTCGTATAGAGTGATGAAAGTGGAGGGGCCTATTAAAGGAGTGTTGGCAAAGACAACCTGCACATCCTTGACACAAACCTAGACAATAACAAACCTGAGGACAGGATAAGAAGTGATATTTAGCTCTGTTGTAAGCAGGTATTTGAGCACTCTGAGTAAATTGAATTTCTGCCTCCTGCCACTTGACTCTCCAGAGGATGTGAGCCTTGGTGTTACATGTGTCAGACCAGAGGCTCCTGTCTAGTCCTTTATCAACACCTCTTCAGAGTATCAGACGCAAGTTTTCCAGTTCTGCTGCTTGTTAAGACTTTAAATAGAGATGGAAGGGGCTGGACAGAGAACCTTGTATATTTAAAGCAGCTTTTGCCAACCTGGTGCCCTCCAGATCTTTGAGCTGCAATGGATAAGAATGGACATGGATCCCCATATATTTCTAGCAGCCTTCACCAACCTGGTGTCCTCCAGATATTTGGACTATAATTTCTATGCCTCATCCAGCATGACCATACTCCCATCAGCTCCAACATCATATGACTATGCCATGGCTGGGACGGGTGGGACGTTGTCCATCTGGAAGACACCGGGTTAGCAAAGGCTGATGTAATGTGGGTGCTTAGTCGCTTAGGTAAAACTGCCCACATCTAGGAAATGAGGACACTCCAGTCTCAACTGATCCATCCATATTATTCCAGGGGTGGAGAACCGGTGGCCCTCCAGATGTTCTTGGGCTATAAACCCTTTCATCCCTGACCATTTACAATGCTGGCTGGGGACGATGGAACGTGGAGTCCTTAACACCAGGAGAACCAGAAGCTCCCCAGTCCTGCCCTATAACTTCTCAAGGGTGTGTTATTTTTCCTGGGATGGGGGAGGAACTGACATCGGGAAAGAGCTGAACTTCCCGTTTTCCTCGGCAAAACTAAGAAAGAAAAGACACTGTGTCAAGCTGGCAGAGTGTGGGTGGGGGCGGGACACTTCTCATCAAACGTGCCCTTCTTCAGAGGAGGATCTGAGAAATCAGCTTTGTGGCTGGCAGTCAGACAGTATTTATTCATTTATTGGTATTTGTTAGATGCCCAATAGCTAACATTCTCTGGGCAGCATGCAGAACACAATTTTTAAAAAAAACCAAATAACATACAAAATGCAATTGTAGAAAGCAGCATTACAGCAATAATAATAATAATAATAATAATAATAATAATAATAATAATAATAATAATAATAATACTTTTTTATTAGTTGCCTTATACCAAAGCCTCTATACAACCGTAGGCTGCAATCCTACACACAGAGTACGTTCTGTTACACGCAATGACATTCACTTCTGATTAGATATGCACAGGATTGAATCATAGGGCTACAATGTGTTGTACAGTTACTAGAGAGTAAGGGTGGGGGCTAAGGGTAAATGCTTCCTTTTGTGCAATCTAGTTGGATTGTGGCTGAAGTGAGATTTTGCATTCTGAATGTTCAGCTTGCAGCTGGAAAAAATGCACTCCTCTGGGCCCAAAGATCCAAGACATCAGTGGGACGTACAAGAGCATGCCAAGGCTCTGAACCTGCTTATGGGAGGTGTAGAGGCTGTTGCAGCAACCGTGGCAATTACAGTGACAAGACTACTTTTTCCCCGCTGGGCATCTATGTGTCCAGTGAAATTTTATGCTATCCTCACAAGAGGTCAACACTAGATATATTTTTTTAACATCTAGGCATATGCAAAATCCAGTGGAGAGATTTCATTTTGCAGTTGTTTCATGATGAAAGCAACTAATATCAGCAGAAAACCCAGCAATTCAAAATTTGTTTTTAAAGCAAACCTTTATTAAAATATATAAATACACACAAATATACAATTTTTATCTATCTGTTGTGCTGCATTGACTTCAACTTAATATACTCATTAATTACTATGGGAGTACTTTGTTACTTTTTAAGTAGAATTTCGTTTGTGGTTGAATGTAATACAAAGCCCCCTCTTGATTGTAAGCCCTGAAAATTCAGGTTACAGTATTTAGAAAATCGACTCCCTTTCTTTGCAAAGATTTGTTTTCATTATCTTTTTCCTCTTTTTTTTATATAACGTGTCAGCTTTGCTATTGAAGTGAATCCCAAATTTTATCAACCCGTTCCTTCATTGGTTGTATGTCCTGCAACTCCCATTTGCTTGCATATAGCATCCTTGCTGCTGCAAATTCAAAATTTGGTGGCTTCCAGTTGAATAATATGGGTGAAGATAGACATAATGGGGGGGTATTGTTCTAAACAGTTACAACAGCAGATTGACTTTTCACTGCACAATGTCTTTTCCCCACTGTTTCCTCTCCACATGTGCCCCCTGTCTACCCTCTAAACCTGCTCCAGGGGTTCCTCCAACTGTCTGGATCATATTAGGAGATGTGCTGGGGACACACAGGGAGAGGAGAGGATGGAGAAATTACATTGTGAAACTAAAAGCTGTTGTCCTAGCCTAACGATTTAGCTGAATACTGCCAGTGTTTTTTTTCCAGAAGTGGGGCCTGTTTGAAGCCCCTTGACTTCAATCTCTTCAAATATAACTGTCTTCTCCAAGGTTGAGTGCTAAGAATACCAATTCTGCATATCTGTAGAAGAAGCCAGCAGTGAATGGCACTGATTGGCTAAGACCCATGTGCCACAAAACCACCTTCTTGCCTTTCTTATGTAGGCGACCTGGCCACAGCATCAGGAGAGAGGCAAGATTGACAGCTGGGTCAGCGTTCAATTAGCAGCTGGGCATGTCTGCCATTTCAATTGTGAAACCGGCAAACAGCTAGATTCACACCACAGCTGAAAAACCTGCTCTGATTATTGTTGTTGTTGTTGTTGGTCATATCCAGATTAATTTATTTGTTCCTAGTCAACAGATCATTACAAAACAAAAGTTTAACAGAATGAAAGTAACACAAGATAACATCAATAGAAGTTTAACCCAGACTAGGGATGGGTGAGAAATTCAATTCAGTTTGCATTTCAAGACATTTCTGTTAAATCTGCACTTTCCAAAACAATATGAGAACCAAAACATAGCCATCTTTGTCTGAATTTTGCAGTGCAGTTCGCCAACCAAACAATGTTTACAAAAATGCATATATTAGGGGAAACTGTGCATAAAAGGTTTCCCCTAATATATAGGCAAGTTTCCCCAATACATGTCTGAAAATTACATAGAAAAATATATGATGAGGAATTGCTTGCACAAATTTATTTATTTATTTATTTTATTATTTGATTTATATCCCGCTCTTCCTCCTGGAAGGAGCCCAGGGTGGCACAAATGCGTCCATTAGTTAAAATTGCCTACAAAAATGTGTTTATTAGAAGACATTTGCAGTAAAATGCTGGAGAATTTTCATGAGGTTTCTTTTTAAAAAAAGAAATGCAAATTGCTGCAGTAATGTGAAGGTAAAGGTATCCCCGCACTTGTAGTGCGAGTCGTTTCCGACTCTTAGGGTGACGTCTTGCGACGTTTACTAGGCAGACTGTATATATAGGGGGGGTTGACAGTTCCTTCCCCGGCCTTTCTTTACCCCCCAGCATATGCTGGGTACTCATTTGACCGACCACGGATGGATGGAAGGCTGAGTGGACCTCGACCCATTTTACCGGAGATTCGACTTCCTCCTTCCGTTGGAATCGAACTCTGGCTGTGAGCAGAGCTTCAGCTGCGTTACTGCCGCTTACCACTCTGCACCACAGAGGAACTTGCAGTAATGTAGAGAACTGAATTTAAGAATGGAAAAACGAGAGAACGAAAACTGATATTTCCATCCGTAACTCAGACCAAAATAAACTAAGAACATAACATAAGAGCTTGCTGGATCAGGCTAACGGGCCATCAAGTCCAGCATCCTGTTCTCACACTGACCAGCCAGATGCCATAATGGGAAGCCAGCAAGTAGGACCGGACCACAAGAGCACGCTCGCCTCCTGCAGTTTTCCAGCAACCGGTAATTGGAAGCATACTGCCTCCGACAGTGCAGGCAGAGTATAGTTATTGTGGCTGGTAGCCTTTGATACCTTCATCCTCCATGAATTTGTCTAATCCTCTTTTAAAGCCCATCCAAGTTGGTGGCCATCAGTGCCTCCTCTGGGAGCGAATTCAATGGTTTATCTATGTGCTGCATGACGAAGACGTTTCTTTCCTCCTTAAAATAACTTAAAATGCTGCATTTCCCTGGCGGGTCACAGCATGCCCCTTTAAAAATGAAACAAAGAGTTCCTTTTAAAACAAATATTAACATGAAATCAACTGAGATGAAATAAAATGAATGTATGCAAATTTGGATATAATGATGTAAAACCTAAAGGAATAAAAGGAGACAGCATCCTCTCTTGAGACTTAGTCTCCGCACATCAGTGGCTGCAGACAGAAAATGTGCAGTCTTTATAGTTGTATATTTATCTTGTCCTCCCAGAAGATAAATTATAGACTTCTCCCCATCTCTCCCTAAAATGTGTCCCAAGTTTTGCTCTCTTAATGCATTATATATTAGTCACTTGACACATATGGAGTCTCCAAGAGAATTAAAAAATGTTAACAAGCATAAAGCTTGACATCAAATCAAGAAAAGGAACAATGTATCACAATAAAAGCCATATGATAACCTATAACAGCAGTGGAGGCACTGTTTTACAGTGGTTCCGATCCTATCTCCAGGGTCGCTCTCAGAGAATAGCATTGGGTGATTGTCTTTCAGCCCCCTGGCAGCTGTGCTGTGGGGTGCCACAGGGTACCATCTTGTCCCCCGTGCTGTTTAACATCTATATGAAGGCCTTGGGAGCAGTCATCAGGAGCTTTGGCGTGAGGTGTCAGCAGTATGCTGATGATATCCAGCTCTATTTCTCCATAACATCTGAATCGGGAGAGACCGTGCAAGCCCTGGACCCCTGCCTGGACTTGGTGGTGGGCTGGATGAGGGCCAATAAACTGAGTGTGATCCTAGCAAGACCGAGGCGTTGTAGGTTGGTGGTTCCCGAGTTTGGATAATTGGTCAGTTGCCTGCTTTGGATGGGGTAGTACTCCCTCTGAAAGAGCAGGTCTATAGCCTGGGGTACTCCTGGATCTATCTTTGTCGCTAGAGACCCAGGTGACGTCAGTGGCTAGGAGTGCCTTTTACCAGCTTTGGCTGGTGAGACAGCTGCGGCCATTTCTGGACTGGAATAGCCTGACCACTGTTGTCCATGCACTGGTAACCTCCAGGCTGGATTACTGTAATGCACTCTATGTGGGGCTGCCCTTGAGGTTGGTCCGGAAGTTGCAGCTGGTGCAAAATGCAGCGGCGAGACTGCTCACTGGGGCAGGGTATCACCAACATGTTACCCCACTGCTGAAAGAATTGCACTGGCTGCCCATTTGCTACCAGGCCAAGTTCAAGGTTCTAGTTTTGGTGTACAAAGCCCTATACAGCTCGGGACCAGGATACCTGAAAGACCGTCTTACCCTTATATACCCAGTCGATCACTGTGCTCTGCAGGTGAGGGCCTCCTGAAGATACCATCTTATCAGGAGGTCCGTTCTGCACAATATAGGAAACCAACCTTTAGTGTGGCAGCACCTACCCTGTGGAATTCCCTCCCTTTCAATATTAGGCAGGCGCCATCTCTGCTATCTTTTCGGCGCCTTTTGAAGACTTTCCTCTTTCAACAAGCCTTTTAGGTTGAGACCTATCTCAGTCTGCGTCTGTGTTAGAATTGCTTAATATGTTTGTTAATAATGTTTTTAACCCTTTTTTAAAGTTGTTTTTTAAAAATGTTTTTAACTTTTTTGTTTTAATGTATTTTAAAAACTGTTTTTATGATGTTTTAAAGGGTTTTTAGCACTTTGTTTGACACCCTGGGCTCCTGCTGGGAGGAAGGGCAGGATACAAATTAAATAATAAGTAATAATAATAAATAAATAAAATATTCATAAACATGCCTTTATTAGTGAAAATAACATACACAAGCGCGTTCTATAAGGGAAAATTGCCCTGCAAAAATATGCACATTAGACAAAATTGCATGCAAAAGCATGCACCTTAGGAGAAATTTGTACTAAAATGCTGATGAATTTTCATCATGATGATTTTAATCATGCTGATTATTTTTTTAAAAATCGCAAACTGACGTGGAAACATGGAGAAGGGAACTTAAACATGGAGAAGGGAACTTAAGACTGGAAAAATGAGAAACCATATTTGATGGATTCGCCCTGCTGGTGCACCTGTGCCATGATCAGCGTCCTTTAATCGGCTCACCTCAACAATCAGGGGGCCACATTCTGCACTAACTGCAATTTCCAAACAGTCTTCAGATCTAGCCCCACATAATTTAGGAAGGGCTGTAGCTCAGATGTAGAGCAATGCCCTTGCATGCAGAAGGTCCTAGGCTCAATCCCCAGCATCTCCAGGTAGGATTAGGAGAGACCCCTGCCTGAAACCCATGAGAACCACGGCCAGGCAGTATAGACAATACTGAACTAGCTGGACCAGAGGTTTGATTCAGTATCGGGCAGCCTCCAGTATTCCTAATGTGCACTGCAGTAATCCAGTCTTGAGGTTACCAGTGCATAGCTTACCACAGCCAATGATTATGTCAATATTTTAATGAAAATGTTGTTATTGTTATAATCCACAATTTTACTTCCTCTTGCCCCAACTCATCTCTTCTGTGTCTGCCCCTTGGTCAACAGTGAAAACTGAGAGGACTTTCTTCTCCCAGTCCTGCCTGCCTTCAGTTCGGTACCACAGTTTTCACAACTCCCTCTGGAATAGTGGTGTTATGTTTTACATGCACCCATCTGCATGTTCCTGATAAACTGTTTCTCTTGCAAAAAACATAAAAGAGGCATGATATGGTTTGCTTTGCAGAAATAGAGACTTTTGCCAAAAAAATTATTGGATTCAGTAGGAAGGACAGATCTTTAAAAAGAAATAATCCTTGTATTTTTTTTAAAAAAAGATATCAGGAGGACTGGGATGAAATTATATGCAGAGTAGTACTTCTTAGCTTTTATGCAGTCCTTCCTATGCGTATCATATCTGATGATGCCTCTCTTTTTATTTTATTTTTGTTCTCATGCCATCCCTGAGAGGTATTTTATTTCTTTATTTACATTTTTTATATCTTGCCCTGTGCTCAATACTCTGGAAGAGTTAAAATAATAATAAAAAATGAATAACATGTTACAATATTTACTTGAATATTTTAGGCTCAAGAGAGGACAAAAATGCAGATAATAAATGGTTTCAAAGCAGAGGACTCTCCTCTCACAAGGGTAATTCAAGCTCCTCAGATTCTTCAGCCCCTGCTATTTATGGGCCTGCCACCCTAAATGTGTACCCCAGCACCCCTCCAGCAAGGAAACAACCAGGACACCCTTCCTTTGTACTCACATCACTTCCTTGCCTCTCAACAAACAAAGAACCATCGCCTCCTTGCCTCCTTGCTTGATCTTCCATCCAGATTAACCCATTCCTCAGTCTATGTCTCTCCCTTTCATCAAGGGACGAGTATAACTACAGAAATAGCTGCTCACTGTTCCCATTTCACAGACAGAAAATTCAAAGTGCTGAATAAGCTCTGATCCCATCGCTCTGGTACTTATGAGGAGGCTATTATGCTTCTAGAGGTAACTAGCGTGCCATTAGAAGGTTCTGGGTCTTATTTATTTATTTATACAATATCTCTGTTCCATCATGCTGTAAAATATGAGGGCGGTATACTACAATTTTTTTTAAAAAATAAATGAGTGTGCATTTAGAGCTGCTGCATGGGGACTGCTTCAAGCTAGGGTTGGTGTCAGGGGCTGGCATCACTGGGCACCTGTGGAGGCCCACTCCTGAACAGTCTCTGGAGACTCATGGCTCCTGCCACTTTTCCTCCTTGCTTGAAATGCCTGGTCCTCTGACCTCTCCATGCAAGCAATGGAAAGGATAAGGAGCAGTAACTTCTGCATGTCCTCTCTTTCTGGGATGTGAACTATTGGGTCCAAACGGAAAGATGAGCCCCCCACAAAAAAAACCCCATGAAATCATCACTGTTTCAATCAATGGAGATTATTATGTTGAGTTTAGAGGCAGGCATGCAGACTGGAGATAGAGAAGGGACAGTTCTTTCCTGGTTTGGATTAAAATGCAGCCGACAGAAGAATTTTCCAGGAGTAGTTTGCCTAAGTGGGACAGAGCTGCAGCAACAGCCTCCTAGCAGTGGAGTTGCTGTGGCCTAGTAGGAGGGGTAGGGCAAAGGTGATGGTGGGCTGTGAGCTGTGTGGAGTTGACACACAGGTAGGAGCACTGCATTGGATCCAGCAGTGTGGTCAGGGCTACCTGACCACACTACACCATATAAAGCATGGTAAATAGGGTTGCCAGGTCTCTGGTTTTCACCCAGAGACTCCAGGTTTTTGCCTCTCCAGATCTCTGGGTGAGTCATCTCAATCTCCGGACTCTCAGCTTTCATTTTTTACAAAATAATTAATTATTCTATGCAGCATATGTATTTTACACCTCCAGTGAATGTGTATATGGACTCTTTCCAACAAACCTGTGAGGTAGGGTTACCGATTGAAAACCAAGGCAGCTCACAAGAAATAAATTCATTTAAAATTCAGTAACCATAAAACAAGTATAAAACAGTTGTAAAACAGCTTAAAGTGGCATGTTTCTGAATTTGAGGGTTGGTTGAATGAAGTTCCTTATCACTTGAGGTTGCAGTCCTGTGCATGCTTCCCCATTTGAGTAAGCCCCATCGAATATACTGGTATTTGGTTCTGAATACACATGCATAAGATTACACTACAAATATCTTTACAGGTTTTGTAAATAATAAACATCTTTGACAGTCATGCTTATATAAATATTTCTTTATACTATGTACCGATAGGTATCTGATTTCACACTATGGTTGTACATTATTATTTTCTCTACATTTTAAGTGTGCCCTTCTTCCTTGGGGTGGTCATGGTTCCCCTCAGTTGTTTTCACCCTGAGGGGCAGATTAGGCTGAGAAATGGTGAGTAGTTGTCCCATCCAGAGCTGGAACCACAAGATGGAGATGCGGGTGCAATTAAAACTTGCTTTATTAGAGTAATGGATACATCTAGGACATTGCGCTTCATATAGAAACCTGCCTTACTCACTAGAAACCCCTAACTACAGTCTAGACATGCTCTGCGGCACGTGAAGGAAGTTGACTCAGCGACTCCCCTCTTTGAGAGGCCAGCTTATGTAGGGAATGTTTTCGATCGTAATCTCTGACTCCTTCGTAAGTCCTGTCTCTGCCCTGTCCGTTTCTCATGGCGGTGGGCACAAGGCGAGGGGGGTTGTGTTTCCAACAGCTCATTGGAAGACACCTGCTCTTGGGCTGCAGGCTCGAGGTCAGGAGGTGGCGTCACGCTGGAAGCGTCCTGGGAACTGCTTGGCAAGGGAGGAGTTGGTACAACCTCTGGGGCATCCCCTGATTTATTTTATTTATTTATTTATTTGTTTCATTTTTAGACCGCCCATAGCTAGTAGCTCTCTGGGCGGTGTACAAAACAGATTAAAAATACAATATTATAATAAAATCAATCACATATATCAACAACAATATTAAAATAAAGCGTAGACATAAACATTAACATTAAAAACATTAAAAAGCCTGGGAGTACAGCCAGGTCTTAACCTGGTGCCTAAAAGAAAGCACCGTAGGTGCCAGGCGTATCTCTTCAGGTAAGCTGTTCCACAATTTGGGGGCCACTACAGAAAAGGCCCTAGATCTGGTAACAATCCTCCGGGCATCCTGGTGAGATGGTACCCAGAGGAGGGCCTTAGATACTGAATGAAGTGAACGGGTAGGTTCATAGCGGGAGAGGTGTTCCACAAGGTACTGTGGTCCCACACCGTGTAAGGCTTTATAGGTCAAAACCAGCACCTTGAATCTGGCTCAGAAACAAATAGGTAGCCAGTGCAAACGGGCCAGGACAGGTGTTATATGCACAGACCGATTGGTCCTCGTCAATAGCCTGGCTGCCGCGTTTTGCACCAGCTGAAGTTTCCGAACTGTCTTCAAGGGCAGCCCTACGTAGAGTGCATTACAGTAATCCAGTCTAGAAGTTACCAGGGCGTGAACAACTGAAGCGAGATTGTCACTGTCCAGATAGGGGCGTAGTTGGGCTACTAAACGAAGATGGTAAAATGCATTCTGAGCCACCGAGGCCACTTGAGCCTCAAGCGACAAGGAAGGGTCAAAAAGGACCCCCAAACTATGAACCTGTTCTTTCAAGGGGAGTGTAACCCCATCTAGAACAGGATGAATATCCACCATCCGGGCAGGGAAAGAGCTCACCAACAGTGTTTCAGTCTTGTCTGGATTGAGTTTCAGTTTATTAGCTCTCATCCAGTCCATTATTGTGGCCAGGCAGCGGTTTAGCACATCAACAGCCTCACCTGAAGAAGGTGAAAAGGAGAAATAGAGCTGCGTGTCATCAGCGTACTGATGGCAACGCACTCCAAACCTCCTGATGACCGCACCCAGAGGCTGCATGTAGATGTTAAAAAGCATGGGGGACAAAACCGACCCCTGAGGGACTCCACAATGGAGAGTCCAGGGTGTCAAGCAATGTTCCCCAAGCACTACCTTCTGGCGACAATCCACTAAGTAGGAGCAGAACCACTACCAAGCAGTGCCCCCAACTCCCAACTCTGCGAGTCTCCCCAGAAGGATACCATGGTCGATGGTATCAAACGCCGCTGAGAGATCAAGGAGAATCAACAGAGTCACACTCCCTCTGTCCCTCTCCCGACAAAGGTCATCATACAGGGCGACCAAGGCTGTTTCAGTGCCAAAACCGGACCTAAAACCGGATTGAAACGGATCCAGATAATTGGTTTCATCCAAGAGCGCCTGGAGCTGGCCAGCGACCACCCGCTCCAAAACCTTGCCCAAGAAAGGGACATTCGCCACCGGTCTATAGTTGTTAAGAACATCTGGGTCCAAAGAAGGTTTCTTTAACAGAGGTCTCACTACTGCCTCCTTGAGACTACCAGGGACTACTCCCTCTCTCAAGGAGGCATTTATCACCTCTTTGGCCCAGCCGGTGGTTTTGGTCCTGCCAGCCTTCACCAGCCAAGATGGGCAAGGGTCCAGAGCAGATGTGGTCGCCCGCACCATTCCAAGCACCTTGTCCACTTCCTCGAGCTGCACCAACTGAAACTCATCCAATAATGAAGGACAAGGCCGCGCTCTGGACACCTCAATGGATTCTGTTATAACATCAGAGTCTAAGTCCCGACGGATGCATGCAATCTTGTCCTGGAAGTGCTCCGCAAATTCGTTACAGCGGGCTTCCGATGTTTCTTTAGTATCGTGAGAGCCAGAATGTAACAGCCCACATACTACCCTAAACAGCTCCGCTGGGCGGCAAAGAGATGATCTAATGGTGGCAGCAAAATAAAACTTTTTTGCCGCCCTAACCGCTTTTACATACATCTTAGTGGAAGCACTTACCAAAGCATGACTACATCCGTCAGGAGTTCGCCTCCATCTGCACTCTAGCCTCCTTCTCTCTTGCTTCATCACTCTCAGCTCCGGGGTATACCACGGTGCTGTATGAGTTCTGCACTGAAGGGGGCGCGTGGGAGCGATCGTGTCAATGGCCTGGGTCATCTCTGTATTCCACAGGTCAACAGGAGCGCCAGTACTATCAGCCGGAAAGACTCCCACCTCTGCAGAGGGAAAGGGTTGTCGTAAGTCTAAAACTCAGCAAGCGGTGATCTGTCCATGACAACGGAGTAGATGAAAAATACCCCACCCTCAGATCACCATCTCCATGACCAGTGGCGAAGATCAAATCAAGCGTATGTCCTGATACATGCGTCGGGCCAGTAACAATTTGAGACAGCCCCATGGTTGTCATGGAGGCCATGAAGTCCTGAGCCACCCCAAACAAGACAGTCTCGGCATGAATGTTGAAGTCCCCCAGTACCACAAGTCTAGGGGACCTCAACAATACCTCTGAGACTATCTCTGTCAGCTCAGCTAGGGAAGCCGTTGGGCAGCAAGGTGAGCGGTACACCAACAGTATTCCCAATCTGTCTCCTTGGCCCAGCACAAGATGAAAACACTCCAGACCATTCGCCATCTGGACAGGGCGCTTGGTGAGAGAGAAAGAACTCCTATAGACCACATCAACCCCACCTCCCCAGCCCTCAGATCTACCGCAGTGCTGCACCGAATACCCAGATGGGCAAAGCTGGGAAAGAGCAACTCCTCCCTGCTCGCTCACCCAGGTCTCGGTAATGCACACAAGATCGGCACCCTTCTCCACAATCAAATCGTGGATAAGGGGAGTTTTATTAACGGCCGACCTTGCATTTAAAAGCAGCACCTGATGGGCCCTTGGGAACGACTGTGGGCGGCGCACTCTCCTCTACGGAGCTCGCGCCACCCATGGGAATTGTCTGGAGTTCAAGTTTACTGGTCCCCCCAAGGCCCCGAGCAGACTCAACAACTCCTGGGTCTTCCACACCTTCTAGCAGCTGAGGTGCCTGAAACTCATGCCTCTCCCCTCCCTGCTCCTTCAGGGAGAGCTGAGGCTCAACAGTAGTCCGTGGTCACTCAGTAAAATTTTTGTAGCTGATTTCTATTTTTAAAAAATAATTAAAATGATTTACATGCAAGCAAAGTTTATTAGGAGATCCACATAATACCTTTAAAGCACATCCAATTTGCATTTAAAGCACATGACTTCCCTGAAAGAATCCTGGGAAGTGTAGTTTCCCCCTCACAGTTATAGTTCCCATCACCCTTAACAAATGACAATTCCGATGATTCTGTGGTGGGATTCATGTGCTTTAAATATATGTTGAATGTGCTTTAAATGCATGGTGTGGATCTGCCCTAGGTATGCACTGCATTCATTAGTGAATTGAAAAGAATAATTTTAAAAGATACTTTTTGAAACAGGCAGTAGCTCAGTGGCAGGGTACACACTTTGCATGCAAAGGTCCAAAATCCAATCTCTGGAAAAGATAATTGCCTGGAATCCTGGAAAGCCAATGTTAGTCCATGTCATCAGTACCAAGCTAGATGACAGCAAATGGTCTGTGTCAGTATAAAGCAGATTCCTTTGTTCCTAAAAATGGAAAGAGACCCAAGGCCCACAGTGACTCCAAAATTTATTTATGTATTTTATTTACAACATTTATATACCGCTTTATTGTAAAAAACCTCAAAGCGGTTACAAATGGAATTAAAACAATAACATTATTGGCAAAAACAGTTAAAATCTTAAAAACATTCAAAATAATAAAATCAACAATGAGTTAAACACACATAAAAACAGATAAAAATAGCTTCTACTTGCCTGGGTAGGCTTGCCTAAAAAAAATGTTTTTAGCAGGTGCCAAAAAGAGTATAATGAAGACATCTGCCTAATGTCAATAAGCAGGGATTTCCAAAGCATAGGTGCTGCCACTCTGAAGGACTGCTTTCTTACATGAGCAGAACAGGTACTATGTGGAACCCATAACATGGAAAGTACACCTTGAACTTGGCCTGGTAGCAAATTAGCAACCAGTGCAGATTTCAGAGCAGAGATGTTATGTGCTGATAGGGTCTCACTCATGTCAGCAATCGTGCCACAGCATTCTGCACTAACTGCAGCCCCCAGATCAGGTTGTGCTGCATGGGGATTTCTGTGACCTTGGCTGACTGGCTGCCAGGATATTTTTAGTTTTGGTTAGGAACCTGACTAGTTGTGGAATGCTGAGTTTTCTGCCTTACTTGTAGGAATCTTGTGGTTGGTATGGTATTGCATTTAGAAAATCATAATTGTATTTTCTTTTTTCTATTTCCATTTCATTTACCTCTGACCTTACTCCCTTACATCCATAAAAGCAACAATAGTGGTTCCATGTGCTCAGCTTAACCTCCTTAAGCCCACTGATAATGCACCTTATTGTTTGCATGGCGGTTTGTTTCTTGTCCAATAGTAGTAAAAGGGAACTCACACACTGGGAAGTGTGGCTTCAATTGCTATTGTTCTCAAGCTACTGCCCATGAAGGTAGACCAAACCATGTGTGTTTTCTCTCTGTTAATTTTTACTCACTGGAATTGGGTTGGCTATCAAAGTGAGTTCATAGCAGCCCACAGGGGAGACAGAAAAGAGTAGAGAACCTTCTCAACTCTTACTCATTCCTCAAACCTCTCTCTGAAGTGAAGCGTCAAGTCTGTAGAAAAGTTTGGAACAGCCATGTTAAAAGGCAGGTAGGCATTTCAGGCAGGGGGTTGTCAACCCTGGTTTTATATGGATATCTTTGCAGAGGATCTCTAGTCAAGCCTTACTAACAGCACAATCCTAACCATATCTACTCAGAAGTAAGTTATGTTGAGTTCCATGGGGCTTAGGTCCTTAGTAAATGTGCTTAGAATTGCAGCCTTAAGGGGCATCCATCTTCAGTCCTGAGTGTTCCCATCTAACATCTCTACAACACTAGGCTCCCTTCTTCCTACAATGGCCTTCTGGTGACCGGCCTGGCCTGAGGGCACTTAAATCCTTCTTGCCAGAAGCAAGTAGGCTAGATTAAATGTTTCCTATGCAGGCTCCCTAAGCAGATGAGAAGGAATGATCCTGTCACTTTAGCTGGACCTGGGAACACCATCAATTAGCTAAGATTTCTATCTTAATTTCCAATCAGAGATTTTTGTTTGTTTGAGTGGTATGCTCCAAGCAACTGTGGTTGATCCTTAATGTATCATGCTTAATAACGTCACTAGGGCCTGCCCCTGTGACATCACTAGAACCCACACCCATGCCATCCCTCAGGATTTGGGATGGTTCTGAGCTAGCAACCCTAAAATAAACTCTCATTAATATATGGAGAAAGGACAAAAAATAGGGAGAAATCTTTGGCACAGCACTATATCAGCCATAGCTCACCTGGCCAATGGCTAAGGATGATGGAATTTATGGTCCAGCAACATTCGGAGGGCCACAGGTTATCCAACCCTGGCTTGCCCTAGTAGGCCAGAATGGCTCAGGAGCTTGTTAGTGCTGGACTAGGATTTCCAGAATACCTGTGGCTATGATCCTCAGATTCAGTGGGTGGCCTGAAAGGTAAATATTGATGTCAGCCAGGGGCATCTCTGGGCTGGTCAGCCAGCAGGTCCATGCTTCACTCATTTGCTTTTAAAGAAACTTGAGGTGAAAGCTTGAGGGGGACCACAAATAGCAGAATTTGCTCACCACTTTTATTTTTTCCCATTTAACAAGATTTATTTAACGACTTACAGTGAAAAAAGCAGATAAGAGAAAAATAAACTCATTTGAAATGTGGTGTTGGAGGAGAGCTTTGCGCATACCATGGTCTGCGAAAAAGACAAATAATTGGGTGTTAGAACAAATTAAACCAGAACGATTGCTAGAAGCTAAAATGATGAAACTGAGGTTATCCTACTTTGGACACATAATGAGAAGACATGATTCACTAGAAAAGGTGATGATGCTGGAAAAAACAGAAGGGAGTAGAAAAAGAGGAAGGCCAAACAAGAGATGGATTGATTCCATAAAGGAAGCCACGGACCTAAACTTACAAGATCTGAACAGGGTGGTTCATGCCAGATGCTCTTGGAGGTCACTGAATCTCAGTTTCATCATTTTAGCTTCTAATGATAGTTCTGGTTTAATTTGTTCTAACACCCATTTATTTGTCTTTTTCGCAGTCCATGGTATCTGCAAAGCTCTCTTCCAAAACCACATTTCAAAGGAGTTGATTTTTCTCTTATCCGCTTTTTTCACTGTGCAACTTTCACATCCATACATGGAGATCGGGAATACAATGGTCTGAATGATCCTGACTTTAGTGTTCAGTGATACATCTTTGCATTTGAGGATCTTTTCTAGTTCTCTCATAGCTGCCCTCCCCAGTCCTAGCCTTCTTCTGATTTCTTGAATATTGTCTCCTTTTTGGTTAATGGCTATGCCACGGTATTGATAATCCTTGACAAGTTCAATGTCCTCGTTGTCAACTGTAAAGTAACATAAATCTTCTGTTGTCATTACTTTAGTCTTCTTGACGTTCAGCTGTAGTCCTGCTTTTGTGCTTTCCTCTTTAACTTTCATGAGCATTCATTTCAAATCATTACTGGTTTCTGCTAGTAGTATGGTATTGTCTGCACTCCTTAAATTATTGGTATTTCTCCCTCCAGTTTTCACACCTCCTTCATCTTGGTCCAGTCAAGCTTTCCGTATGATATGTTCTGTGTATAGATTAAACAAATAGGGCTAATATATGCATTTTTGTAAACATTGGTTGGAGAACTGTGTCGCAATATTTGGACACGTGTGAATTTCATTGAATGGCTCTGTTTCATTTCTCATACTCTTTTGGAAAGGGTGGATTTGGTAGATTCACTTTTAAATGCAAATCTGAAGCAAATGTCTCCCCCATCCCCAGAGAGTGGTATATAAATATTTTTATAAATAAATAAAATTAAATATATTTTTATTGCTAATGTCAGCTGACAATGTTTCTTTTCCCTCTGTCATATTTGCAAAAGATAAAAATAACAAACCAACACAGATTCCTTGGTGAGGGGTTTTTCCACTGACACCTTTTTTCCAAAAAGAAAAGAAAGGAAAGGAAAAGAATGAGGGCCTGATGCCATGGTGGAAGTTTGTAATTTAAACACTTGAAGAAGAAGGAAAAACATTGCCAATTTTTATTGCTGCTGGCAGGAATTGTTGTGACCAACCATGAGGTGAAGCAATTTCCAGATTTCCTGGGAAGAAATGCACAAATACCTACATACAATGCAGCCATCAGCAGCATTTTAAAGACAATGTTGGTAAGAGCATGAAGCCCTGACATGTTGCCTAGCTGAAAGGTTTCTAAGGATCCCTCCCCTAAAAAAGACAGCCTTATTGCTGCTTTCTTGATCTCTTTGAAGTGCAGGTCTAATTGTATGGTGTCAGACAGTAGGTGCATTGGGGCTAAAAATTTAAGAGGCCCATCAGTGCAGCTTTATTCGGCATAATGGGAGCTGATTAACCAGCCATGTGGAGTGGCAGAAGTAGATCTGAGCGCCGACTGTTCACTTCAGCTGCAAGGAACTTGGCTCTGACAGCAGAACAACTGTGGAGGTGGCGTGGGTGGTTCTGATGCTATAGTTGGCCACAAGTCAATGCAGAGGAGGGGGGCAAATATACTTGACTCTCCCTCAATATGTCCCCTCACTTCATCCCTCTGCTTCTGCATTAGCGGATTTAAAAGTGCTCAGTCTTCTGATAAGGCAAATGTTTGTCTCGTCGATTGCCCAGTTTTGAAGATTCACACCATACACTTTAACCAGTCATGGCTTCCCCCAGAGAATCATGGGAAGGATAGTTTGTGAAAGGTGCTGAGAGTTGTCAGGAGACCCCTATTCCCATCACAGAGCTTCAATTTCTGGAGTTCTCTGGGAAGAGGGATTGACTATTAAACCACTCTGGGAATTGCAGCTGTGTGAGGGGAACAGGAGCCTCCTAACAACTCTCAGCACCTTTCACAAACTACCCTTCCCAGGATTCTTTGGGGGAAGCTATGACTGGAATAACAGTGGAATAAATCTATGGTGTGAATGTGGCCCTAGTTACAAGTGGATCTGTGGCATTTTATGAACAGCTTGAGGAGAGGGCGCAGGAGAGGCAGTGAGAGGAGCCTCTACTTTTACTGCAGTGCCTGCCAATCATCTAGATCAGCCATCCCCAACCTCGTGCCCTCCAGATGTTGAGGGTTACACTTCTCATCAGCCTGTCTACATTGTGTCCAAAGGGGTATAAATTGTTTAGCTCTCCTCCTGCCCCCATCCCTCTTTTACCTCCAGAACACAAACGTGGGACACAAAAGACTTGAAGGAAGCAAGGCTCAGGCTGCAATCCCATAACCACTCATTTGGGAGTATGTCCTGCTGAATTCATAGCCTTGATGGCTATACTTGACCTCCATAGGTGGAGGCAGAATGCTTCTAAATACCAGTTGCTGAAAACCATAGCAGGGGAGAGTGCTGTTGCACTTGGCTCCTGCTCTTGGACATCCCATGGGCACCTGGTTGGTGACAGTGAGAACAGGATGCTGGACTAGGTGGGCCACTGGCCAGATCCAGCAGGCTCTTTTTATGTTCTTATGTTCTGAGCAG
This sequence comes from Rhineura floridana, assembly GCF_030035675.1. Lineage (NCBI taxonomy): Eukaryota > Metazoa > Chordata > Lepidosauria > Squamata > Rhineuridae > Rhineura > Rhineura floridana. The sequence continues at coordinate 13,383,727 of NC_084487.1, forward strand.
ATGTGTATAGAATTCATCTGTCATTGGAAAATGGAAATGGACTGCCTTCAAGTCGATCCTTACTTATGGCAACCCTATGAATAGGGTGTTCATGGTAATCAGTATTCAGAGGTGGTTTACCATTGCCTTCCTCTGAGGCCGAGAAGCAGTGACTGGGGCAGGGTCACCCAGTGAGCTTTATGGCTGTGTGGGGATTCGAACCCTGGTCTCCCAGGTCATAGTCCAAGTCCAACGCCTTAACCACTACATCACTGTAAAAGCCCTCATCTGTCATTAGTGATGGACAATTTCAGTTTCTGTTTCAGTTTCTCCAGTCTTCATTTCCGTTCATCACATTCCTGCATCAGTTTTCAAAGAAGCCAAAGACAAAGGTGAAGAAGAAGCCTCTTGCACACAGAAGGTCCCAGGTTCAGTTCCCCAGCATCTCCAGGTAGGTCCGGGAAACAAACCTGTCCAAAAAAATATAAACAAAAACTGGAAAGCTGCTGCCAGTCAGTGTAGACAAAAATATACTAGATGGACCAATGATTTGACTCAAGATAACACAGCTTCCTATGTTCCTATGTCTATATTTCATTGTGCATTTCTCCTAATATACACTTCTTTTTTTATTCAGTTTTGCCTGACATACACATTTGTAAATAATTTTCCCTGAGCCAGTGTTGTATAGTGGTTATAGTGTCAGACTAGGAACCTGGGGTTCAAATCCCAGCTTAGCCATGAGGCTCACTGGGTGACCTTGGGGGCCTGTCGCTGCCTCTGAGCCTAACCTACCTCACAGGGTTGTTGTGAGGATAAAATTGGGAGTGGGAAAGCCATGTTTGTATGCCACGTTGGCCTCCTTGGAGGAAAAGTGGGGAATAAATGTAATAATTAAATAAACAAATAAAACATGTTTGTATGGTACTTTCACAAACATATGTATTTTTATGCACACTTGAGCAGATGCATTTTTGTACCCATTTTGAGGGGGTCGGGGAACTGCATCACAAAATGTGGCGTGCACATTTCAGAGGATAGCTGCATTTTGCATACTGAACTGAATGCTAAGTCTAATTTCTACTGCCTCTTTTTCCATTTCAGATGATATAAAGAAGCAAATTCCACAAAAAGACCTTATTCTGTCACTTGTCATGGCTGTGTCAGAATGGAAATATCAAGATATTGGGATGGGGTGTGCATTAGATGGATGATTAACACAACATAGAGAAATGAGAGGTGTAATTGAGCAGGATATAGAAACTTGGCTGTGTTTTTGTCTTATTTAAACAAAGGTTATGCAGAAAAGTGCGCTGCGGTGACTCATCTATCTGTTTGGAAAGGTATCGTTGCATGAAAAGACAAGTATATATTAGTTATTGTCTACCCATCGGAGACATTTATAAAAGGGGGGGGGCTTGTGCATCTTATTGACGATTATTACAGCCTGCATGCATTATGTTTCATTGTTCTGTTTTGTTATAGGAAAATTTGAATCTTTTTTTTTTCTTTTTTCAAAAAAACAACAACCTCAGAACATAATCCAGGGGAAAAGATGCACACAACTCTATTTCTATGATGTGCGTGTGAGGTGGTGGTAAACACAGCATCGAATCTGCCTGCTTCAGATCCAGGTACACTCCCTGCACCATTTTTATCATGCTCCTGTGTAAGCAAAGAGTGAGCTGCATTGACTAGTCTAGGCATAGGGAATCTTTTTCAGGCCAAGGGCCACATTTTCTTCCACGGGCCACATGCCAGTGGTGATACCAGCCACAGGCAACTATGAAATTAATACCGGTAGGTGGCATTCAATGGTAGGCCTACTCAAAATAAACCCACGGAACTTAACTTAGATTCATTACTTTCAGTGGGTCTACTCTGAGAAGGATTTAGTAATTGCTTTTAAATGTTTTTACTGTTCTAAATCTGCCTGTCCCAAGCTTTGGGTGTTGCTGGACTACAACTCCCATCAGCCCCAGCCAGCATGGCCAACGGTCAGGAATTATGGGAACTGTAGTCCTGCAACATCTGCAGACCCAAAGGTTGGGAAAGGCTGTTCTAAATGCTTTTAGATGGCTTTTAATTTTTTTTTTAAAAAAATGTTTTATATTTGATTTTAAATTGTACCGTTTTAACGTTTTGCTGTTTGCCGCCCTGCGCTCCTTTGGGTGGAGGGTTGGGTTCCTAATGTAATCAATCAATCAGGCCTGTTCCCATTACTGTCCTCAGTGGAGGAAAGCAAGGATGTAGTACAGGAATACCCCGCTATACGGACCTTCACTTTACAGACACTCGCGAGTATGGACATATTAACAGTAGCACCATTCCCTTGTTTACGTACGCTCACTTTGCAAGAACGGACACTTAACGGCATGACGCCACCGCCCGATCAGTTTCCAACTACAAACTTTTTCTTAAAATAAGGCCTACTGTGTTTATTTTAGTTATAAATGCGTTATTTACATCAGTTATGCCCGTATATGACGATTGCAGTGCAGTACATGCATCGATAAGTGAAAAAAGGTAGTGCTTCGCTTTAAGTACATTTTCTGTTTACGTACTCGCTCTGGACCCATTGCGTACGTTAATGCGGGGTATTCCTGTATGTGTTTGTGTGTGGGGGGGGGTGTAGTTGGGCAGAAAACAGGAGTTGGAGTGACAGGTAAGCAGCTCTCCCCCGCCACCATTTTGCAGCTGATATGGTTGGAGTAGGCAGATAATCTGCCCTGTTTTGGTCTTACTGGCACTCAGTCATCTGTCCAGGTCCATCTGACTGCATGTGATTGTGTTAAATTGCATCCCATTGTGTGCTGTTCCATCCTGAGTTTTTATTATTGTTATTGTTCTTGTTCTTGTTGTTATAGTTGTTATTGCTAGCCACTTGTTACCCAAAGGTCTACAAGCGACTTACAATATGGTTAGAAACACAAGTAAATATATTATACCATAAAACAGAAACAAAAAAGAAAATCCATAACAGCCACAGGAAGCTTTGATAGCACACTAATAACAGACATCATCTTAGTCTATCTGGTGCCGAAAAGATGACAACAGGGGCACCAGGTGAACCTTACTGAGGAGAGTATTTCACAAAGGGGAGCCACAACTGAAAAGGCCTTCTCCTGTGTCACCACCCTCTGAGCCACCCTCAGAGGGGGGACCCAGGGAAGGGCCTCAGACAAAGATCTAAGAGTTCAGGTAGGGTCATATTGGGAGAGGCATTCCAGAAGATACTGGGGCAATGAGCCATAAAGAGCTTTAAGGGTCAAACCAGCACTTTGAATTGGGCAAAGAAACATGCAGGCAGCCAATGTAATTGGAACAGGATTGGTGTTATCAGATCTGTTCACCTTGAACCTGTCAACTGTTGGGCAGCTGCATTCTGCACCAACAAGGTTCCAAACCATTTTCAAAGGCAGCCCCATGTAAAGGACATTGCCACAATCCAACCCTGAGGTTACCAGAGCATATAGCATTGTAATCAATTTATCTGCATCCAGGCAGAGTCATAGCTTGCATTTTGAGCAGACTCTTACTTGAAGTACACTTTTCCATTCTTTTCAATGCCTTCACCAGTCAAATATGTAGATAGTGGGTTATCTTTTATATAAAATGCACAGTTTTTGCTCTGCAGTATCTGGAGCCGGGTGTAATCTGACTGGGAGTTATGTTAGTTGAGAGAAAAGGCAACTGAGAGATGACACAATAAAAGTGTGTAAAATTATGCACGGCATGGAGAAGTTGGCTAGAGAAACGTTCTTCTCCTTCACACTTAACATTCGAATCCATGGGCATCTAATGAAGCTGAACTCTGGAAGATTCAGGACAGATAAAAGAAAGTACTTCTTCACACAGTGCATAGTTAAGCTATGGAATGCTCTCCTAGAAGGGGCAGCGATGCCCAGCAAGCTGCATGGCTTTAAAAGAGGATTAGACAACTTCAAGGAGGATAAGGCTAGCAGTGGCTACTGGCCACTATGGCTATGCTCTTCTTCCATGGCTGGAGGCAGGAAATGCTTCTGAATGGCAGTTGCTGGAAACCACCAGAGGGGAGAATGCTCTTGCGCTCAGGTCTTGCTTGTTTAGGGGCATGGGATCAGGTCAGTCCCCTGTGAAAAGCAGATCAAGCCAGTCCCTCCCTCATCCCTTGTGTCATGAGCTTCCCAGACACAGAGTGACCCATAATGCATAGCTCCATCCATATTCTGTTGGCCGAACACAGACAGCATAAGTTCCCATTAGCAAAGCAGGTACGTTAGTGAAAAAAGGGAGGCAAGAAAGAGCCAAAGGTAGCAATCAGACAATTGGATTAGAACAAGGACAAGGTAACAGGTAGGTGGTTTGATTAACGTAATAAGCCCCAGTAAGAGTACACCAGCTACCCGGTAATTATCAAGTGTTTTGTAAGCACCATGATTCTAAAATTCTACACTCTGCTTTTTTGAAAGAAAGAAAGAAAAAGGAGAGAAAGTCCTTTCAAGCAATGGGATTACTGCTGTGGTGAGATTATTATCACCGGGATTATCTGGTTTCCTGTGGCCCAAAAGATTAGGTACATTAAGGGCAACAAATACAATGGACTCCCCCCCCCCTTTCAAAAAAGAGACAGAAGAAGCTTGGCACGTAAAAAATTCACTTGACAATTTTTGATACCTGGTGGGAAATGATAAGACAAGCTGTAAATAACAGTTCTTGGAAGCACGACTTCAATTAGTCAAAATAATTTCTAAGCAGAGATGGGCTGTCTGACGAGGATGGTTGTTGGTTAAACCAAACTTGGCAGTGCAATTTCACTGAAGGGGAATTCAAATGTGAAATGAAGGGTGCTTCCTCAGACAAAACAGCAGATAAATTTCAAATTGTCCAGGCCTATGTTAAGGGAATTATACAGCCACAAGAGAGAGCCAGCATGGATTTTTCACATTCTGAAATGTTAATTGAAAATACCCCCCATGCCATTCTGAGGCTTCCCATAAGCTCATTTCAGAACAAAACCTTACAAAACTTATAGTCTGAACTCAGAAATGCTTGCTTAACAACCCTCTAAATTTTCATGGTGATACACAAAACATTCAGAGAGAATCAAGAGTTCAAAGTGTAAAAAGAGAGAAAGAAAGAAAAACAGACCCCTTTTGGACTTTTTTCTGTCAGAGTTTTCATAAATTATTGAAATTAATTAAAGATCAGCCATGTTCACAGTGTACCTGTAATCCTAAAACTGACTTTGTCCCATGCTGTGACCTTTATCCTGCAGTTAAAAGTTTAAAAAATGCCTAGCTGATTTTTTATTAATTTAAGAAATTTAGTATTGAAGTCAATGATAAGCCTGGGCATGCTCAGTAAGAACCAACTGTCAGTGTTCTAAAAGCCAGACTCACAGCTTCTGGGCTTGCCTGATCAGGGGGCCACACCCACGGCAGACATTTGTTTCACTTTAAACAGTAATGGCTTCCCCCACAGAATCCTGGGAAGTGTAGTTTGTGAAGGGTGCTGAGAGGAGACTCCTATTCCCCTGACAGAGCTCCAATGGCCAAAGTGGTTTAACAGTCAGCCACTCTGATTGAAGCTCTGTGAGGGGAACAGGGCATCTCCTAGCAACTCTCAGCACTAACTACACTTCCCAGGATTCTTTGAGAGAAGCCATGACTGTCTAAATAAAGGCCTGGTGTGGATGTGGCCAGGGGCAGCTTTGGTTTTAATTTGGGTGGGAAGCTACATGTGCCTGCTGTAGAATAAAAAGGTGGAGGAAATGCTGAAAAATGATACTGTTCACAATGTTTTCCTTTTGGAAAGGACAAGGCCTTCCCTTCTGCCGAGTGCCCACCTACCCAGTCTCCTCCCCTCCCCCTTCCTCCCTCCCCCTCCCCTTCCTGCCCTCCTCCTCCCCTCCCTGCCCCTCCCCCAGGTCAGTTTAACCTATCGTAAGCATGATTGCACTGGAGTAAATCTCACTAAAGTCAAAAAGCATGCAAATGATAAAACCTGCCCTCCCCTCCTCCTCCCTCCTATCCCCTCCCTCTTGCCCCTCCCCTCCCCCTTCCTTTGCCCCTCCCTCCCCTATCCCCTTCCAATCCCCTCCTTCCCCCTTCCCCTCCTTCTGCTCCCCTCTCTCCTCCTTTCTTCCTTCCCTCTCCTGTCCCCTCCCCCTCCTCCTCAACCAAGGTCAGTTTTTCCTATGCTAAGCATGATTACATGGGAGTAAATTCCGCTGAACTCAATAAACCAAATCTTCCAAGCTACATAGGAAGTGGGTTGGACTGTGAAAGACCAACCCAAATTTTGTTTGCATTTTGACAAATTTGTAGGGCGGTACAATATCTCAGAGTGGAGGTCAGGTCTCCTGCTCCACTGGTGCATTCACTAGAGCTGTCCAATTTCCCTGCTTTTTAAAGTTTGATACAAACATGTCTTGGCTATAGGTACGTTCTTAAACTGCAAGGGTTTTTTTTTTTGTCTATTAGCGAATAGAAATATGAACATTGGCAAGCAAATTTGAATTTAGATGTCAGAACACAAGAACCAAAGAAGAGCCTTGCTGAACCATATCAATAGCCTACAAGAGGCAGTGATGGCACCAGCTTGGATGGCTTTAAAAACGGGTGAGACAAATTCATGGAGGATAAAGCTATCAAAGGCTACTAGCCATTATGGCTATGCTCTGCCTCCACAGCCAGAGGCAGTATGCTTTTGAATACCAGTTGCTGGAAACTGCAGGAGGGGAGAGTGCTCTTGCGCTCAGGTCCTGCTTGTGGATGGCTGCTGTGATATCAGTATGCTGGGCAAGATGATCCATTGGCCTGATCTATCAGGCTCTTAAGTATTTTGCTCTTATGTTTTTATGTCCGTTTCATGGTCCAGCATGCTTTTTCTCACAGTGGCCAATCAACCGCCTCTAGGACATGAAGGCAACAGCCCTTTCCCATTGTCACTTCCCAGCAACAGGAAATCAGTGACATCTTCTCTCTGGACTGGAGGTTTCAAATAGCCATCAGGACTGGAAATCATTGATAGACTTGACCTGCATGGCTTTATCTTATCCCCTTTTAAAGCTATCTAAGCAAGCAACCATTCAGCTGGTATAGCACAGTGAGGAGGAGAGTATGGCTGGGAGTCCCAAGTCTGTGAGTTCAAATCCCTGTTTGTGTCTCCTGGGTGTCAAGGGCCAGCTAAAGATCACCCCACAGTGAGTGGCTCAGAGGTTACGTGCCCTGCCACCTGTGCAGCCATGGGCAAGCTGCACAGTCCAAGGAGCCCAGTTGCCCCCCAGCTGGCAGTTGTGGACAAGGAAGGGGCTGGCTTGTGCAGCTGTGGCAAGCTGAGCAGCCCTAGCCAGCTGGGGAGGACTAGCCTCAGAGGGAGGCAATGGTAAATCCCCTCTGAATACCGCTTTCCATGAAAACCCTATTCGTAGGGTAGCCATAAGTAGGGATCGACTTGAAGGCAGCCCATTTCCATTTTCAAAATAGCAACCAACACTGCATAGTTTGACAGCAAAGTGTATGAATCAATTATGCAGTATGCAAAGAACTTATTTTATTTACTTTCTTTTCTTACATTTTTATAGCCTTCCTTCCTTTTGTCATAGAACCCAAGGCAGTGTACATGTGCTTCTCATGCAGTCACCCATCCAGGCACTGACCAGTCCTAGGCTTGCTTAGCTTTGCAAGGTGGTGGCCTCATGTTCTTTCTGACTGTACTTTGGGACTCTTGGGACCTTTCCTTTGTAACACTTGGAGACGATTGCATGAGATAGATGTATATTTTCCTGAAAACTCATTTTATCTCAGGATGCCCTCTTTGATTTGGAAAATCCAGGTGCCTGCGCAGGGCTGAGCGATGGGATCTTGACAATGGATGGACCCTAAAGCTAATAGCAACAGCTTTCTGTTTGTTCTTATGATTGTGAGTGCTGGTCATCGACCGTAATAATAAATGATTGCTTGATTGCTTGATTGCTTGATTGCTTGATTGATTGATTGATTGATTGATTGATTGATTGATTGATTGATTGATTGATTGTTAGTTGCTATGGGTTGGGGACTGGGCTTGTTCTTAGGTTTTAAGAGGTTAACAGGGAAGCAGAGGTGGGACTAGAGTGGCCACTCTTACAATTCCCCATTGCTCTTCCACCCACCATTCTCTGCAGCTCAGCATAAAATGGGAGTAGTGACTCCATAGGAAGCTGCCTTCTGCCAGGTTAGACTGTTTGTCCATCTGGGCTAGCATTGTCTTGTTTGACCAGCAGCAGCTCCCCAGGATCTCATAGAAGCATAGAGCTGGATGGTACCTCCAAGGTCCTTCAACTCCAACCAAGCGCCAATCTAGGAAACCACTACTGCAGCATCCCTTGTAGATGGCCATTCAGCCTCTGCTTGAAAACCACCAAGGATGGAGAGCTGACCAGTTGTTTTGCTCTCGACTAGTCCATACCATCTAAATCAGGGATGGGGAACTTGTGGCCCTCTAGACATTGCTGGACTCCATCTCCCATCAGCTCCAGCCAGCATGGCCAATGGCCATGGATGGTGAAAGTTGGAGTCCAATAGCATCTATTGGGCCACCAGTTCCTCAGCCCTGATATTGTTTAATAATAACCAAATTGGAAGAAGAAGGGAATTCTGGCAGTGGCAGGCAGGGATATACATCTCTACAGAGCAGAAATAGCCAATGTGGGGCCTCTCGACGTTGTTGGACTCCATACCCCATCAGCCCCTGCAATCGTGGAGAATAGTTAGAGATGATGGGAGGTGAAGTCCAATGACATCTGGAGGGCTACAGTTTTCCCTGATCTAAATCCTTAATGTGAACCTATTGGACTGGGTCCTATCCTGTTTGACGGCCCTTCAGGTATTTTAAGATGGCTAGCATACCGCTTCTAAAGCATCTGTTCTCCAGCCTAAACATACCCAGCTCCTTCAACCTTTCCTCATAGGACTTGGTCTCCAGGCCTCTCACCATCTTTGTCACTGTCCTTTGGACACATTCCAGTTCATTAATATTCTTCTTACGCCGGGATGCCCAGAGTAGACACCATATTCCAGGCGACATCTGACCAAAGTAGAATACAGCTGCACCATTTATTCTCACAGTACTTCTGTTGATGCAATCGAGAAGTGCATTAGCTTTTTTAGCTGCTGCATCACACTGCTGACTCATGAGGTCTTACACATCCCCTGCTATCTGACCCTTTAAAAAAAGAGATGTTAAGGATTGCATCTAGGAACTTCTGCGTGTAAAACGTGTGCTGTACTGCTGGGCTATGGATCTTCCACACTGCAGTCTCTCGTTGAGCAATGAACAGTACTCCAAAGGTGACCTCAAAAATATGGTTCCTTAGTGCATATGTCTAGTTAGCTGCACAGTTCAAGTACATACACCAATTGAGGATGCTGACTTTTCTTTGTAAATCTCCAGTTGCAGGGCCGGTTCTAAAGGGTGGCCAGGTGGGGCCCTGGCTGAGGGCCCCTGGGGCTACAGGGGCCCCTGAGGAGCCCCTCTGCTCCCCTTTCATGATCCAAGGCAGGATTCCGCCTGCCCGCCATTCCCTCGCCCTATCTACCTGTCTCCTGCCTTTTAGCATTGCCCTTAATGAAGATGGAGGCTGAGGTTTCCCTAAGGTGCTGAAGCCCCTGCCGCCATCTTGGTTGATGGCACAGATATGCATGCGTAACATGAATGTGTGCCATCAACCAACATGGCAGCGGAGGCTTCATCCCCTTAGGAAACAGTGGCCGCCATCTTGGTTAATGGCAATACTAAAAGACAGGAGACAGGTAGGTGGAGGCATGTTAGGGGGCGGAGGTGTGCGGGGGGCAGCGGTGTGCATGCATGCACATGGCACACACACTGGGGCCCAGGGCAAGCTGATGCCCAAGGGCCCTGACATCCCTGGGGCTGGCCTTGTCCAATTGTATTCTGGCCACCAGTTTGACATTCCGAATTGTACACAAAATATTCTGGGAACTGCCCAGAAGTTTTAAAATTGGTTGGCCTCTTTCCTCCTCATTTGGACAGTGACAACCCTCATTCCAGCACTCCCACACTTCAACACACATATGAGTTTTCAGGACATACAAATTAAAAACAAACAAAAAGAGCAATGCCCCAATTTAATTTAATTTAACTCAATTGTACGTATCCATAAGTTCCTGATATTATTTTCTAGTTTTCCCTATTTGTTTTGTCCCATCTTAAAAAATGACAGGGTGACCTGCAAAAATGTGTAAAGACAGATATGAAATATCTTTTTTATCCTTTACCCCTACACACACACACACACTTCGTTGAGTGCTCTAGGCAGGTGCCCTGTGGCAGAATTCAATTGCTTTTTTGTTCTGCCCACCAGGAAGAAAAAATCCAGTAAGTACATAGCTTTGCAAAACAAATTAAATTGCTGTTTAACCTTTCTGCTTGTCTCTTAATACTGTTTCTTCAGTGGCAATTTCATTTTTAAAAATTAGTTTCTACTTCAAAACCTGTGTCTGGACAAGGGACTGAGCAGGGCTCAAGGGGAGATGGGAAAGGCAGTGGCTGGTGCAGGGGGATAGGAGAGAGGTGGAATGGAGACGCTTCTGAATGAGGGGCAGGGCATTTTTGATTTTATTGGGGAACAGGATATGATTCAGCAATGACCACAGTTTTAATCTTGCAGACAATTCCCGCAAAAGCATGTGAAAAAGCAGCATAGCAACAACATCAGAAGCTGCTTTATACCAAGTGAAACCTTTGGGTCATCCAGTTTGGTATTGTCTACACCAGTGTTCTTCAACATTGGGTCCCCAAATGTTGTTGGACTACAACTCCCAAGATCTCTTGACCATCTGCTATGCTAGCTGGGGATGATGAGACTTGTAGTCCAAGAACATCTGGGGACCCAACATTGAAGAACACTGGTTCTCCAGGATTTCAGACATGTGGCATTCACAGTCCTACTAGGAAATGTCAGGGATTGAAACTGGGACCTTCTGCATGCAAAGCAAATGATCTGCCACTGAGCTTTTGCCGTGTAGTTTTAAAGCATTTGTTGTGCTTGTATAGGGGATGGCAGGAGGCAATTTAACAAATTAAATACATGGCATTTTGAGGGTATACCTGTTAAGATTTGGTTTGCTCTCACTCGGGATCCCCAAGCAGAGAGAAGTCCCAAGGGTAATCCTGCAGGTTAGTCTCCTTTAGGTGATCACAGGGATGTTAGAAGGCTTCCCCCCCTGTTCCACACTATATTCATCTTATTCAGTACGATTTCTATTCCCCTGCAGTTTGTCTTCCACTCAAAACTACATCTTTCATCGTGCTGTCCACAGTGGCGAAATTACGTAATTTAGCTAATTATGATTATTATTACACTGTCATTATGTTATTCCATCCCATTCATTTCAACACAAAGGAAATAAAATGAAGATGGCGGTGGGGGGGGAACCATAATCAATTAGGTATCATTTGAGGATTGAAAGCAACAATAACAGCGAATACCAGTCATATTTGCTGGCTTTGTTTCCGCTGCAAACATGGGGTGAATAAGTAAGCATTGGCAATTTCTGCTCTCTTTTCTGGTTTTGTCGAAATTCTCTGACATCTCTAGGTGAGAGAGAGAGAGAGAGAGAGAGAGAGAGAGAGAGAGCACGGGAGACATATGCTGCCTTTGTCATGTCTTCCCTATTCATAAATATGGAAGCAGCAAATAGGTTCACCTTGTCTCTGTCTCTGTACAGTTGTTTGAAAATTCCAACCTGTTTCTGAGTCTCCCGCTCCTATATGTAATTCAAGTTCTGGGCTGCTCTGTTTAAAATAAAGTTCTTGCTCCCCATTCATTATAATGGAGGATCTAAAAATGGCTAAAACATTTCCCCCCAGTTTGGGCCAAAGTGGATGAAACTGGCAGGCACAATAGGTCCAGGGGCTTTTTATAGGGGAAATAAAAGGGATTTGCTTTTGTCCCTAATCCCTTTGGTGGGAAGGGGGAGCAGGAGTTTGTCCCTTGCTCTTAAATTAATTAAAAGATGGCTGAGTGGTGTGTGTTCTTCCGTGTACAATCTTAAAACCTTTGCAGCTTCAGACCAGCCTTTCTGTACTTGTTTGTGTCCTCGAATACAATGTGAGGTTGTGTAGATACCTGTGGAGTTTTCTTTCTCGCTCTCTCTCTTTCTTTCTTAAAGCAGAGCAATATAGGATTCTTTTTTTTGCAACTTAAACTAAGCTTTAAGCTTTTTAAAAAATTAACTGCTGTACTTTTACAAATGCATAAACAAATCCAGAGCTCTTGGGAATGTTCCATAGGTAACATTTTGGACAGCATCACTTCTTGTGAAGCCTATGGACCTACAGAAACATAGGGATACAGAAAACACAGAACTATAAGGGGCAGAAAGAGACGGAAACAACAGGATGTCACACAAGGCTCTGGGGAAGCCCTGCTCCAATGTGTGTGTGTGCGGGCGGGGGGGTAATTAACATCACACTTTGACTTATGGCCGGAGATAACACCCCATATCATCCCATTTCACCTCATTATTCAGCCCCCACCCAGAGCCACTGCACACTCCTAGCAAATACACTTCTAGAAGAAGACAGTTAGAGACTACTTCTACATGGCCCTCCCCAGACATCCCCAAACCTGCACTATATTTTACAGATTACTAGCTAGAAAAATAACATCTATCCCTCTCTAATGAACGGCAACTTTTTATAGTGCTTTGAAGTGTTCACACACATTATCTACCTGCAGCAATTACAACAACCCTGTCAGGTAAGACAATATTATTATCCCCCATGTTGTAGATATGGGGACTGAGGCTGGATAAGGAAGAGCAGCTTGTCCAAGGCCAACTAGAAATGTTTTCTGTCTGTCCCTGTACCTCTGAAGGGTTTCATCTTCGGAAATCTGGATTCCAGGACTTCTGGATACATCAACATCCTTTTGTTAACTGCCTAGTTACTCATTTAGGAAATATCAACCCATCACCACCCTGGTTTGTTAGGAAGTCCTCAGCCAAGCAAACAAAGTATATAAGAATGTAAGAACAGTATCCTGTTCTTGCAGTGGCCACCTAATTGCCCATGGAAAGCCTGCAAGTAGGGCCTGAGCACACTCTCCCCTCCTGCGGTTTCCAGCAACTGGTATTCAGAAGCACGCCGCCTCTGATTATGGAGGCAGAGCATAGCCATCGTGGCTGGCAGAGCTGGCTGGATCAGGCCAGTGGCCCATCTTGTCCAGCATCCTGTTCTCTCACAGTGGCCAACCAGATGCCCACGGGAAGCCCACAAGCGGGACCTAGGAACAACAGCACCTTCCTGTCCTGAATTTTCCAGCAATTGGTGCTGAGAAACCTAGTGCCTTTGTCAGTGGAGGCAGAACATAGCCATCACAATTTTAGTAGCCATTGATAGCCTTATCCTCCATGAATTTGCCTAATCCTCTTTTAAAGCCATCCAAGTTGGTGGTCATCACTGCCCATAGGCCCATCTTATTGCCTAAAAGAATGGTCATACAGTGTGAAGAAGCACTGAGCAAACAGGAGATGGAGGGGGAGGTGTCCAGGAGGAAGAGGAGGAGGAGGAGGCATGGAGGTAATAATAATAATAATAATAATAATAATAATAATAATAATAATAATAATAATATTACTAATGACAGTGGCAGCAACTGAGAGGAAGGAGGAGGAGGTGGAAAAATGCTGGTGGGAACAGCAGAAAGAGTAGAGAAGACGGACCATGAGGCAGAAGAGTGGGGGGCGGCAGCTTCTGCCGTCCACTTCAGGCGATGCAATCTCTTGCATTGGCCCTGGATCCAAGTGGTAACTTGACGGGCAACTTCAAGGCTTGTGCGCTCCTTTCTCATGGTTCTTTATTTTCAAACCAGGACACCCCTTCAAATAAGGATCGTCCTCTGCACATGAGGGTTGTCCTGACACGGCAGCAGATGCACTTACATATATGTAGTGATGGAAGGATATGCCCATTTGGAGTCCCTAAATTTTCTAATTTTTCCAATACTAACTTCATCCACATTTCTGCAGCGGTATGTGATTGTCTTCTTTTTTTAAAAAAATCCTCATGAAAAGTCTTCAGCATTTTATTGTGAATTTCTCCTAATACACACATTTTTGACTAATGCCCAAATCTTTGCAAGCAATTTCTCTAATGTTATGCATTTTTGTATGTTATTTTCATTAATATATTCATCTTTATGTACACTTTCCCCGAATATATTCGTTTTTATAAACACTATTTGATTGGAGAACTGCATTGCCAAATTTGGATACGTGCACATTTCTAAAGATTCTGTGTTTCGGTTCTATTGTTACGGAAAGTGTGAATTTGATCGTTGGCTTTAAATGCACACTGAACTGAATCTCTTCTCCATCCCCTCTTAGAAGGAAGTGATACTTTATTAAAGCAGATGAACGGTATAGGTCCAGAGGCATGGAAAAGCCAGGTACGGCCCACGAACTCTTGCAAGGTGAAGGGTTAGCTGGCATAAGTCCAGTCTAGACACAAGAATTCACAAGCCCAAAATCAGTAAAGGGAATTCCATGGCTGTACAGGAGCTGCAAAGTTATTTCAACAAGTGTCCCCGCCAATAATGTAGTGGCAAATTCAGAAGTGCAGGGTCACTTCCTGATAGACACAGCCACACCCCTCCCCTCTTTTTTTGCTGCTGGGTTGAGAATGAGATCCTTGTTAACACCTTCTCCCACAACAACAGACATCCCTAGGAGCCAATAAGCATGAAAGAGAAGAGTGTTAGCTACTGAAAAGAGTCTTCTCAGTGGGTAACTCGCCTCCTCTCACTCTGATTGGCTCTAATCAGCAGGAAAAGACAAGGAAGCATGTTAGAAGACTCTTCTCAGTGGCTAACATACTCCCTTTTAATGCTTATTGGCTCCTAGAATGCTGGAGACATAGGGACCCTGCTGGGACCCTGTTTTCAAAAAGGTAAAGGGTCCAAGACACACACCCCAAGACCCTGCACAACTACACCCCTGGTCCCCGCCTACCAGCCATGCTTTTAAGCAGAGGCAGAGATGTCCAGCTACTGATGAGAATCCCTGCTCCAGTGGGAGTTCTTCACCTGAAGGCGGCACTGCTGTGAGGGGCATGAGTCTCCACTCTTCTCTTTTGGTGCCACCTCTCCCTGGAAGACATCATTGGGTGTGCCTCCTCCTCTGAACTCTCTTGATCTGCTATAGCAGGGTGTGCCCCTGAGCACCCCTCATCCTCCACAGGTTATGAAGTGGCCATTCCTGGGTTTCCTGCCTCTTCAGGTCTAGCAGCATCTGGGGGCAGAGGAGGGGTTTCATCAGATGGGTTCTGCTGCACAGTCTCATCCCCCCCCTCCCACTCCGAGTCCTCTTCATCCAGTGCCAGCTGCTCCTGGTCTGAATCACGAGTCCTCAGAGGGAATCATGACAAGGGTACATGTCCATCCTATTGATGGCCCACTTTGTAATTGAACCAAGGGGAATTTATCCATATAGGTGCTGCTGGAGAATAACTGCACAGTATTTGTCACTAAGGATGGGAGAGGAATCCAACGAGCTTGGTTTATGAAGTACACTCACCTGATCTGATCTACCTGGGCAGTCAGATCAGAGGTCTATTTCAGAATCCACACATTGACTGGGCGACGCACTGGGCGACGCACAACATAAAAACATACGATTCACATTAGAGCCTTAAAATTCCAGCAAGAACAGTAAAATCTAACCTACCCCAAAGGCCTGCCTGAAGATCCCTAGTATCTTACAGGTATCCATTTCAAAGTGGTCCAAAGGCTCTCTCTCTCTCTCGTAATTTAAAATTTAAACAACTAATTAAATTTGCCATTTTAAAAGGGTATTTCCAGCCATCTGCAGGAGTGGCTAGTTAGAACATGAGTTTCCTGCCAGCACATGCATTGAAAACAGTTTTACAGGGACTTGATGACCATATCTTATCAATGAACCATCACTCCATGAGGACAGCCATGTTGCTGTTTTCATGCAAGTCTCCCTGTACGCAATGCCACATCATCAAATCCCATGTGTTCCACATGTGTTGGCAATATCATTGGTTTATTAGCTCCATGGTAGGGTTCTCCACACTTGCCTACTTGAGGGGTTTCTTCTAGGCCAGAGGAAGAGTGGAGGAGTTTGGAAAATGGGTTGTGCTTAATGGAACATGGCATGGTGCATGAATACAGCACAAATAGCAGGCGAGAGACTGAGCCCCTGGAAGAATATGGATGCAGGAAGACAGAAGGACAGGGAAATGGATGTCTGCATTATAATTATTATTTATTTATTAGATTTATATCCCGCCCTTTCTCCCAGTAGGAGTCCATATATGAAGGCAGTGCACTAGTCAGGATGAAAGCAGAAAGTCAGAGCATATTATTATTATTATTGTTGTTGTTGTTGTTGTTATTGTTATTGTTATTATTATTGTTATTATTATTATTATTTCATTTGTTGCTAATACCAAATGGTCTCTAGGTGACTTACAACATATTTAAAAACATTCAGAAACTTAAAACAAGACTCATCAAAGCACATACAATCAAATCAAAAACTCTTCAATGCAGTACAAACCAAATGTAGACATACATAATAGCCAATAAAAACTTTGAAACCCACAAAATAACAGAAAAGAATAATTGGAAGAGTACTCATCTAGGGTTGGTTCATTTGGGGAGAGGCAATCTTTGAGGTATTGAGCCATGCAAGGGCTTATAGGTCAAAAGCAGCATTTTGAATTGATCCTGGAAACTAACTGGTAGCTAGTGCAGCCATGCCAGAATTTGTGTTATATGTGCAGACCGGCTTACATAGGGAGAGATGCACAAGCAATGACCTAGGCTGGACCTGGAAGCATTTAGAGCTGGGACAGGACAGATCAGGAAAAACCAATGGTCTGCCTGGAAGGTGGACCCAATGTGTGTCTTGCAAGTGACTCCTCACCACAAGGGGGCGTCAGAGACTCCCAATTTGAAGCCCAGCTGACTCTGAAATACCTTGAAATAAATGTTTGTGGATCCATATCCCTCTTCCTACTTGAAGCCCATTACCATTGGAAGCTTCAGTTTAAGAGGTTCAGGGGTAAGCTTACGTCGCTTCAGTCATTCACACTTGCCATTTCAGGGAAGGGATGGTAAAAAACGCTTGTTGGACTCTGTCAGAGTTTCACTGCCTATCAGGGGATTTGAAGGTGCAAGCTAATTTAAGACACAAACTGACAGATAACAGCAGAGTGTTTCAGGAACCCCCTTTGTAACTTTAAAAAAAAATCCTGAGGGTGTTTACTTCACAGACGAACAAGGGATATACGATATGTAAAGTAACTCCTTGCCAAGGATTCTAGAGGATTGTCGACTGGTTTCAGAATCCTTTGCAATCCACAGCCCTGAGTTGCTTTACATTTAATCCCACTCTCTGTTAAACACAACAAACCAAACCCTGTCTGAATCCTTTAAAAGGAAAAAGAAGAAGAAATGAATGCAAATACCAAACATTTTCATGCTAGCATGCTCGGTGTAAAATTCACATTAAAGCTTTCCGAACAGAGCGCAATGCTTGATTCTGAAGTCATTTTATTTTTATAGAGTACGGCTCCTTCAAAGTTGTAAATCCCCTTTGCACACTAAGGAGACCTACCCTGCTCCCAGTGAAATAAAAAAAATGACTAATCCCTCTTCTTGTCAGGGAATTGACTGCTTTGTCTCAGGATGAATGAACCCTTCTGCTTAACTTCTGACTGGCATCACATTTCGAGAAGGTAACAGACCAACTTTGAAAAGATGGAGAGGAAAGGCATTCTCTGGAGAAGGTGGAGGGTTGCGATGGGGACCAGGGGCCCCACTGCCCACCCCTGGCTGCCACAAGTTGGTTGGTTGGACCATCTGCATGAGGATCTACCAGCATATATGGTGCATGGTTCAGGCAGCTCATGCTCATTCACATGAGGCATTATGTGCACAAGCCTCTATGCTGCTGGGCTGGAGGTTAAATTTGGGTAGAGTACCACCTCCACCAGATTCCAGTCTGGGACACTCCTTTAGCTCAGAGATGGGGACCTCAGGTCCAGGGGATGGAAGTAGCCCTCCAGAGTCCAGTCCTCTATATCTGACCATCAGAGGTCCCCCCAGGCTACATACCCTCTCCCCAGGCCCGTTCCTCCTCACCCACGCTGTATCACACCCAGGTGAAAATCTTGCCCTGATCTCTTTCAAGACTCCAGCCATGGCCAGGAAGCTCTGATCACCCTCTAAACTATCCTGCTCATTCATAGTGATGAAACCAGCCACTGCAACTTTTCTCCATTGCCTGCTCTCTCTCTTCCCCCCTCCCTCTCTGTTATCACAGTGCTGTCAACAATCCAAATGTCAGGAAATTTGGGATATTCATCAGTTCATGTAACGTAAGCAATTCATCACAGTAAGTAAAAGGACCTAGATGCTTCTTGTTCCAGTGTTGCATTTGCATTGCGCGTCATTGTGGGTTTTACAAGACTGCTTAAGGGCAGAGATATCCAACATGGTGCCTTCCAGATGTTGCTGAACTACATCTCCCATTAACTCTGACTATTGGCCAAGTTGACTGGGGCTGATGGGTGTTAGAGTCCAACATGTCTGAAGGGCACCACGCTGGCAACCACAGGCTTAAGGATCATTCCATACCAACTCAACAAAATGTGGCCCACAACCATGGCCTACTTCCAGTGGAGGCTGGTGGCTCCATGTCAGTGGGGCAATGGAATCCACTCTGGGTTTTAGTCCAAACTTTCAAGGAGCTGTCCAAGGTGCTGTACCTTGGGCAGCTGCTTGAAAGTTCAGACTAAAACCCCTAACAGATTGCATTGCCCCACTGACATGGAGCCACCAGACACCACTGCCTACCTCAAATTAAATGGTAAGTGACTCCTGTCTTAGACCTGTACCTGACCTAAGGATCCCATCCTCCCTTCACTCTGGTCCCAGGCCCACTATTGATTTTACTGCTCCTTCTCAAACACTCCACTCTCCAGAAGGCTCCATCGCCCCTTACCTTAACATTCCATTCTCCAAGCAATTCATTCCTCCCATTCAGCAATTCTCAGTTCACTACCATGGATCTTAGGCAGAACAACTGCAATCCTCTGTCCAGGATTCAAAAGATGCAGAACAGACAGTACCAAGCTTGATGGACCAACAGTTTGATTCAATATAGGGCAGCACTGTTGAATCCATATGGCCAGTATCCTCTGGAGATGTGGCTGCTTGCATCTCTGCCACAATACCTGGTGAGTTTTGACAATGGATTTATTCTTTACATCTTGCTCTTCATTCTGGGAGCTTAGAGCAATTCTTAGGTAGTCTCCCATCCAGACACAGAGCAAGCCAAAACCTGCTTAGCCTTAAGTGTGAAGCAACCTTGTTCATTTGACTCCACACTCTTCCATGGGCTATTCTTTTTTCTTCATGCACTGATAGCCACAGATGTCGCCAAAGCAAGAACAAGGACAAAACACCTGTTGTTGTGTTGTATTCAACAATGCAAAAATGACAGCCTTCTCCATGACATTTTCGGGATGGCAAAACTGAATCCTTTATTGCTATTTTTGTTGGGACCAGCTGCTAGCTATACATGGTTATTTTTCAAGGGCGGTGGCAGTTGGCAGAGATGGGAGGAGGTGTTATTCCAAGAGAGGTGCCTGCCTGTGAAATTTAAAATTGCTGAGGTTCTGAACGCTTTTCTGCAGGTGTTGCTTTAGTTCATCCCTTATATAAATACAGCTTGTTGTCTTTCAGTTTGCATCAAAACACATGGATTCTCAGCGATGCTGCACTGTCATGCAGGAAATCTATGGCCTGAACCATCTGAGCAACTGTGAGCTGTGTGCTACTCTCTGGCATCAAGCCCTTTTTGTCTACATAAGGGAATCAAGGAATCGGGATTGCAACATCCAGTGGTGGCTGTTGCCAATGGGACTGGTGGGGAGGAAGGCAGGGAGCCCAACAGCAGGTGGAGCCAGAGCCAATGGCCAGCAGAGCCAACCCATTCTAGCTTGACCCCATCTGCCTCCTGGCTGAGTTCTGCAAGGGCAACACTGAGACTGAGGAAGAAGAGAAAGTTGACAGCCATTGCCATCTCCTGGCCTCATTAGTAAGAACTAGGCAGGTGAGGACTGACTGAGGGCAGACCGTGGTTGGTGGGGCAGTGCCCCATTCGCCTGAATGGACTGGCCTCCACTGGCAACAGAAGTCCTTTTGACTGACTGGCAGAATGAGGCTGCAACACTTGAGGGATCAGATCTTTGTGGATTCCAAGATGAAATGACCTGATCTTTCCCTCCTGGCCAAAAGGTGTGGAATGGAACTTTGGATATTGTACTTCTCCCACTTTAGCAATGCAGTTCTCAGCTGAAGAAAATATCAAAATGCATTAGGAAATGTGTATTTATTTATTTAACTAGTGTGCTGCTTCATATTTCAACAGAATAAGTGGTTTATATAACCCCTCCACAAAAAAATCAAGATGAAGAAAATCCCAAAGAAATCCCACATTTAGTATACACAAAGCTAATAATGATAATAATGATTCCACATTTTAAGTAGCATTAAAGTAGCGTATGTTGGAAATATATGTGCTTGCACAGATGAGCTTGGCGGCTCCACCGAGAGTATGTGGATTAAAATTAACTGGGCAAGGAATAAAACGAACATGGTAGTTGGAGTCTACTACTGATCACAATCAAGGAGAAGACGAGGATGAAACTTTTGCAAAGCAAATTGCCAATGTTTTGAGGAAGCATGATGTAACAGTGATGGGGGACTTCAATTACCACAATATCTATTGGGAGACAAATTCTGCCAAACACGGCCCATCCAAGAAATTCCTGACTTGCATTGGAGATAACTTTCTCCTACAGAAAGTGGAGAAAGCAACTAGAGGATCAGCTATCCTTGACTTGATTCTAACCAATAGAGATGACTTGGTGGATGAAGTGGCAGTTACGGGAACTCTGGGGGAAAGCGACAACTCTATACTTGATTTTAAAGGACGCAAAAGCTAAGAGTAGCCATACGTGCCCCCTGGACTTCAGGAAACCCTATTTTAATCCACTCACAACAATGGTAAAAAAGGTTCGATGGCAAGCGACCCTAGTGAAAATAGGAGTCCAAGATGGGTGAGAGTTTCTGAAAAAGGAAATTCTAAAGGCACAATGGCAAACAATTCCATCAAGAAAAAAGAGGGAAGACAGCAAAGGAAACCAGTGTAGCTTCACAGAAAGCTTAGAGATCACCTGAAAGAAAAATGAGGATGGCAAAATGACAAAGAAAAGGCAGAAGTGCTCAGTTCCTACTTTGGCTCAGTCTTCTCCCAAAAGAGGCTCTGTGACCCTCCTTGGAAACGTGAAATTGAAGGGGCAGGACTGCAGTTTGAAAGTGATAGACAAGTGGTCTAGGAATACCTAATCACTTTTGAACAAATTCAAATTTGCAGGGCCTGATGAACTGCATCCTAGAGTATTGAAGGAACTGGCTGAAGAACTCTCAGAACCGCTATCTATTTGTTGTAATATATTTTAAACTCTGTTTTTAGAGTGTTTTTAGTGCTTTTGTTTGCTGGGAGGAAGAGTGGCATATAAATCTAATAAAATAAAATAAATACATAAATATTATCTTTGCAAAATCATAGAGGAAGGGTGAAGTGCCAGATGACCGAAGGAGGGCCAAAGTTGTCCCTGTCTTCAAAATGGGCAAAAGGGAAGAAACTGGGAACTGCAGACCAGTCAACCTGACATCAATCCCTGGGAAAACATTGGAGCAGATTATAAAGTGGTCAGTCTGTAAACTCCTTGAAAACAACGCAGTGATAACTAAAAGCCAACATGGATTTATTAAGAACAAATCCTGCCAGACTAATCTTATCTCATTTTTTGATTGGGTAACTCCCCTGTAGACTGTAGGAATGCTGTGGACATAATATATCTCAACTTCAGGAAAGCTTTTAACCAAGTGCCCCATGATATTCTGATCAGCAAGCCAGCTACATGTGGACTGGATGGAACAACTATCAGGTGGATCCACAGTTGGCTACAGAATCATACTTGAAGAGTGCTTATTGATGGTTCCTTCTCAAATGGGGGGCTACCGCAGGGCTCAGTCCTGGGTCCAGTGCTCATCAACATTTTTATTAATGGCTTGGATGAGGATGTGCAGGAAATGCTTATCAAATTTGCAGATAATACCAAATGGGGCACGATAGCTAATACACTGGTGGATAGAAACAAATTTCAAAGTGATCTTGAAAGGCTGGAGCATTGGGCTGAAAACAACAGAATGAAATTTAACATGGATAAGTGCAAAGTTCTACACCTAGGAAAAAGAAACCAAATGCACAGTTATAAGATGGGGGATACTTGGCTCAGCAATACTACATATGAGAAGGATCTTGGGATTGTTGTTGATCACAAGCTGAATATGAGCCAACAGCGCAATGTGGCTGCAAAAAAGGCAAATGCTTAGACTGCATTAACAGAAGTATAGTTTCAAAATTGTGTGAAGTATTAGTTCCCCTCTATTCAGGACTGGTTAGGCCTCATCTTGAGTACTGCATCCAGTTGTGGACACCACACTTTAACAACGATACAGACAAACTGGAATGGGTTCATAGGAGGGCAGCAAAGATGATCAGAGGACTTGGAACCAAAGCCCTCTGAGGATACTGAAAGAACTGAGTATGTTTAGCCTTGAAAAAAGAAGACTGAAGGGACATATTATAGCACTCTTCAAGTACTTGAAAGGTTGCCACCCAGAGGTGGGCCAGGATCTCTTCGTGATTGTCCCAGAGTGCAGGACATGGAACAATGGGCTCAAGTTGTAGGACGCCAGATTTTGGCTGAACATCAGGAAAACCATCTTAACTATTAGAGTGGTACGACAATGGAACCAATAACCTAGGGAGGTGGTGGGCTCTCCAATACCAGAGGTTTTCAAGAGGCGGCTGGACAGCCACCTATCAGGTATGCTTTAATTTGGATTCCTGCATTGAGCAGGGATTGGAATCAATGGCCTTATAAGCCCCTTCCAACTCTACTATTCTATGATTCTGTGAAAACCCACTTCGTGCCACCACTCACCATATGCTCAGAGGCACATGTTACCAAATTCTTCCAAACTACAAAGGAATTGGATTGGACTGTGAAAAACCAAGCCAAATTTTGTTTGCATTTTGACCAATTTGTAGGGCAGTACAATATCTCAGAGAGGAGGTCAGGTCTCCAGCTCCCCTGGTGCATTCACTATAGCTGCCCAATTTCCCTGCTTTTTAAAGTTTGATACAAACATCTGTGGGTTATAGGTATGTTCTTAAACCGCTGTGATGAGTTCGCGAGGCACTTCCAGGATAAGATCGCATGCATTCGCCGGGACTTAGACTCCAATATTATGGCAGTGGGATCTAATGAATCATCCAGAACACGGTCTTGTCCTTGTTTATTGGATGAGTTTCAGTCTGTACAGCTTGAGGATGTTGACAAGATCCTTGGACTGGCGCGGGCGACCACATCTGTGCTGGACCCTTGCCCCTCTTGGCTGGTGAAAGCTGGCAGGACCGGAACCGCTGGCTGGGCCAAGGAGATAATAAACGCCTCTCTGAGAGAGGGAGTGGTCCCTGACTGCCTAAAAGAGGCGGTGGTGAGACCGCTCCTGAAGAAACCCTCTTTGGACCCAGATAACCTGAACAACTATAGACCTGTGGCGAATGTTCCGTTCCTGGGCAAGGTGCTGGAACGGGTGGTTGCCGGCCAGCTCCAGGGGCTCTTGGATGACACTGATTATCTTGATCCATTTCAATCCGGTTTCAGGCCCGGTTTTGGCACCAAAACAGCCTTGGTCGCCCTGTATGATGACCTTTGTCGGGAGAGGGACAGGGGGAGTGTGACTCTGTTGATTCTCCTTGATCTCTCAGCTGCTTTTGATGCCATCGACCATGGTATCCTTCTGGGAAGACTCACGGAGTTGGGAGTTGGGGGTACTGCTTGGCAGTGGCTCCGCTCCTACTTGGTGGGTCGCCACCAGAAGGTAGTGCTTGGGGAACATTGCTCGATGCCCTGGACTCTCCATTGTGGAGTCCCGCAGGGATCGGTACTGTCCCGCATGCTTTGCAACATCTACATGAAGCCGCTGGGTGCGGTCATCAGGAGTTTTGGGGTGCGTTGCCATCAGTACGCTGATGACACGCAGCTCTATTTCTCCTTTTCATCCTCTTCAGGTGAGGCTGTTAACGTGCTAAACCGCTGCCTGGCCGCGATAATGGACTGGATGGGAGCTAACAGACTGAAGCTCAATCCAGACAAGACCAAGACGCTGTTGGTGAGTGCCTTCTCTGCCCAGATGGAGGATGTTCATCCTGTTCTTGATGGGGTTACACTCCCCTTGAAGGAACAGGTGCGTAGCTTGGGGGTTCTTTTTGATCCTTCCTTGTCACTTGAGGCCCAGGTGGCCTCGGTGGCACGGAATGCTTTCTACCATCTTCGCCTGGTAGCCCAGCTACGTCTCTATCTGGACAGTGATGACCTCGCCTCAGTTGTTCATGCTCTGGTAACTTCTAGACTGGACTACTGCAATGCGCTCTACGTTGGGCTGCCCTTGAAGACTGTTCGGAAACTACAACTAGTCCAGAATGCAGCGGCCAGATTGTTGACGCGGACCAGAAGGTCCGCTCATATAACACCTGTTCTGGCCCGTCTGCACTGGCTTCGTGTTTGTTTCCGGGCTAGATTCAAAGTGCTGGTTTTGACCTATAAAGCCGTACACGGCATGGGACCGCAATACCTGGTGGACCGCCTCTCCCAATATGAACCTACCCGGACACTGCGCTCAACATCTAAGGCCCTCCTCCGAGTGCCATCCCATCGAGAAGCTCGGAGGGTGGTGACTAGAACCAAGGCCTTTTCTGTGGTGGCCCCCGAACTGTGGAACAGCCTCCCTGATGAGGTGCACCTGGCGCCGACGCTACTATCTTTTTGGCCCCAGGTGAAAACCTTTTTATACTCCCAGGCATTTTAAAGTGTGTTTTAATGGTATTTTCATTATTATTTGTATTTTTGGATGTTGTTTGATTCTTTTATTGTTTGTTTGTTTTGTTTTCTTCATTTATTGTATTTATTGTATTTATACATTGCTTGTTTTTTATCTTTTTGTACACCACCCAGAGAGCCTTCGGGCTTAGGGCGGTATATAAATTAAATTAAATAAATAAATAAAATAAATAATCCTGGAGGTAAGAAATGGGATCCTGTGCAAGTTTGCTGAGAATGGATTGATCATTTGCATGTTTATTGAGTTCAGGGGGATTTATTTCCATGCAATAATGCTTAGAATATGTAAAACTGACCATGGGGAGGGAAGCCTGGAGTGGGTGGGGGGGGAGAGAAAGAAGGAAAAGGAGAGTAAGAAGGGAGGAGGAAGGGAGAGGAGAGGGGAAGGAGAGGGAAGTCAGGTCTGATCATTTGCATGCTTATTGAGTTCAATGGGATTTACTCCTGTGCAATCATGGCTAGGATAGGTAAAACTGACCAGGGGGAGGAGGAGGGGAGAGTAGAGGGAAGGACGAAGAGGGGAGAGGGGAGCAGAAGGAGTGGGAGGGGGAAGGAGGGGATTGGAAGGGGGAAGGAAGCGGGAGGAAAGGGACAAAAGGGAGGTGATGGAAGGAAGGAGGAATGGAGGGCAGGTCTGATCATTTGCATGCTTATTGAGTTCAATGGGATTTACTCCCGTGCAATCATACTTTAAAATGAAATGGACTGCCTTCAAGTCGATTCCGACTTATGGCGATCCTATGAATAGGGTTTTCATGGTAAGGGGTATTCAGAGGTGGTTTACCATTGCGTTCCTCTGAGGCTGAGAGGCAGTGACTGGCCCAAGGTCACCTAGTGAGCTTCTTGTGCATGTAGGGATTCGAACCCTGGCCTTCCAGGTCATAGTCCTTGGATAGGTAAAACTGACAATGAGGGAGGGGAAGGGAGGAGGGGAGGGTAGCGAGGAGGAGAGGGAAGGAGGGGATTGGAAGGGGAGGGGGGAGGGGAAGGGAGGGAAGGGGTAGGGAAGGGGCAAGAGAGAGGGGATAGGAGGAGGGCAAGTTTGATCATTTGCTTACTTTTTGACTTCTGTGGGATTTACTAATGTGCAATCATGCTTAGAATAGGTGACACTGACCTGGGGGTGGGGCGGGGCAGAGGAGGAGGACAGGAAGGGAGGGGAAGGAGGGAAGGGGGAAGGGAGGAGATTGGGTGTTTGAGCATTGGGCAGAGAGGAAGCCCCTTTCCTTTCCAAAGGGAAAACACTGTGAACAGTATCATTTTAATTAAGTTAGTATGTGTTGGAACTGTTTTAATTTTTAACATTTTAAATTTTTAATGTTTTATATTGTCATATGTGTATGTAGTTCTGATGTTGTTCTTGTTCTTGTAAACCGCCCAGAGAGCTTCGGCTATGGGGCGGTCTATAAGTTTAATGAAATAAATAAAATAAATAAATAAAATTGTTTTTCAGGGTTTCCCCCACCTTTTTATTCTACAGCAGGCACATATAGCCTCCCACCCAAATTTAAACCAAAGCTGTCCCTGGCCATATCCACACCAGGCCTTTGTCATGGCTTCTCTCAAAGAATCCTGGGAAGTGTAGTTGGTAAAGAGAGTTGCTAGGAGACGCTGCTGAGTGTTGCTAAGAGACGCCCTGTTCCCCTCACAGACCTTCAATCAGAGTGGCTTACTGTTAAACCACTGTGGCCACTGGAGCTACATCAGGGGAATAGGAGTCTCCTCTCAGCACCCTTCAGAAACTACACTTCCCAGGATTCTGTGGGGGAAGCCATGACTGTCTCAAGCGAAATAAAGGTCTGGTGTGGGTGTGACCCCCTTATTAGCCAAGCTAAGCAGCTGTGAGTCTGGCTTTTAGAATACTGACTGTTGTTTTTTACTGAACATGCCTAACATTATCATTGAGTTCAATGCTAAATTTCTTAAATTAATTCAAAATCGGCCAGGGATTTTTTTAACTTTTAAATCGCAGAAATGAAGGTCAGAATATGGGGCAAGGTCAGTTACAGGATTACAGGTACTCTGTGAACATGGCTGATTTTTATTTAATTTCAAGATTATGAGAACTCTGACAGAAAAAAAGTCCAAAAGGGGTCTGCTTTCCCCCCCTCTTTTTACACTTTGAACTCTCAATTCTCTCTGACTGTTTTGTGTATCACCATGAAAATTTAGAGGGTTGTTAAGCAAGCATTTCTGAGTACAGGACTATAAGCTTTGTAAGGTTTTCTTTTGAAATGAGCTTATGGGAAGCATCAGAATAGCATGGTGGTATTTTCAATTTAACATTGCAGAATGCGAAAAATCCATGCTTACTAGATTATACAGCCACTCTCGTGGCTGTATTGAAAATCTCATAAATATTACAACACCCCACATTCACACACAAACAAAACACAACCCCATTCTTTTCCACCCCACTCCACACGTGGGGCGATGCAAACACCCTCTCTCCACATCTCACGAAAGGAGATTAAGCTTTCTTCACCAACAGATGCTTACCCTGTAGGGAGCTGTTGTTTTTATTATTATTATTATTATTATTATTATTATTATTATTATTATTATTATTTCTATCCTGCTCTTCTGCCCTATAATAGGGCAGTCAATAAACTTGAACATGTACATAATAAAAATTGAACACAATAAAGATCACAAAAACATTAAAATAAATTAAAATACATAAAATGCAATTAAAATACATATAATACAATATATATATATACACACACATGCACATATATAGGGAGTGGTACTGAAGGGACTACAGAGGTAAAAATTAACACAGCAGGCATAAAATCAGTGTCAGGCTCTACCTTCAGTCCCTCCCAAAGGCTCTCCGGAACAAGATCGTTTTCAGAAGTCTCCAGAAAACTATCAGGGAAGAAGCAGAGCAGGCTTCTTGGGGTAGGGTATTCCAAAGCTTGGGGGCCACAGCTGAAAAGGCTCTCTCTCGTGTGCCTGTCAGTCTAACATTTTCATTCCAGGCACGTAGAGGAGACTAGAGGCAGATGATCTTAAATCCCATGCACGTACATATGGGTGTAAACGGTCCCTCAGGTACATTGGTCCTAGGTCATTTAGGGCTTTAAAGGTCAGAACCAGCACTTTGAATTGGGTATGGAAACAAATTGGGAGTCAGTGGAATCAGTAAAGCATAGGGGTGATATTTTATTTATTTATTAAATTTATTAGTCGCCCATCTGACTGGCTGTCCAGCCACTCTGGGCGACGTACAAAATAAAAATAAAAATAAAAATATGCTCCCTGCGCCGTGTTGCAGTTAATATTCTTGCTGCTGCATATTGAACCAACTGTAATTTCCGAACCATTTTCAAAGGCAGCCCCACATAGAGTGTGTTACAGTAATCAAGCCTCGATGTCACCAATGCATGTGTCACTGTGGCCAAGTCAACTGCTTCCAGGAAGTTGTTAGACTAGTCTGAGCTGGCCAAAAGCACTCCTGGCTACCTCAGCCACCTGATATTCAAGCAGCAGGGCAAGATCCAGGAGGACTCCCAAACTGTGGACCTGCTCCTTCAACGGGAGTGCAACCCCATCCAGAATAGGTTGCAATCCCATCCCTGGTGCAGTTTTTCCCTTGACCAGCAGTACTTCCGTCTTGTCTGGATTAAGTTTCAGTTTGTTAGCCCACATCCGGCCTTTAACAGCCTCTACGCACCAGTTTAGGATGAGCATTCCCTCCCTGCTATCAGGTGGTAGGGAGAGGTAGAGTTGAGTGTCATTAGCATATTGATGACATTGTACTCCAAATCTCCGGATGACCTCTCCCAGCAGTTTCACATAAATGTTAAAGAGCATGGGAGAGAGAATGGAACTCTGTGGTACCCTGTAGACCAATGGCCAGGGGGTCGATCAGTAGTCTCCCAGCACCACTTTCTGGGTCCTGTCCATCAGGTAGGACCGGAACCACCATAAAACAGAGCCTCCCAATCCCATCCTAGCTAGACAGCCCAGAAGAATACCCTGGTCGATTGTATCAAAGGCCGCCGAGAGGTCCAGCAGCACCAACAGGGATACACTCCCCCTGTCTGATGCCCAGCGTAGGTCATCATACAGGGCAACCAAGGCAGTCTCTGCCCCATGACCAGGCCTGAAGCCTGATTGAAAATGGTCTAGATAGTCCGATTTATCCAGGAAAACTTGGAGCTGAACAGCCATTACCTTCTCAATCACCTTGCCCAAAAAGGGGAGATTAGAGACTGGGCGGAAGTTGTTAAGATACACAGACCCTTCTTTCTTTCTTTCTTTCTTTCTTTCTTTCTTTCTTTCTTTCTTTCTTTCTTTCTTTCTTTCTTTCTTTCTTTCTTTCTTTCTTTCTTTCTTTCTTTCTTTATGTATTTATGTATTTATGTATTTATGTATTTATTTATATCCCACCCTTCCTCCCAGCAGGAGCCCAGGGTGGCTTGCAAGAATGTGCATATTGGTCAAGATTGCATACCTGGGCCCTTTTAGAGGAAGGTGCAGGATATAAATTTAATAAATGGTAAAATAATAATAAAAAGGTGAAAATTAGGATAATTGTGTACTAAGATGCTGATGAATTTTTGTGAGAACTTACTTTGTTGATGGAATTGTTCATCCCTATAGCTGCGCTGCATTTCGAATACTGTGTGATGTTCATAGAACTGCAAAAAGCCTTTAAAAAGCAACCAAAACAGAGCAAGGAATTGAGTCACTTTCCCTACCAGGAGAAGCTAACCACTGGGGGCTGTCACGTTGAGACAAGGAATGGGGAAGTTGTGGATATGTAGATGTTGCTGGGCTCCAATTTGCACCAGCATGGCCAATGTTCAGGGATAATGGGAGTTGGAGTACAGCGACATCTGCAGCGCCTCTGCAGGTTCCTCATACCTGTTTTTGATGAAAGGTAAGTGTTCATGAAATTATGGTGGGTATGAAAATGGAAATGGACTGCCTTCAAGTCGATTCCAACTTATGGCGGCCCTATGAATAGGTTTTTCATGGTAAGTGGTATACAGAGGGGGTTTACCATTGCCTTCCTCTGAGGCTGAGAGGCAGTGACTGTCCCATGGTCACCCAGTGAGCTTCATGGCTGTGTGGGGATTCGAACCCTGGTCTCCTAGGTCGTAGTCCAACACCTTAACCACTATACACACTGGCTCTTGGTAGGTATGAAGAAAGTGGATATACAGAAATCCCTCCAATAATTTATAATATATATTATTAAATAAATGCAATAATAATCAGTAGTGTAATGGCATATTCAGACATGCAGGATCCCTTCATGATGGTCACAGCCACACCCTCTCACAGCCACACCCCCTTTTAAGATTATACAACAATCTGGCCTGGCTTGCATATTGCTTTCTGCGTTTCTGTCACTGTCACCATCCGACTGTCCTTTCTTACCGTTAGAGATATTGCTTAAATTACTGAATTCAGTGCCTACATGTTTACCTCCTGCTGCTATTAAACTGCTTGGTGATGTAGATGGGACGCTACCATCAGGAGTCTGTTCTGCAATTACAGAATTATCACTCTCCACAAGTTATCTTGGCTTTTTTAAAGTAGGAACTAATGAAGGCTTCCTTGCCATCGACACTCTTTGGGGCCTGCGTAACTGACTCAGAAAGCTCTATAGCAATAAAGAAAAACATAAGATTCCCCCCCTTCTCTGGGGCCTTTTTTTGCTGCTGCGTTAAGACAAAGCCTGTTTTTTCTAAATGGAGGAATTCATACTCTCTAAGCAGGCCAGGCACTCATTTTACATAGGAATTTGTAACCTTTTGAATTTTGCCATCTTCTAGAAGGTAGGAAGGAATTTCTCCACCCCCTTCTCCTATCTCCCTGTGTTACCCCCTCCTCCTCCCACCCATACCTAAAATGCAGAGCTTGGAAAAGTTACTTTTGTGAACTTCAACTCCCATCAGCCCCAGCCAGCATGGCCACTGGATTGGGCTGATGGGAGTTGTAGTTCAAAAAAGTAACTTTTCCAATCTCTGCTAAAATGTTAGAAAAAAGAGAGAGGTTTTAGCTCATTCAGGCAGTTGCTCCTGCTCCTGCTCCTCCTCTCATTATGTTATGAGATAAGGAACTTCCTTTGCTGAGTTTCCTTCTTGGCTGCCATACTAAGACTCAGAGTAACTGCATTTGAGCAGAGCTTAGGAGTTGTAGGAGGAAACTTAAGCATGGACATTTCTGATCCTCACCTCTTGCATTGGCTGCACCACACACACATTCTCGGGCATATTCATTTGCATTTCACTTTACCATGCACAACACACACATATACATAACACCATTAAAACCTGAAATACTTTGAGCCAGAGAGATCAATGGTCTGACTCAGTAGAAGGCATCTTCCTAAGGTCCTAATGATCACAGACACACACTTTCTTCCCTTCCCCCGGAATGTATTTTTTCCTCTTCTCCTCCCTTATTCCTGGAATAAAATCACACATCTTCCTCCTTACCCCCCTTTTTTGCTGCTGGGTTAAGAATGAGATCTTTGTTAATACCTTATCCCACAACAATAGACATACCTAGCAGCCAATCAGCACAAGGAAGATTCTTCTCAGTGGCCAACACATTCCCCTTTCATGCTGATTGTCCATAGGATGCTAGAGACATAGGGACCCTCCTGGGACCTGGCTCCACAAAAGTAAGGGGTCAAAGATCCCCCTGAGTCTGAGACCTTGGAGAACTACATCCCTGAAGAACATCCCTGATGCTTTTTTCACAGCAGTTGCCTTTTATTTTTATTGTATTTAAAAAAAAAAATTATTCCATGGTGATTGTTGTAGATTTTACATGTTGTAAACCACTTTGATGTTTTTAACAAAACAGCGGTATACAAATATATTTATAAATACATAAATAATATAATAATAGAATTTGTGATCAGCCAATTAAATTGACTGGAAAATTTGGAGGAGCTTGATCAGGGGAAATATCCAAGGAACTCCAAAGAAAGCAAGAAGACTTTCTGTAAGATTAGTGAAATGTCTTGGAGCGGGTCGAGAAAGCCTGAGGATGTTTTGCATGCAGAAAGAGAGAACCAGGTTCAATCCCTGTCACCTCAAAGTAGGGTTTGGAATATTCCCTGCCTGAAACTCTGGAGAATCACTGCCCATCAGTGTAGGCAATACTGAGCCAGAGGGATCAATGGTCTGACTCAGTAGAAGGCATCTTCCTAAGGCCCTAATGACCCATGTGATCATAAGGAGGTGTATTCCATTGAAATGCACTCAGCCTGCAGAAACAGGCATTGGCAGCTGAGCCTCTGATCCAAAAGAACGGAAACTGTACTTCTGCAGATCTGGGTCCACACTTTGGCACAGTTCTGCTTGACAGCCCAGCTCCTGACAGGTACACATGTTGTCGTCATCATGTTGCTCACTCAGTTCCTTTTTCATTATATATCCTCATAGTCAAATTGTTGAGAATCTTGACAGTCACAGCTTCAGCCCAAACCATTTGCCATTAGCTATAACAAATGTCATTAGTCAATAGCTGACAGAGACCCAAACATTTTCTGACAGCGGCATCACCTCTGGCTTCAAGTTGGCATTTTCCAGAGAGTTGACAGGTGACAGACAAGGTCTGGGCTGGGGGTGGGGGTGGAATGGGACCGATGTTTACTCCGTGCATTGTTCACGTTCCAAGTGCTCACCGAATAGGCTTATCGGTTGCCGTGTGTCCTTCCTCTAAATGCTGCGTCAGCCTTTGCACGCCTGTCATTTAATTTATGAGGAGCAGAAGATGCATTTCATATGCACAAATTGATTGCTGTTTTCCTAGCCGCTGTGTTTCCATCAGAATGTGATAAATGTCATTTAGTTTGTTACAGCCTGTTTCCGTTGCAGCAGCAGAGGGTGCCTGGCCTAAGTGAGGATGTAATTGATTTATAAACTTGTTGTTATCTAATGCTGCTGGAGACCCTTTTCCTTCAGATGACACCCCCTTATGCAATTCTTCTTAACAATGGATGATTGATGAGTATCTTTTGCGATGTGAGTTGCATTGCATCCTTCACTTTCAGCCTTCTTCATGGGGCTACATGCTTTTAATCAGTAGATGAATCAACTAAGGCATTCATTGATAAATTGGGGGAGGGGATCAGAGGTGTAGCTGTCCAGGGTCCAGGGGGTCTTAGCCCCCTTACCTTTTTGGGAGAGGTTCCCTGTGTCTCCAGTATCCTACAAGCCAATCAGCAAGAAAGGGAAGAGTGTTAGCCACTGAGAAGAGTCTTCTAAAATGCTTCCTTGTTCTTTTCTGCTGATTGGAGCCAATGAGAGTTAAAGGAGGTAAGTCAGCCACTGAGAAGACTCTTCTCAGTAGCTAACACTAACCTCTTTAATGCTTATTGGCTTATAGGGATATCTGTTGTTGTGGGAAAAGGCATTAACAAGGATCTCATTCTCAACCATGCAGCAAAAAGGGGGGGCGTGGCTGTGACTAACAGGAAGGGACCCTGAACTTCTGAATTTGCCACTACACTACTGGAGGGGATAAATTTCAAGAGAGAATCTACATGTTATAAAGACAGGCACAGCAATGTTGGGGGCTGTATCATTACAGACAAAAGGCAGGAGGAGGTGAGGTGATCACATTTTTTAAAGCTCCACAACACCACCAGGTAGAACAACAACAGCAAACTTGCATGGAATAAACTAGCAAACCAGGGATGAAAGGTTAGTTTCATCTACTAGTCTACTACATGCAGGGAACATTTCATACAGAACAACATTCAGAACTGTGACTCTCCTTTCCTGCAGTCTGAACTGGTTCAGCCCAGAATTCTACCTCCTCATTCAGCTAAATTTGTGCAGTGGCTCTAATTACTGGGGTTCCAGGCACATTGACCCATTCCTGTAAAATGGATTTTTTTTAAAGGGGGGGAGGGAGGGAGGGAAGCAGACAGAGAGAGAGACAGAGAGAGAGACAGAGAGAGATGTTTTTAATTAGCTTATGAATTTTAGCTATGTTTTTATTTAAATTTTTATTTGTACACTGCTTGGGGAATTCCTTTTGGATCAAGTGGTTTATAAATGTTTTGCATAAAATAAATAAATTTTAAATGATGGCCTTAAGCATGGGTGGCAGGTTTCACATGTGTCCTTCAGTGTTTATGAAGCATTATTTCTTTTTTTACTGCCTTTAATATCCTGTGCTTTGTGCTCCAAAAGGCTCACAAAAGACTAACCAAAAAAAAAATCACAATAAAATAGAGAAAAACAGTGAAGTGCAATGAATGTACAATAAAAGAATATATGCAAAAACAAAAACAAGAAAACTCAACCATAAAAACCAAGAAGTGGCTGAGGTAGGTGGGCTTCCTTTGGGAGGGTGTTCCATAACTGTGGTTGCAACACGATTTATTTATTGGACAATGAAAGTGGACCCTACAAGCCCTTACGTTTGCAAAGAGACTTATATTGCAAGGCTAGAAGGATCAACACCCAGCATCTACTGCTTATGGTCTACTGGTCTGAAGATCTCACCACCTTTCCTATATATGTATACCTTATAAACATCAGTCTTGTTTGGATACCTGTTCTGACATATGAACTGCCAATATTAATTTATATGTTTAAGTATATATGTTTAGGTGGAATATTATTTATTGTTAATGTCAGCTGATGACGTGTTTGTTACGGGAGCTTTCAGTTTAACAAAGCTTCCAAGGTGGCTCACAACAGTTTGTTAAGATCTTCAACTCAGCCCCATCCAGCATGGCCAACGGTCAGGGGTGATGGGGGCTGTAGTCCAACAACAAGTTGGGGAAAGCAGGTTTAAGGTCCTATTGCATATGTTTTAAAATGTAACCCAGGCAAAAAGGCAAATGATTCAGTTAGAATTGTTTCATCAGTTAAGTACTGAAAGTGCTGAACATTTGGGCAGATGGAGTGAAAAAAGACTTTAAAAACCAATTTTAAAAAACAGAGAAGCAGTAAAAGCGATCATGACACAAGATGACTGTTGGCCTTGATCTTCTCCACCACCGATGGCTTCTCTCCACTGGCATTTCCAGATGCTCCAGACTGAAGGCAGAATGAAAATGTCACACAGTGTTTATTTTTCTGGTCCTGTGTGCGGCATAAGAAAGCACAGTGAGAGCCAGATAAGATTACAGTGCTGTGCTTCATGCTGTTACGTCCAGCTGCAGTTTGTTTATCGCATCCACTGAACATTCCACTGAAAAGTATTGTGACCATTCCAAGGCAGGTGCACAATGACTCTGAAACACACCGAGTCCACTATGCTCAACAACACGTTGGATTGCCGAATGTCTGCCAGTAGAACCAGGTATCCACTTACCATTTGGCCATCAGCTGCAAACTTGCCTAATAAGCATTTGGTTGCGCCATAAGTCAAACCTTACCATCTTAGCTGGCCCCGAAAAGCAGGAGTGTGCAAGATTTATTTATTCCCCCTCCATTGACTCTATTTGCTTTTGTTCTTAATTTTTGCGTTGTATTTTATGTCCATTCACTTGCTTCTCTCCCCGCACCCTCCAAAACATCATTTTCGTAACTAATTTGGAATTAGTTAATTAATTGCATTGTTTATTTATGTAGTATTGAGATTTGTTGCCCATCCTTTACCCAGTTCCCCCCAGGACAGGCTGCATACTCTAAAAACACAAATAAAACCGCAATGGAACATATTAAAAGCAGCAGCACATCAATAATGTACAACGGAAGGATTAAAAACATCACCTCGCTTCAACCCTTCATAACCCTGAGCAAAGAGGTATGCCTTGATCTGCTTGTAAAAACTATATATAGTGCTAGTGGAAGATACATCTTGGAGGGAAGATCATTCCACAGTCAAGGGGCTACCACCACTAAACACACACACACAAAACCAGAGCTTGGAAAAGTTACTTTTTTGAACTACAACTCCCATCAGCCCCAGCCAGCATGTGTCACCATCCCCATCCCATTTGGCAGTGGTGACATGAGCAGGGTCCCCTCATCTGATTTTGACATTGGGGCAGGTCGGTATGGGAGGAGGTGCTCCATCAGATATTTGGCCAAGCCATGTAGGGCTTTATGCATCAATGGAACTACCCTAAACTGGGCCCAGTAGCAAAGTGGCAACCAGTGCAGTTCTTCTAGGACAAGTGTACTTTCTTGCACTTGTAATATGCACTCAGCCAGTGGTTCCTACCAGTACCTTGGCTGCTGCATTCTGTACCAACTTCTGAAGTGTCTTCAAGGGCAGCCCCACATACAGTGCATTACTTGGGTTTTTTGTTTTCTTTTCCATGAAACGTAGGGAATATTCTGTTTAGTCTGTTAGGTATTTTATGGGGTTTTAAAATTTATTTCTGCAATGTTTATATTATGTTGATACTAAAGAGGATGTTTTGTTCAGTTAATTGTATTTTATTGATTGTTTTTTGTAGCTGATGTTTTGATTTGTTGTACACCGCTTAGAGTTTTATGTAAATATAAGCAGTATATAAATGGTCTAAAATAAATAAATTACAATAGTCCAGCTAGACTGTTACCAGAGTATGTATAACTGTGGTTAGGCTTTCTCTGTCTAGGAAGGGCTGTAGCTGGTGAACCATAGTTGGTAATAGCAGCTCCTTGCCATGGCAACCACCTCGGCCTCCAGTGACAATGCTAGATATAAGAGCATCCCTAAGCTACACACTGGCTCTTTTAGGGGGATTGCAATACCATCCATAACAGGCCATTTACCTCTTGCACTCGAGAGCCTGGGACACACAACCTGGCACAATTTTGTAGGGATTCAGTTTCAGTTTATTGACCCACATCCAGCCCATTACCCATGTTTGTTTTTCCATTCATCTCCATAGAAAACTCAATCAGTCTTCAGTTGCCTGATTAATTCAGCTGATTATCAAGAGTTGGGAAAGCGCTATGCAGAGTGTTGAGCAAGCCCTTGGAACTGATTTCCTCCCAACCTTGAAGGCCAGCTTTGACAGGTGTCAATCACCGGTCAATCGTCACTATGGTATGTGATGTTTGACTGGTGGGTGGATCCGCCTACTGGTCAAAGTTGGCCTATGTGGGTGGAAAAAAGATAAAGATCCATCCCGCTGGGCCAAAAGGTTTCCCAATCCCTGCTCTAGGCTACCATAGTGCAGAGATGTGTTTTCTTATTTCCCAGTATCTACCAACCTTGTAATCTGGTGGTGTTGGCTTCTTGGATAACCCTCATAGCTGGGAGTGTTCACCTTAGCGACATGAGATCCCTGTCTCCTCTACTCCTTTACCTATCCAAATAGAAGAGTGCTTCTTTTTTTTAAATCTGAAGCTTGAAAATAATGGATATTTCCAAGGGGCATAGCAACACATCAGTCTTGAATTAAATTTCTGAAAGACTAGGCATGTAACAAATTACCTCTAAATGGAACAGCACCTGTCTAGGAACCGTAAGGCATGGTAATGATGGGAGTTCTAAGGTATTACTATACAGATGGAAGAAAATGAATCACAAATGTGCCTAAGCAGACACATCTGGTACAGTTTTAGTCATCTGTGCTGAGGTCTGTGAACACAGAAACTGTCAGTCCACCCCTCAAAAAGTCCTGTGGAGATTCAGTTAGTGGTTTCACATCTGATGCCACTTTAACTTTGTACACCAACATATATTACCTGACAAAAAGGGTTAAATCATTGATGTTGTTATATGCCTTCAAGCTGATTATGACTTAAGACGACCCTATGAATCAGCGACCTCCAATAACATCTGCTATAAACCACCCTGTTCAGATCTTGTAAGTTCAGGTCTGTGGCTTCCTTTATGGAATCAATCCATCTCTTGTTTGGCCTTCCTCTTTTTCTACTGTTTTTCCCAGCATTATGGTCTTTTCTAGAGACTCATGTTTTCTTATAATGTGTCCAAAGTATGAGAACCTCATTTTCATCATTTTAGCTTCTAATGATTATGATGGTTTAATTTGTTCTAACACCCAATTATTTTTCTTTTTTGTAGTCCATGGTATGCGCAAAGCTCTCCTCCAACACCACATTTCAAATGAGTGGATTTTTCTCTTATCCACTTTTTTCACTGTCCAGCTTTCACATCCATATATAGAGATGGGGAATACCATGGTCTGAATTATCCTGACTTTAGTGTTCAGTGATACATCTTTGCATTTGAGGACCTTTCCTAGTTCTCTCATAGCTGCCCTCCCCAGTCCTAGCCTCTTTCTGATTTCTTGACTATTGTCTCCATTTTGTTTAATGACTGTGCCAAGGTAGTGATGATCCTTGACAAGTTCAATGTCCTTGTTGTCAACTTTAAAGTTACATAAATCTTCTGTTATCATTTTAGTCTTCTTGATGTTCAGACCTTGGGAGGGGGAGTGAGGTTGAGTCCGGGCCAGTTCCCACAGATAACGTGGTCTCCGAAGAGGAGAGCGCACTGCTCCCAGACAGGTCGGATGAGCCGTTGGAAGATGTTTCGGAGGACGCATTGACTCCCCCTTTACCAAGTGGCTCTCGGGATGCTTCAAGCGCGTCACCGCCCCATGACCTCGAGCCAGTTGCTAAGGAGACAGTTCTTGCGGATGAGCCATTGGAAGCACACGCCCCGTCACCCCGCTGTCGATGCCGTGAAAAGCGGATGGGACAGAGGCAGCACTTGCGAAGGAGTCAGAGATTATGATCTAAAACTTTCCCTACTTAAGGCTGCAGCTCTCTGGCTTGAGCTCCTGAGTCAACTGTCTCCACACGTTGCAGAGCATGTCTAGACTAGTGCAGTTAGGGAATTCTAGTGAGCTAGCTTAGAGGATTCTATGAAGCGCACCACCTTTGATGCAGCCATTACTTTAATGAAACAAGATTTAATTGCACCAGCGTCTCAGCCTTGTGAATCCCGCTCTGAACAGGACACTACCCTGCTATGCAAATACAGTACTACTATTACTGATAGACCATTGGCACACATGCAATGCAACAGTGTATGCGGGGAAGGCATTGTAATTCAGTGGTAAGACACCTGCTTTGCATGCAGAAGGTCCCAGGTTTGATCTCCAGCATCTCCAGGTAGCACGGGGTGGGTGGTGGGGAACTTTCCCTCCCCTATGAATGGCCTTTGACCCATGGAAAAATTCAGGTGGGGATGGTGAGTAGAAACTCAGAGAGAGGCTCGGAGGGTGGTAACAAGAACTAGGGCCTTCTCGGTGGTGGCCCCTGAACTGTGGAATAGTCTCCCCAATGAGGTACGCTTGGCGCCGACTTTATTATCTTTTCGGCACCAAGTTAAAACCTTCTTCTTTTCCAAGGCATTTTAATCTAATTTTAATCTTATTTAGTTTTAAACTTGTTATAATTGATTTTAGATTTTTATTTTTATAGGTGTTTTTGTTTTATTATGATGGGTTATTGTATGTATTTGTATTTCTTGCTGTACACCGCCCAGAGAGCTATGCTAGTCGGGCGGTATAAAAATCTAATAAATAAAATAAATAAATAAAATAAAATAAAGTAGGGTGGAATCCCTTCTCTTCCTCTCTTCTACCTACTCTTCTCTCTCTCTCTCTCTCTTCTACCTAGCAACAAGTGTTGTGAAGGACCTCCGCCTAGGAGCAGCCAATACTGGGCTAGATGTTCAGAGAGTCTGATTTGATGGAAGGCAGGTTCCATCTAGCTTGTCATGGCGAGTGTCTGGTTGATTGGGCACTTTCCTACATGCAGCTCTACCACCAGGGCCCCTCCAGTTTGGCAAACTGAGTACCAAGCTGGCTGCTCTCCTCATGAATAGATCTGGCATAATTCAAGAAGCTTCATAGCTTCAGACTTGCACCTGAAACTCCTGAATACAACCCCAGCACTTCCTTTGCTGTTGCCCTAGGGTTGGGTGAGTCTGTCAATTTAATCTTCTCTCTTTTTCTAATTGTTCTAGACTTAAGTTCAGTTGTCCACATTTCCACATCAGTTTTCAAATTCCTTTTTTTTAAAAAAAAAAAGTCCCCATGGAAATTTGCCAGCATTTTAGTGCAAATTTCTCCTAATATGCATGTTTGTATGCAATTTTGCCTGATATACAAACCTTTGCAAGGCCCTTTCCCTAAATATAATGCACTTTTGTATGTTATTTTCACTGATAAATGCTTTTTATGCACACTTTATCTAGCATATGCATATTTGTACACATCACTTGGCTGGAGAACGGCATTGCAAAGTTTGGGACAGTGTGAATTCCGAAGGAGGACTGCACTTTGGTTTGTGCATTGTCTCAGGAAGTGCAAATTAAGTAGATTCTCCTTTAAATGCAAACTCAAATCAAATTTCTCCCGCACCCGTACATTGCCCACTGAACGTTTCATCTCAACATGCACATCATTCTAAAGACTGTAAATGCTCCTGTGTCAGTATTTACAGCATTGTGCCTTGCCATGGACGGAAGAAAACGCCCATGTGAGCACATCTGACATAACGTGAAGCCGTTGCCTTCACCGACAGAAAGAGATTTTGCAAAGCTCTTAACACTGCAAGAGAGAAAGGCAGTGGGGGGGGGAGGAATAGGAGGGAGGGGCTCAGTATGTTTCTGCCTTTCATGAACTCACAAGAACAATTTGAAATGAGAAGGAACTGCGCTAATGCCAGAAGACTCAATGGGGAAATTAGACATATATATTTATAGTACTCTTTGTTAGCATTGATCTTAGTTTGCAATAACCTCCTGGCCTGAGGATTTAATTTTTTTTTTCCCTCAAGCATATTTTGATTTCATCCATTTCCTTTCCCACTCTTTGTAGACAATGGGTTATTTTATTTTGAGATTTTCTTCCTTTCTTCTGTCTCTGTTTAGTGGTGCCTTTGCAGCCCGCATTTGGCTGATTTGAGTTTGTATGATTTTCCCTTCCCGTAACCCGCAAGGGTGACAGGAAAGAAAGTGCTAAGGTTTGGGTCTGCGGGGGGGGGGGGAAGGAGAAAAGTTCCTTGCACTCTTTCTTCCCTCGTCTCTGATTCTTGTTATTATAACACAATTAGAGTGGGTGGCGCTGAGTGGAGGAACAAAAGGGAATTGGCAGAGTCCCTTTCTCCTGACTTTGCTGCCAGCTGCCCTGTGCACTGCTGCTGTTTCTTAAAGGTATCAGACAAAAGGGATGGGAGAAAGAAAGGGAATGTGGATAATGGAGAATTAAGGATGGGAGCAGAGTTGCTGCACCAAAGGTTGCCTAAGACAACAATCAGTGGCCAGTTCTCAGAGGTCCTTTGCAGTCAAAATATCTGATGAATTTCAAGGCAAGTGAAAAGCGCTCCCGTAAGACTCACAAAAGATATTAATATGGGTGGGGGGGTTGTCCATACATTTCTAGGTTGCTACTGGATCCCCAACCCCTTTAATATGGCATGGGAGCTAGTGCGTCATGTGAATTCAAGGGGTTGTATCCAATGCAGAGTTAAATTAAAGTCACTTAGCGGCATACTGGTGAAATGGAAACACTATGACGATGGCAGCGGCGACAACGATGATGACGATGACTACTACTATTTTTTATTTCTGTCTCACCTTTTCTCCCAGAAGGAGCCCAGAGCAGCAAAGAAACAAAAAAACACTGAAAACATCTATAAAACATAATAAAAACAACTTTAAAAACATAATAAAAACAAAACATCTTTAAAAACATCTTAAAAACAAAACATCTTCTTAAAAAGTATTTTAAAAATCTTTAAAAGCATCTGTAAAACAATTCCAGCACAGATGTGGAATGCAATCAGGGCCCTACTTAAAAGATTTGTTGAAAAAGGAAGGTCTTCAGACAACAAAGATGGTGCCTGTCCAATATTTAAGGGGAGGGAATTCCAAAGTGTCGGTGCCACAGCACTAAAGGTCCACTTCCTATGTTGTGTGGAATGGAACTCCTGATAAGATGGCACCTACAG
Organism: Rhineura floridana; assembly: GCF_030035675.1. Classification (NCBI taxonomy): domain Eukaryota; kingdom Metazoa; phylum Chordata; class Lepidosauria; order Squamata; family Rhineuridae; genus Rhineura; species Rhineura floridana. The sequence continues at coordinate 13,425,630 of NC_084487.1, forward strand.
TAGGCCCTCATCTCCAGTGATCGACTGAGTATATAAGGTGTAAAATGATCTTTCAGATAGCCTGGTCCCAAGCTGTGTAGGACTTTATACACCAAAACCAACACCTTGAACTTAGCCTGGTAGCTAATGGGCAGCCAGTGCTATTCTTTCAGCAGTAGCGTAACATGTTGGTGATGTCCTGCCCCAGTGCACAGTTGTGCTGCTGCATTTTGCACCAGGTGCAGCTTCCAGGCCAACCTCAAGGGCAGCATCACATTGTTACACAAGAGAGTGCTTAAGCAGGTTGCTGGTAACTTTGTTGCACAATAGATTGCGCAATATGTTGTGCAGCTGGTTTCCACTAGTGTAACTGTTGCCTTGGATGTCTCTGTTGTGCAACATTAAAACTCACCCATCTGCTAGCACAAGAACCCTTGTGCCAGAAGACAGAGAATATTGAATAGTGCCCATGGTTGTCAATGTCAACAGCTATGTGTATGATGGATAAGCGATGAATATCTGGAGGTAGGCCTCCGGGTGAAATTATGGAGCATCGAAATGAAATCCACCCCATTCACCCTTAATGAAATCCACCTCCTCCTAATTTCATGCAAATCAAGCTCTCTTCCATAGTTAAGGGGGCATGCTGCCCCCCTCCGGCCTCTTGGAATTCAAGCACTGTTTGAATATCCATTGCTAGGAGGCAATTGTGGGAAGAGGGCTGTTGTTTTCATGCCCTGCTTGTGGGCTTTCTAGAGACATCTGGTTGGCCACTGTCTGGTTGGCCACTGTGGAATGGGATGCTCGATTAAATGGATGATTTGTTGGCCCAGCAGGGCTCTTCTTCTGTTTTAATTCACATGACGTCTTAAGAACTGGTTGTGTTACTCTTTTCTATGTGATTGACCCCTTTCCTCCCAAATGAGTACTGGGAAACACTAATGGTATATTTGAAATCTCCCCCCTCTCCCCATTCCTGCTGAATTATTTGTCCTCCATGAAAGGGGGGGGATATTTAGCTGGTTTTGTGGATAGGACAAAATTCTCAGAATTCATTTTGGCGGGGGATGGGTGCTTACCTTAGATTAGGTGAGGTGACCAAAGGGTCACACTAGCAAGGCTATCTGCAGCTCTGCCAGACACATCACTTTATTGGGATAGAATATCAATAAGAACAGTGGCCCATCACGTTATACTATTGTTCCCAGGAGAATTCTTGGGTTAAAAAAAGAGAGGACTTCCTTGCCAGTAAGTCACTTAGGCTCCAATCCAATACACAATTACCTGGGGCTAAGTCCCAAAGAACTCAATGGGGCTTACTTCTGAGTAGACGTGTATTGGATCGCAGCCTTACCTAGAAGTAAGTCCCACTGAACCCAATGGGGATTGCTTTGCTTCTGAGTAGACATTCATAGGATGGCACTGCAAATTGGTAATGGCCACCTTGGAAGTTTTAGAACACACACACACACATCCCCATACATATAATCTTCAGCATTCTCAAATATTCAAAAGCTCTCCATTGGGGCTGCAGTCCTAAATACACACACCATAGCTCAGTGGGAGAGCATCTGCTTTACATGCAGAAGGCCCCAGTCTTTATCCCAGTCTGCATCTGCATTGGAATTACTTTTTAAGATATTTTTAAGCCGTTTTATTTGAATATGTTTTTAAAGATGTTTTGTTTTTAATATATTTTAGAGTGTTTTGAGTGCTTTTGTTTGCAGCCCTGGGCTTCTTCTGGAAGGATAGGATACTACTGCTGCTGCTGCTGCTGCTGCTGCTACTACTACTACTACTACTACTACTACTACTACTACTACTAATAATAATAATAATAATAATAATAATAATAAAATATCCCAAAGGCATCTCCATATAGGGTTGAGAGAAAACCCTGCCTAACACCTGGAAAGCCACTGCCAGTCAGTGTAGACGGTACTGAGCTAAATGGACCAATTAGACAAATACATAGAGGATAACAGCATCAAAGGCTACTAGCCACAATGTCAGAGGCAGTATATTCCTGAATACCCGTTGCTGGAAAATGCAGGGGAGGGGAAGAAGAGTGCTGTTGTGCTCAGATCCTGCTTGCAGGCTTCCCCTAGGCATCTGGTTGGCCAATGTGAGAATAGGATGCTGGACTAGATATATTCTTATGTAATGGTCTGACTCAGTATAAGGCAGCTTCCTATGTTCCTATGTACCTGAAAGCATAGCACATTGATTTTCATGAACAGGACTATACTCTTTGGTTGCAATTCTGCGCACACATACCTGGAAGCAGATCCCACTGAATTCAATAGGACTTACGTCTGAGTAGGCATGCATAGGATGGAATGGACAGTTTTATTATTCCTTCATCTTATCAATGAAGAGGATGGTGAAGGTATCATAGACATAACTACACATGTCCTACTGGGAGAAAAATCTGTATTACATCAAAGTGCAACAGATCTGGAATTTATTTCATTTGAGAAAACAATTGGAGATTTTGTTCCTTTCTGTTCTAATGCCTTTGTTTTCTGATTCCCTATGAAGATTCTAAAGTGCAGTAAAGGAAAAAATGCAATAGTAAGAAAACCCCTTTATGTTAGCATTTTTGGAAAGGTTTAAATATTTGTTTAGAAAGCATAATGCTTTCCTTTCCCTTTCCACAATGCTATCTAAGCAGAAGTTTTTCTCTTTGAAAAGTACCATTTTAAAGATTTTATTTTAAAAAGGGACTCTAAATGGAGTTCTAAGCACCATTTGACACAGTGAGCATAATATGAGAAAAGTATCCAATGGTTTTCCTACTCTTAATTCGACATCTCTTTCAAGCCAGACTTTAAAAAGTAAATGTTCGCTTTTAAACAAAAAGGGGAAAAAACCTGAGCTTGTATTAAATTGGCTCTTTAGCAACAGGACACCTTCCTCAGGAGGGGAAAGCATATATTTAAAATTAAATTTGTACGTAATTACTTCAAACGTATCCATTTTCTTGGCCCTCTAGATGCTTGCGGGCAGTCGGGTTTTGTTCCTGATTATGCCTGCTTTGTTAAGCAGTGCGAGACATAATGAATGCTAATGGCACCTTTTGAGAAGGCAATTGCTTTTCACAACTGACCAAAATGTTTACCATGCCCATAAAAATACCTTGAACAGAGAGTTTTCTGCAGATCTGACTTTGAAGGATATTTCCTTTGCTTTCTTTTCACTGTTGCTGGATTTGGTTCAGAGTCTGTTAGGCATGGAATGATCTGTCAATTTCAGTTCTCTCTCTCATTTTTCCTATCTTAAATTCAGTTCTCCAGTCAGCAATTTGTAATTTTGTTTTTTAAGAAAATCCTCATGACAATCTCTCCTAATAAATACATTTTTGTATGTGGTTTTGACTAACGTACATATTTTTGCAAGCGGTTTATCTTAACACAATGCATTTTTGTCAGTTATTTTCGCCAGTGTATTCATTTTGTGCATGCATTTGATGCATTTTTGTAAACTATGCTTGGTTGGGGAATTACATTGCAAAATTCTGAGAAGTGCGAATTTCAAAGGGTGGCTCTGTTTTGGTTCTCATATTGTTTTGATAAATTTGGCTTTCAATGCAAACTGAATTGATTTTCTCCCCCATCCCTATCACTGATCTGAAGCAAACGTGCCCAAAACTAAGGGGAATTTGGGGGAGGGGACCACTGACTGTAATAAGAACAAGCAAGTGACAAATACTCAAATGCAAACAGCAAGATTAAATCAAAAGGAGCACATGAAAAAAAACCTGCAGAATTTTTAAAAGAGATAGTGGGTAAGAGGAGGGACTGGGTTGGATTTCAACAAGAAAAGCCTTGATTTAATTGCTCCACCCCAGAGGACTCTTCTAATAAAGTGAAGAATATGCAGGAGAGCAAGCATGGCTCTTGGATGTCTTTAAAACAGGATTAGACAAAATTCATGGGGGATAAGGTTCCTAGTGGCTACTAGCCATGATTCCTATTCGTCCTGAGGGCTATGTTATACTTCCACTATCAGGGGATGGATGCCTCTGAATACTGATTGCTGGGAATCACAAGTGGGGAGAGTGCTGTTGCACTCAGGTCCTGCTTGTGGGCTTCCCAGAAGAGTCATTTCGTTGGCCACTGTGAGAACAGGATGTTGGACAAGATGGACCTTTGATCTGAACTAACAGGCTCTTCATTGTTCTTCAAACCAAGCAGCCCTACCCCCAAAGCCAGTCGACAATAGGAGGGGGTTAGTGAAGTGTCCTCTACCCAATATGTTTCAGGTAGGGCCACATTATGACTTTTGTGGGCCCTAGGCACTTTTGCCTTCATGGGCCCCTTCATAAGAACATAAGAAGAGCCTGCTGGATCAGGCCAGTGGCCCATCTAGTCCAGCATCCTGTTCTCACAGTGGCCAACCAGGTGCCTGGGGGAAGCCCACAAGCAGGACCTGAGTGCAAGAACACTCTCCCCTCCTGAGGCTTCCGGCAACTGATTTTCAGAAGCATGCTGCCTCTGACTAGGGTGGCAGAGCACAGCCATCACGGCTAGTAGCCATTGATAGCCCTGTCCTCCATGAATTTGTCTAATCTTCTTTTAAAGCCGTCCAAGGTGTCCTGTTGCTAAAGAGCCAATTTAATACAAGCTCAGGTTTTTTCCCCTTTTTCACAGCTGCCACACACTGGGTCGACATTTTCATCGTGCTGTCCACTACAACCCGAGGTCTCTCTCCTGGTCGGTCACCGCCAGTTCAGACCCCATGAGCGTATATGTGAAATTCAGATTTTTTGCTCCAATATGCATAATTTTACACTTCTTTATATTGAATTGCATTTGAATTGCATTCTGCCCATTCACTCAGTTTGGAGAGATCTTTTTGGAGCTCTTCACAATCCCTTTTTGTTTTAACAACCCTGAACAATTTAGTGTCGTCAGCAAACTTGGCCACTTAACTGCTCACTCCTAATTCTAGGTCATTAATGAACAAGTTGAAAAGTACAGGTCCCAATACCGATCCTTGAGGGACTCCACTTTCTACAGCCCTCCATTGGGAGAACTGTCCGTTTATTCCTACTCTCTGCTTTCTGCTTCTTAACCAATTCCTTATCCACAAGAGGACCTCTCCTCTTATTCCATGACTTCTAAGCTTCCTCAGAAGTCTTTGGTGAGGTAGTCTTCCTCCATAATAATATCAATATTAAAATTATTTTTTATATAACTTCAAATACTTCAACATTTTTTTTCTGTTTTAGGCAAAATTTAATAGATTTTCGTGGGCCCTAAAACTTTCATTTTTTTCTTCTGATTTTAAAAGATATTAAAACATTTTTGTGGGCCCTTAAAAGTATCGTGGGCCCTAGGCACTGTGGCTACTGTGCCTAATGGATAAGTCGGCCCTGGTTTCAGGGTGCTGAATTTTACCTACCCACATGAAATGCCAAATGAACAAAATGGCCAGATCAAACTACAACCCCACTTAATCAAATTAAGAGTAGCGTGAATGAGGCCAAAAAAAAAAGGTGCACCCAAAGGCTGATCAACTCCCATCATCCCTGAACAAGAGCTATGCTGTCTGGGGCTGATGAGGTTTGGAATTCAGCAACACCTGGTTAGACAATCTTGTCTTAGAAAAAGGGGTCCACAAGTTCAGCCAGGTGGTCTACAGCATGTTGATATTAAGTATTCATACTTTGGTTTTTAACTGTATTTTATTGCTTCTTTTATATCTCAGATTGTATTTTATTGTAATACAGTTCTATGGAATATGAATTGAAATACAATAAAATATGATTTACGAAATAAAATAAGCAATATAAATGAACAAATGGAGGAAGGAGAGCCAAATATATTCTTTGCCTGGGGAATCGTTTGCTCTAGGGCCAACTTAGAAGGTTCTTAAATGGCAACAGCACCTATTATGGCTTGTTCTGGGTGTTCGTTGAAAGCAGAGAAATCCTTCCTGTTTTCCCTGCCTGCATATCGCCAAGACCACTCCTGAACTGCTAGCATTATTGGCACTGTGCTCTATAATTGTGGGTCCCCCAAATATATCACTGTAGCAGGGTTCGGATCCCCGCACAGCCATGAAGCTCACTGGGTGACCTTGGGCCAGTCACTGCCTCTCAGCCTCAGAGAAAGACAATGGTAAACCCACCTGAACACCACTTACCATGAAAAGCCTATTCATAGGGTCGCTATAAGTCGGAATTGACTTGAAGGCAGGCCATTTCCATTTTCCATTAGTGGATTCACCTGTTTGCGGATCACACTCCCTGCCAGCTTTCTTCCAACTTCATAGCAACAGGGAGTTCTGTGTTCTGATCCAAAATTAGCCTTCTGTTTGTCACTTAACCATTTGGAATTTCGGCCCACACAGTTTGCAGGTAATCTTGCCAAATATCAGAAACCCCCAGCTGAAGTCTCTGACTCAGAGGCTTTTCAGGGTAAGAAAGTTGCTGTTACTTGGAGGTTTTATTATTATTATTATTTTTAAATAATGCAAAGCAAAATGCATTGTGTAATCTGTGTGGCCTTCTCTAGGATGCACACCTAAAATGGTGAGGGGTTTGTGAGTGTTGAAGAAGCTGAGAGCAATGACGTCAAGAGTCCAGACCAAGTGACTAGACTCCTAGCAGGATCACCTAAGGCAGACTGGTCAAAGCTAAGACACCAGACTAAGATGCATCCGAACTCAGAGGAAGGCAATGGTAATCCACCATTGAATACCTCTTACCATGAAAACCCTATGAATAGACTACCCAAAATGCAACACGAGATAGTGCTAGAAAATGAGACCCCCAGGTCAGATGGCATTCAGCAAGCTACTGGGGAAGAACAACAGAAAAGCATGAGTAGCAACCAGGTCAAAGCTGAAAGGAAGCCCAGAGGCTGATGTGCACAGATGCAAAATGAGAATTCAGAGTTGTATGATGTACACAATAGGGACATGGAATGTGAGAAGCTTGAACTAGGGAAAGTTAGAAATTGTCAAGCAAGAAATGGAACAAATCAACATTACAATACAATGCAAGGTCTGAGCAAGTGATATTAATGAGATTTAATGGGAAACCTATTAACATAACCATCATCCAAGTCTACGCTCTAACGGCAAACACAGAAGAAGAGGAATTGGAGAGATTTTATGCAAGAGTACAGGAAGAAATTGATCACACACCCAAACAACATGTTCTGATAATCATGGAGGACTGGAATGCAAAAGTAGGGAACAGAGAAGAACTAGGAATTGTGGGAAGATGGGGCTTGGGAGATAGTATGAAGCAGGAGAGAGACATATTGAATTCTGTGAAGCCAATAATTTGTTTCTTGCAAATACATTTTTTGAGCAACCAAAAAGACAACTGTATACATGGACATCACCAAATGGCCAATACAGGAATCAAATTGATTATATAATTGGAAACAGAAGATGGAGAAGTTCCATACATTCCGCGAAAACAAGACCAGGAGCAGATTGTGGTACATGAACTAGTAATATTGAAAATCAGAGTAAAGCTAAAGAAGAACAACAAAGCAATCATAATGCCAAAATACAATTTAAATGACATCCCAGAAGAATGTCAAGATCAAATAAGGAACATATTTGAGGCTTTAAACTTAGTCGATAGAGAACCAGAAGAACTATGGAGTGAAGTCAGAGACATTATCAGGGAAGAATGCAAAAAGACAATGAAATGGAAATGGACTGCCTTCAAGTCGATGCCGACTTATGGCTACCCTATGAATAGGGTTTTCATGGTAAGTGGTATTCAGAGGGGGTTTCTCATTGCCTCCCTCTGAGGCTAGTCCTCCACAGCTGGCTAGGGCCTGCTCAGCTTCCCACAGCTGCACAAGCCAGCCCCTTCCTTGTCCGCAACTGCCAGCTGGGGGAGTTGACTGAAGTTGGAGACATTATCAGGGAACAATGCAAAAAGACAATACCTTTAGTTAAAAAGAGAGAAATACCTCAATGGATGACTGACAAAACTCTTGAAAAGGTTAAAGAGAGAAGGAAAGCAGAAGGAGATAGAAACATGGTTAGAACACTAAATGCAACTATACAGCGCTAGTATGTAGGAACAAAGAGAACTATTAGTTACTGTATGGAAATAGAAGAGGACAACAAAAAAGGTAGAACAAGAGCCCTGTTCCAAAAGATTAGAGAAATGAAAGGGAAATTTAAACCAAGAGTAGGGATGTTGAATAATCAACAGGGGAACACACTGACTGACCGAGATGAAATAAAAGAAAGATGGAAGCAATACACCAAAGAACTCTATAAAAAGAGATTCAGGGATGATAGATTCATTCATGGAGGAACCGTATGATGAAGAACCAGAAATTTTAGAATGTGAGGTGAAAGCTGCTCTTAAAATACTTGGAAGAAACAAATTACTAGGAACAGATGGCATACCAATAGAGTTGCTACAAGTTACTGAGACTGAATCTGTCTGAATTTTGACAAAAAATTGTCAATAAATATGGAAAACTAAACAAGACTGGAAGCATTCAATATACATCCCAAGGTTTGTTGTTGTTATGTGCCATCAAGTCGACCACGTTGTTATGTGCCTTCAAGTTGACCACCCTGTCCAGATCTTGTAAGTTCAGGTCTGTGGCTTCCTTTATGGAATCAATCCATCTCGGTTGGTCTTCCTCTTTTTCTACTCCCTTCTGTTTTTCCCAGTGTTATTGTCCTTTCTAGTGAATCATATCTTCTCATTATGTGTCCAAAGTATGATAACCTCAGTTTCATCATGTTAGCTTCTAGTGACAGTTCTGGTTTAATAATGTTCTCACAAACATTATTTGTCTTTTTCGCACAAAAACTCTTCTCCAACACCACATTTCAAATGAGTTGATTTTTCTCTTACCCACTTTTTTCACTGTCCAACTTTCACATCCATACATAGAGATTGGGAATACCATGGTCTGAATGATTCTGACTTTTGTGTTCAGTGATACATCTTTGCATTTGAGGGCCCTTCCTAGTTCTCTCATAGCTGCCCTCCCCAGTCCTAGCCTTCTTCTGATTTCTTGACTATGGTCTCCATTTTGTTTAATGACTGTGCCAAGTTATTGATGATCCTTGACAAGTTCAATGTCCTCGTTGTCAACTTTAAAGTTACATAAATCTTCTGTTATTATTTTAGTCTTGACGTTCAGCTGCAGTCCTGCTTTTGTGCTTTCCTCTTTAACTTTTATCAGCATTCGTTTCAAATCTTTACTGGTTACTGTTAGTAGTATGGTATCGTCTGCATATCTTAAATTATTGGTATTTCTCCCTCCAATTTTCACACCTCCTTCATCTTGGTCCAATCCTGCTTTCCGTATGATATGTTCTGCGTATAGATTAAACAAATAGGGTGTGTTAAAAGAAGATGGAAACTGAAAAGTGCCAGAATATGCTCATCACATGCATTTTCTCTTATAGAAAGCAAGGAGCTATATAATCATGCCATAAACAAATAAAAGCTGGACTCCTTAATCAGTTTGTTTTGATTTTGGATTCTGATCTTCAGTTTGCATGATACAAATCAGGTATTTTCATTCAAGTCTCCCAGATCTCAGAACAAAATCTGGTCCACTTGACACAGTCTAAGGAACAGTTAATTACTTGTTGGACTTTGGCTTTCCATGTAAGCTATCCGTGTATGGTGTTAGGAGGAGGTTATGTCCTTTCGCCACAACTCTGACAAGTATTTAGCAGATACGAGAATTTCTGGCTTAAAGCCGGACAGATTGGTGATCAGTTGCAAAGCAGGTTAGAAAGCTTGTAACAGCTTAAGTAAGTGGCTGAAGGTTAGGTGTCTTAGCTTGTAAATGTAATTACCTGGCTTGTCAATAGTCATTGATTTGCTCTGCCAGATAACTTCAAAGCATTCCAAAGCCTAGGAAAGTAACACAGGAGAGATCACCATGGACTGAAACACACATGGAATAATAGAAGATTACTGTATACCTGGAAGCAGGGGGCGGGGGAGAGAGATGGGTTTACTGAGACAAGAACATAAAGCTTTTTTTTTTTTTTTTTAAACCAAATCTATTTCCTTACAATGGTGCATTTTTAGAAAGCCTGCTGGTATTGCTGCAGTGGGGTGTATCTACATTTAAAGCAAATGACTTTCCCCCAAAGAATCGTGGGAGCTGTCGCTGAGACTTCATAGCTTTGCACAGGGAAACTCACAGTCCCCAGGATTCTTTGGGGGAAGTCTTATGCTTTAAATGTGCATTGGGTGTGCTTTAAATGTATGGTGTGGATCCACCCAAAGTCATCTCATACTGCATCAAGTAGATGTACTGTAGACATGTAACTGATCAAGATGGTTCAAGCTTGAATAAAAGGACATGAAGTTGTCCCTTTAGCACAAGGACAACAAGACTTCCTCTCCTTCTCCTCTCTCCATGCCCCCTACCCCCCACCAGCTACATGGACAAGGTCCCAGGTTCAGTCCTCCAAAGGCATCTCCAGGTCAGGCTGGGAGAGATTCCGTGCTTGAAATCCTGGAATGCCCCTACCAGCCAGAGTAGACAATGGGCCAAAGGACTGACTTGATATAAAGCAGCGTTCTATGGTCCCATCTCCTTGCACTAGCCAACTTTGTTGGATACATTTCAGTGTTGTTTCATCCAAACACTTTGATTAATTAAATATTAATCAATATTAAATATTAGGCAGGCACCATCTCTATTACCTTTTTGGTGCCTTTTAAGTTGAGACCTGTCCCAGTCTGCATGTGTTGGAATTGCTTTTTAATAGGTTTTTTTTAATCCTTTTGTTTTCTTAACAATATGGTTTTTTAAACCCTTTTTATTTAAGATGTTTTTAACCCTTTTTATTTAAGATGTTTTTAAAGCTTTTTTAAAAAAATGTTTTTAAAGTTTTGTTTAAATGTATTTTAAGGTCTGTTTTTATGATGTTTTAAAGTGTTTTTAACGCTTTGTTTGGCCGCCTGGGCTCCTGTTGGGAAGAAGGGTGGGATGGAGATAGATAGATAGATAGATAGATAGATAGATAGATAGATAGATAGATAGATAGATAGATAGATAGATAGATAGATAGATAGATAGATAGATAGATAGATAGATAGATAGATAGATAGATAGATAGATAACGTAATTGTGATTAACCAAACAGAGGTTTTTATTATATTAACAAAACGTTTCAGCTTCCGCCTTCATCAGCTGCCAACATACACATGCTGTTACCAAAGTGGTAGTTATAGAGCTTTGAGGATGGAATGCTCAGAGGGGCTTCATTTGCAGAAGCTAAGTAGTGGTGGTACTGTCCTCCAGGGTCAGGCCATGTGGTGCCAATGTGTCCAGAGAGTATATCCAAAAGTTCTCCCTTTTGCTCAATGCTGCTGGATCTGCTGGCATCTCTATCACTGTAATGGAAAAGTCCAACAGGCTGTGACCCTCGATGTTAAAATGCTTTGCAAGTGGTTGCTCCACTTTTATTTGTCAAAATTGCCGACTTGTGGTTCCTGAAGCGCGTGCGTAGGTCAGTTATGGTCTTTCCTATGTATTGGATATGACATCCTGGTCTTTTGCACTCGATGATGTAAACTATGATGATATATAAAGAGTTGTCTGCAGGAGGGTTGGGTGAGAAATTCATTCAGTTTGTGTTTTTGTGTGAACCTACCTAATCCGTACTTCCAGAACCAATACATTAATCAAAATGTAACTCTCCTGCAACATTTGCACTTTCTTGCAGTACGTTTATCCAGCCAAAAATGTATACAAAAAAACATGTAGAATCAATGGGAAAATGAATTGGGAATTATAATTGATGATGTAACGTGGGGGGAATTGTGGACCAAATTTCCATACAAATCAGTAGCACATCTTTTTGGGAAATGGCTCTAAAAATAGTATAGAAATGGTGTCTGATCCCCCAAAGCTTGACACATATCATAAAAGGTCATGGTTGTCTTGGGTCATACAAACATATGTGGTGGACATGCAAAAATGTGATGGGATGTTTGAACTCTTATAAAGGAAGAAACACAAAATAAAATCACAGGACGACCATAGAATCATAGAATTGGAAGGGGCTGTGATGTTCCTGCTTATATTGTAAATATGGTAAGTGCTGGTTATATAGAAGACATATGGTAAGTGGAGTGAAAGAGGAGGGGGAGTACATGAGCAGTAGAATGCTGAATTATTGGCTGAGCGTTTGAATGGCTGGGAGTATAAATGGAAGAATGACAGTGGAATCTGGGTGGAGGTTCGGTGGTGAATTGAGGTGGTGGCTGTGAGGTGGTGTTTGGAGGTTGTTGTTGTTGAGAGTGAGTTGGAGTTCTGAGGCAATTAGTAAGAAGTGAAGTGCATAACAGAATACAGATGAAACCATACGCTTGTGAAAATGTGTATATTACAGGAAAGTGCATAGAAAAATGTGTATGCTAGAGGAAATTTGCACTAAAATGCTGATGAATTTTCATGAGGACTTTTTAAAAAAAATACAACTGATGTGGAAATATGGAGAACTGAACTTTGGCCTCTCATGTGAAAAATGAGAAACTTGAGAGAAACCAAAACTGACAGGCTCACCCATCCCTTGAAATGATGCTGCGAGGCAGGGTTCACATACACACACACACACAAGCAAGAGGCCTTCTGAGCCATTTTCATCTTCTTTGGAGCTCTCCACTGCCTCCTACCTCTCTCTCTCCTTCCTAAGGTGCCTTTTTTCCTTAGAGGAGAGGATGGGTTGCAGGTGGCATGGCTGAGATCTTGGGATGTCAGCAAAATTGTGGTGGAGGCCTGCTTGAGGTAGGATGTGTCCACTCTGATTCTCCACAGGGTTGAGGATCAGTTCGAGTAGGCATGTTGAGCCAGGGTAGTTGAACAATCCATCCCTCTCCCCAGGACATTCTGGGAATTGTAGCTCTGTGAGGGGAATAGGGGTCTTTTAACAAGTCTCAGCACCCTGAACAAACTACAGTTCCCAGGATTCTGTGGAGCAAGCCGTGTTTAAAGTGGTTTAAGACTGCTTTAAATGCATTGTGCAGCTAGGGCCTACAAATCTCATCATCCTTCACCACTGGCCATCCTGTCTAGGGCTGATCCGAGTGGGAATCCAGCAACATCTGGACACAGGATTCCCATTCCTCAGCACTGGTGTGTAGATAGAGTTTAGGTTTGGCATCATCATTTTGGAAATTTTGTGCGAGCAGTCAATGCATATTTTTGTGCCAATATAAAAAAGGCACCTATACAATAGCCCCAAAACTTTCTGCAGTGCTATTTCTTTACTCCCCCCACAAGTTTCAAACTAAACTAAGAACTCCTGAGGCATCTGATCTCTTTCGAGCCTTTTCAGCTCTTGTCCTGAAAAATATCATCTTCTGTCCTTTCCTCCCCCCTCACTTCTTTTTACAGACGAGCAAAACCATTGAAGTTATTTTGAGTCTATGCTATGGATTTTTCATTGAAACACCTATGTTAACTTTTATCAGCCTTGCTCTGCTTTGTAATTTTGGAAACAGATATAAAGAACGAGCAACCCAGAGCACCGTAATATAGTGGGAAGCATCCTTCATAAGTCAATTGAGGAATTTAATAATCTCTTTAGAAATAAGCTCTGCAGCTATGAGGAAAATGTGTGGGTTAAAGGCCTTCCAATTAAGAAAGGTTTCTCTGTGGATTTATAGGCTGGTGGTTAGCTCTTCCCAATCGTGTTCCTATGGCAACTGTCAGGTAGATTTTCTGCTCCTTGCTAGGAAGTTGGAAACGTTGAGTCGGCTTGAGCCTTTCAATTCAATGAAGCTTAAATGAAATTCTTTGCACAGGAACTGCCATTTAGCCCAGGTCGTTTATTCATATCTAGGAGAGAAATCAATTTACAGCAATCAAATCTGTAAATTTTATTTTATTGGGATTTTTTTGGAGTACATGATATATAGCATGAACGCCAAAATAATCCCAATAAAATTATATATACACACAAATATACATCTATCTATCCATAGACAGCCCGCCTCCCTTGAGAAATATTACCAACTGAACCTTCCAAATTGCCTCAAAGTTTATTTCAATTCTCCTCAAAGTTCTTTTTTTTAATTATTTCCTGCCTTTCCTGCAAGAAGCTGAAAGTGGTGTACATAGTTCTGCCCCCATTTTTTCCCTCAGTCCTAGTTCACCTCTCTAACCACTATGCCATATTGGGTCCTTGTAAATTTCCCCTTTAGTTGAGAATTGGTGGCAACTCTTATCCCAATTCTTAGTAAGATTGTTATTGTCACTGGTTCATGCCACCAAATCAGAATAGGAAGATGCTATATCAGAAAATATGAGTGACATCCAACATTAGTCATACTCAGAGTAGACCTATTGAAATCAATGCATATAAGTGCATTTATTTCAGTGGGTCTACTCTGAATATGACTAATGTTGTATATCATCCTCTGGTTGCAATCTTAACCTCACTTACCTGGGAGTAAGCCCCATTGAATTCAGTAGAACTTACTTCTGAGTAGCTATAGTGAGGGTTGTGCTGTATAGCAGCAATATTCCAGGACAATTCAGTCTAGAATATTTCATCAAAATAAGCATACAGAGTTAACATTTCCACTGGTTCATCAAAATATCTCATAATAATAAATTCAAATAATTTACTGGGTTGGATCCAAAGGCACCTTATCTCTGAATAAAATAGGTTCCACAAAAGGAAGAGTTGTTCCCTTGGATCCAACTCATGATCACCCTTGCCAATTGCACAAAGTGTTTTCTTCACCAGTCCAGAATTCCCAGCTGGACCATCTAGTGCTGATGATGCCAACAGCAGAGCATCACTAATAAGCAGCATTAATGTTTCCTCTGAGTCCTAAGTAGGAAATTGCACAGCCTGCACATGACAAATCTTGCTAGTCTTGTTGAAACTTGCATCCCTCAAAACATGAACAGCCCTACCTGGAGATACAGCGAATTGAACCTGGGACCTTCTGAGTACAAGGCAGATGCTCAAGCATTGAGCTGCGGCCCTTCTCATCCCTACCTCAGACATTTTGCTTTCACAAGGCCCTCCAGATTTGTCTCAAAACTTTGCTTAGAATTAGAGGGGTGTAGCTCAGTGATGGAGCACACCAAATGGTTCCAGGCTCAACCCCTCGTGTCTCCACCTAAAACTAGGAAGAACTTCTGCCTCAAGTCCTGAAGAGATGCTGCTTGTGAATGTCAATAATGTTGAACTAGATGGAGCAATCTAGGTATCTAGGTGATACTAGGTATCAAAAGCCCTCCTCTGTTCTCTTTCTATGAACTTGTAGGGCTGTGTGTGCCATAAAGGTGATACACCCCACAGGCAGAAGGGTGTCTAAGTGAGGACATTCTGACCCAGTTTAGTAGAACTTGATTCCATGGAATCCTACCTGTTAGGTGTGGCTTTGGACTTTTGCTGAGTTCAAGAGCCAAGTGCCACCTCTGCAAGACAAGAGAATTTTGCACCAGGAACTTTAAAAACATTTTTTTAAAAAAGCTTTGAAGACATCTTGAAAAAAAGCGTAAAAAATATATTGTTTAAAAAACAAAAAGGTTTAAAAACACATTAAAAAGCACTTCCTGGGATAAGGTCTCAACTTAAAAGGCTTATTGAAAGAGGAAGGTCTTCAGTAGGTGCCGAAAAGATAACAGAGATGGCGCCTGTCTAATATTTAAGGGTAGGGAGTTCCACAGGGTAGGTACCACCATACTAAAGGTCCGTTTCCTATGTTGTGCAGAATGGGCCTCCTGATAAGATGGTACCTGCAGGAGGCCCTCACCTGCAGAGCGCAGTGATCGACTGGGTATATAAGGGGTAAGATGGTCTTTCAGGTATCCTGGTCCCAAGGGTCTCAGCTAATGTCTACTCAAAGTAGACCCATAACAACAAATGGACCTAAGCTAGTTGTGTTCATTTATTTCAGTGGGTGAGAATGGCTAATGTTGATACAACCTACTGACGGAGAGAATCGGGATTGCAACAATTGTGATTGAGGCTTCCCTCGCTCTGTTGCATTCCATGCTAGACCCGCTTTGAAAAGAAAAGGCCATTTTGTTCCAGTGACCTCAGAAGTCACACCCCCTTCTCAACTCCTCCTTCCAGCTCTAGTTTGGCTTGCACTATGCGTGATTGTACTGGTGGAGCCATTTGGCCATGAGTAAGGGCAAGCTGATGTTCCTTTCCAGCTGGGGCGGTGTAGAGCAGACTGGTCTGCTTCAGGCTAGGAATGGAGGAGCTGTCAATTTCGGCTGTCATTTTCGATTCTCTCTGTTTCTGATTCTTCCAACCTTATATCTTGACATTTCTGCAACAATTCACATCTTTTTAAAAAAAGAAAAATCCTCATGAAAATTCTTCAGCATTTGAGTGCGAATTTCCTCCAACACACACATTTTTGTATGCAGTTTTGACAAATGTACAATTTTTTCCAAGCCATTTCTCCGAATATAATGCTTTTTGTATGTCATTATGCACATTTTCCTCAAATATATGTGTTTTTGTAAACATAGGTTGGAGAACTGCATTGCAAAATTCAGATAAATGCAAATTTCAAAGGATAGCTGTGTTTTGGTTCTCGTATTATTTCAGAAAGTGCAGATTTGACAGATTCAGCTTTAAATGCAATCTGAATTGAATTTCTCCCCATCCCTACTTACTGGGTAAGTACAGCCACCAGAAGCTGGGGGAAGAATGGCCAGCAGTCAGCGACACCAACTATCAGTGCGTCAACCAACATATAATGGCCAAACATTCACTTCAAAGAGGCACATCAGCAGTTGATGCTTGGCTTGCTAAGTTTTAAGAAATACTGGTGTCGGTCCATCCAACATGGATGGAGTTAAAAGAGGATTAAACTGATGGAGGATAAGTCTATCAATGGCTACTAGACACTTTGGCTATGCTCTACCTCCACTGCATACCTCTGCTTACCAGTTGCTGGAAATCACAAGAGGGGGGAGTGCTCCTGTGCTCAGGTCCTGCTTGTGGGCTTCTCATAGGCATCTGGTTGGCCACTATAAGGACAGGATGCTGGACAAGATGGGTGTTTGGCTTGATCCAGCAGGGCTCTTCTTATGCTCTCGTATTCTGTACAGAAAAGAGTAAAAGTTCATGATTTCAGAAAGTGCTGGGCTACTTTTGTGAAGTTTGACAACATATAGAAAAATGATGGAAATTTTGACTGATGATATTAGATATTGACATGACCTTTGCTTATTTATTAGAAATATTGTGTTTTTCATTACTGTATTTAAGTAATCTCCTGGTTCATTTACATATCAGTTTTCCTTTTATTTAAACGTAATGTTCAAAAAGTTAATAAAACAATTAAAAAAATTTGCTGAAGGGAAATCCAGTTGCAATCTAATCTGTCTGTTTGCACAACTGTGGCAGTGCATATCTGAAAAATTAATCAATTTTGACTCTCACATTCAAATGCTGACAACCCCAGATGTGCTTTGCTAATGTCCAAAAATGCATACAGTATACTGTTCTCTCAACCCTTTTCAGTTATATACCCATGAATACTTACAATCACATTTTAGTAATGATCAACATTCACCATTATATCTCTGAGTTTTCAGATGCTCTGACAATTTCTCTGGGACTGTCAAACAGATTCAGGAAAGAAGTATGATTCAGATCTCTCTCTCCTCTCTTTTTTAAAAATATCTATTTTTAATGCCAGGCTATAGAAAGGTTTGAAACTCTTTGCAGCTGCTCTCTTTGCAAATGTGAAGGCTTGTGGCTTTAATTACAACCCAGCGCATACCCCACACATGTCTTTTCCTGGTCTGCTTTTAGAAGCTGTAATCACCCCTGGTGCTATCCACAGTGATATCTCAGCTCCTAATGGCTCATTAATGCTGAAGACACCTGTATTGAGAGAAACGCCATGTACAACCTTTGCAACTTTCATTTCCCCTATCTAGTTGATTTGCTTGAATCAGGGTTGCAATGGTAAATACTTTGTATGGGATTATTGAAATATCCCCCCCCCCCGGAACGTTGTGTCTTAATTTTCACGTCATTGTCTGTCGGGGTGCGCTTGGAGCTTTTGCAGTGCTTGTCGGGATTTTTCCCCCATCCCACACTGATTGCTGCTTGACAGCCCTGTGCCTCTTCTCTTTCTTTTGAATCCTCTTTACTATTGGATCTGTAGGTGGGTGGGCAATGTTTCTCAACTCTCTGTGATTGTTTTTTCTTCTTCTTCTGGAGAGTAACTGGTGTAACCCTCTCCAGCTCTAGGGAGGCCAAATCCTGCTTCCATTAATGAGGTGAAAGGGTGTCTCCTTGCATGAGACAAGCTAGCAGAAATTGGGACAGTCATTAGAAATATGCTGTGTTGACACTTCTTCTGTGGAATGTAAACATGAAGTGGTATAAATGGGAAGCAACATTTTTTTAAAAAGCCATTGAATGCAATCAGAGAGAGTAAAAAATGCTCAAGCATGCTACCCAGTTTTTTTTAAAAAAGAACTGGAAGAAATTGTCCCCCCCCCCAATTTGTTTGTCTTTCATCAGAGGAAAAGTAGAAATGAATGGGACAAGCTGATATGTAACACCATCAAATTAATTTTTCTCATAATATAATATATTGGCATTGGCTTAGCAAGTACCCCAAATAATGAGGCAAATTGGGGTGATTTGGCTGATGATCTCACATCCCTGAATTATAGGGTGCTGTTAACATAGATTCTTGAGAAAGATCAGGGACCCCCTAGGTTTCTGAATCATTCTGTGGCCTATAATAATAATAATAATAATATTAAAAAATCACACACACACCTTCCTTTTTTGACAAACAAAAGCAATCGACTGAAGAAACATCTAGAGCCTAAGAGGAGAAAGGATGGAGAGAAGGGATGGGGTGGGCCTTTCATTTTGATGGAGAGGTCTAACTTTTAATCACAGTGAATTATTGTCCCCAGAGCACTCTGATCACAGTGATTTGGGGGAGGGATATACTGAAGTAAATAAACAAAGTTATTCTTTATGTTGGCCATCATTCTCCTCCACATTTTGGATGTTGCTGGTGGCTCCATGTCAGTGGGGCAGCAGAATACGCTCCAGGTTTTAGTTCAAATTTTCAAGAAGCTGTCCAAGGTGCTTCACCACTGATGTGAGAGCAAGGCACAATAAATGGTGTAGTTAGACCACTGAGGCATCCTGCTTTTTTCCCCAATCCTTCTTTTTCCTAAAAAAGAATTAATACCCATAGTTGTCTGTCTTTTCCCTTAATGGTGGGTCCTTCCAGGAAAAGGAGGGGCAGCTAGAAAAACCTGTGACTTTTCCAGGTTTTTTAAATAACAGAGTAAAAATAATCTAGTACGATAGCCCCTGAACCTGTTTGTCTTAACTTGCCTCCCCAAACATCGGAGGAAACATGATTTCTGTTTTTCCACCCCAAAATGGTAAATTCTGCCCTTGCGGGGGAATCACTGCACCTGCTTTCTGAAATTTGGAAGGCTTCACCCCTCAGAAAGAGTAACCATGATTATTATTTGCATCTAATTCCAGTAGAATATAAAAAGTGAAGGCTGCAATCCAAAACATGTCTACTCAGAAGTAAGCTCCAGTGGGTTCAATGGGACTGACTCCCAAGTAAGTGTGTATTGGATTGCAGCCTCAGATACTTTTTTTCTGTTTGGTTTGTTAAAAAAAAACAATGTAAAGGTTCCATGCACAAAATAACCCTGGATGGATCTGTCTGAAATTTGGCGAGTTTAATCCATTCTTCAGGGGCTCCTTTGCTTGCAAATTTTGTCCTCTTAGGTGAAAAGGCAAAACTGGTTATAGCCATCATTAGATTTCCCGTGATAGTCAATGAGGGTGAAAGAGAACTTCAGATTTAACAGATTAGATTTAGATCCACATAATGAGTCAAATTGGAATGACACAGAGCAGATCTGAAACAGTTAAGGCTGCTTCCAAACACTACTCAAATATAAGGCAGATTTTCTGGTCACTGCTGCACATGTGTGTGAGGGTCGAGATTTTTGGGAGTGGAAAGTGTAAAATCAGAAGGAAATAAAATGCAAAAAAATGCAAAATAAATCATGGTGCTAATAGCATTATTAACGGTGGTCATCCACAAAGAACAGATAGTTGTGTTGATCCTGGCATTGGTAAGCCAAGTAACTCACGTATTGTGATAGAAATCCATTGTGTTTATTCATTTCACAAGCAATACCATCAAACCTCTTCACATTCCTGTCTGAATTTCCTCTCTCCCAGGATGGCTACCTTGGTTTTTCTCAATATATCTAAAATGTTTCACCTGAAGCAAAATTAATCCAGGTAGGATTTGAGGAGAGTGGGCACCCACATTGAGAAGTTGCACTAACATATCCAGATTCTGCTCTCAGAATTCCTCAGTCCAGAGATGAAACCCCAAATATATTTCACATTTCTGAGGCAACCGTAGCTCCTTTAACTACTATAACTTGGTGGGGGGAGATAAGGCTAATATCTTATGTTTTCACATTTTCCCCTGAGTTCCTGTGAACAGCTATTACACTACCCTAACAGAAAGATACAGATAATCGATGCTCTGAAAAGTTCACTCCAGCATAATAAGACTTAACGTGGAAATATTGTGCAATCAGATTCTCCGAGTCACCTAATCCAACCTATTTTTGTCTTTGTTGTAACAATCCTGCTTAATGCTTTATAGTCTTGAGATAATACTCCTCTTTGTTTTAAAGTAAAGCCATTTTTTGAAAAACATATAGCAGTACCATGATCACAAGTCTGTTTCTATTTTTGGAGATAAACTGAAAAGAGAGGCTTTTTCCCCTCCGCTCTTCTTAAACCTACGAAGCTGGCTTATACTCACAGCCTTCTTTAATAGTTCTCAAGGTTACAAATCCAGTAGGAAATCAGAGAAAAAACTACACAATTCAAGCAGACTTTGGGTTGTAGCCAATGTTTATCATGCCTAGAGTAGACCCATTGAAACTAATGGACACAAGTAATATCCATTAATTTCACTGAGTATGCTTTGAGTAACATTGGCTACAACTAAGAATGAACAAACTTGTCCAATTTGGTTTCTCTCTTTTTTTCCAATCTTAAGTTCTGTTCTCATATCTACAGCAATTTTCATATTTTTTTTTTTAAAAATCCTCATGAAAATTCATCAGCATTTTACACTGTATATTTCTCCCGAATACAAAATAAATAAATAAAGAAGTTTCCTGTGTAATTTAGAACCCTGAATAATTGGGGTTTTCGATTGCTCAGGAAGACTCCACATAGAAAGGGGGCTTCAATTCATGGAGGGATATCCAAGAAGGGAAGGGTGACCTGCTGGAGGTGGAGCTTGCCAGCATCTCTCCACATTCTCACCCATTTGATGACAATTGGAGGGGGTAGGAAAAAATTAAAAAGCAGCTGCAGGGTGCCTGATTGGATTGGGGCAACTGGCACAGTAGAAAAGGGAATTAACCCTCCTCACCCAATGCTGTTTCCCAATTTTTAAACTTGCCCCTGAAGTTGCTGGAAACTGCAGGAGGGGGCAGCGATCTTGCATTCAGGGCTTGCTTGTGGGCTTCCCACAGGCATCTGACTGGCTGCTGTGAGAACAGGATGCTGGACTAGATGGACCCCTGGCCTGATCCAACAAGGCCTTTCTGGTGTTCATATGTTCTTAAACTTCTGTTGGCTCCACCAGAGAAAACATGCTGTGATGTGTCCTCCCATTGGGGTAAATCTCAGTTTTGGGGGGAGATTTAGACTGGAGGGGGAACACAATGTGTAGGGTTAAGCCCAGAGCTTGGAAAAGTTACTTTTTTGAACTACAACTCCCATCAGCCCTAGCCAGCATGGCCACTGGATTAGGCTGATGGGAGTTGTAGTTCAAAAAAGTAACTTTTCCAAGCTCTGGTTAAGCCTCTTCCTTAGCTGCAGGGTCATGGGGCAGCCATCTTTTCCCTCATAGAATACCCTGTAAACACTGCAACATTACTGTGGCACATCCGCCTAGGGACATTTGCTTCCATTTCCAAAGCATGTCGGTGGCTGCTCAGCCGTGCTTGTAGAGGTTATAAAAAGGGGGTGCAAGTATTAAGAAGCCTTCATGCCACCTTCTTGTTTAAAGTGTGCCACTGACATCTTGATGTGAACTTTCCACGTCACCACACAAAGGTCTATCTCCCCTTCCTGATATTTGGGATGGTTTCACACAGACACACACTGCAACCTCCTCCCCCCCCCCCGAATGTGGAGAAATTCTGATGGATGAAACCTTCAGATTAGCTTTAGCAAAAATGTTAAATATGAGAATAGAGCTATGAAAAGAACACAGATAAAACTCCTGCATATAAGTGGGCTTGTCAAACTCGCTGTGATGCTGACATGGCTGGCGGCACCCAAATGTATTCGGATATTTGTATTGGTCCAATGACAATATTGAGGCTGCATTCACAGTGTACATTTATTCCACTATTATTCCACTTTAAACAGTCATGACTTTCCCCAAAGAAACCTGGGACGTGTAGTTTGTGAAGGGTGCTGAGAGTTGTTACGAGACTCCTAATCTCCTCACAGAGCTACAATTCCCAGAGTCCCCTGGGAAGAGGGATTGACTGTTAAACCACTCAGGGAATTGTAGCTCTCTGAGGAAAATAGGAGCCTCCTAACAACTCTCAGCCCTCTTCACAAGCCACACTTCCCAGGATTCTTTGGGAGAAGCCATGAGAATTTAAAGTGGAATAATAGGAATAAATGTCTGTTGTGAATGTGGCTACAGCCCAATTTCTCTTTGGTTTTGGTTTGAATTTGGCAG
The DNA here is from genome assembly GCF_030035675.1 of Rhineura floridana. NCBI lineage: Eukaryota > Metazoa > Chordata > Lepidosauria > Squamata > Rhineuridae > Rhineura > Rhineura floridana. Next base: position 13,448,365 of record NC_084487.1, read on the forward strand.
GCAGTCTACACCCAACACTCAATAGACTTCACAGACAATCCTCATTACACAAGATAGATTTTTACAGCTTGTTCTGCAAGTGTTGGCTGTCAAATCTGCAGGGCATCACACTTTCCAGACAAACAATTGCCACTTGACTCTCAGTGGAGGATGAGTTCAAAAGACAATGCATGTACAGGAAGGGGGGGGAGAAAATGTTGTTCATATGAATCTGCCCTCAAACTGATTCCTCTGTATAAGAGATCAATCCATCATTAGTGGGTCGTTACTAGAGATGAGTGAAAGTCACTACAAAATATTGCTGGTGTTCTCCAAACTCTTTCTTGAAAGAGGTTGCCCAAGCAAGGACCTCCAAGACCAGTGGCAACTCTCTAGCCAACTAGACAAGTCTTATTTTGTCATAGGAACTATACTGAATCAGACCATTGATCCATTTAGCTCAGTGTCGTCTACACTGATTGGCAGTAGCTTTCCAGGGTTCAGGCAGGGGTCTCTCCTAGACCTACCTACAGACTCCAGGGACCTTGTGCATGCAAAGCTGATGCTATGTCATTGCATTATGGTCCTCCATAGGGAAGATTGTCCATCTAGGCTGGTCATTGATGGGGTTCATGAACACTGAACTGAAAAGTAGTTAGAGAAGAGTTACAATATAATTTTGGCAGAAAGAGAAGGCAAACACCAGTTAGTAAGTTCTCAGATTTAGGGACATTTAATTTATTCATTCATTTACAGTAGTGATGGGCTCCCTTTCTACAGTAACTGGATTTGCCATTGGATTATCCATTATTTCTTATATTCTCTATCTTTGCAGAGAGGATTTGGAATCCACAACTCTCTGCAGCTATTTTCCAGTTTTTTAAAATCCACTTTGAAATCATCGATAGTGTGAACGTTAATGTTTATCGATCTTAACTTTATATGTCAGCTCTTGAAATGTGTATTCCCTTTCACTTATGTCAATGAGAGTATAGGGCAGGTGGAGGGGGCTGTTGCAATCTGTTAAATGACATTTGTCGAGTTTGCAGCAGGATGGGTGGTCAACAAAGGAGAGAGAGAGAGAGAGAGAGAGAGAGAGAGAGACCAAACATGGGGAGGTGCTAGTGATGGGCTCCGTTTACACAGTAATTTAATTGCGGAGGTAAGAGTTTTTCTATGAATATCTTAGAAAACTGACAGACAGAAGGCAGGTGGGGGGGAAACACTGACTTGATGATGGGCAATTATCTGCCTAATATGCTCTTGAAAAGAAATGTAAACAGGCAATCATTACAAAGATCAGAATAAAGATCGATACCCGTGGAGTCTCATGAATAAATAGCAATTATAATATCAATAATTCTCCGCATAGCAACAAAAAAAATATCGGAGGAGATCGAGAAAAGTACATGATAATAAAGGAAAAAGGAATTGGATTGTTAACAACCACCAGGAGGCCACGCTTAAAAATGAAATGTAAAAAAAGAGAAGATTCCATCCCTAATTTACAGTGGGTTGGATTCAAACTTACGCATCATGCTTGGGGTAGACCCACTGAAATCAATGGGATTTAAGATTATTATTGTTGTTGTTGATAACACATAATTAAAACAGTTAAAAACAACCTAAACGAAATCACAGAAAATAGGGTGGGTCCTAAAAATATACATCTCAGGTGTTGAAGGCCAGGGGAAAGAGGTGTGTCCTCAGTATTCACAGAGAGGTGTACAATGAAGTTGCCAGACACATCTTTGTGGGGAGGGAGTTCCACAGCTTAGGGGCTGCCACAGAGAATGCCCTGTCTTGGGCTACCCCCAAGCATAACTACCAGTGGTGATCTCAACACCCGGGAGGGTCTGTAGGGAAGGAGGCGGTCTTTCAGATATTTGGGACCTTAGTTGTTTAGGGATTTAAACAATAACATGAACACCTTGAACTGGGTCAGGAAACAAACTGGCAACCAGTGCAGCTGTTTTAGTCATGATATTGGCGGGTCTAGAAATGGGAAATGGACTGCCTTCAAGACGATCCTGACTTATGGCGACCCTATGAATCATTGGCGATCACTCATGGCCAAGTAAGATTGTCTTCCAGGGTAAGGTTTTGGTTCAAAGACACCTGTGCATGAATTTGTTTTATGTGTGGAGATCAGTGCACGACGATCAACACACAATCTTGACAGAAACAGGCTTTGATCCAATGACATGGATACCACAATTATTGGAAGTCTTTTATCTGCTGCAGCCTTCATCTGCCTTCACAGCCGTTGTAACGTACACATTGTTATCCTCTGCCTGTTCTGCCGTTGAGGACATTCTTGGATCGTTCTTTGTCTGGTTCCTGTCCCTTGACCTTACCGCCATGAGTGACCCTGCTGGGAGTACATGACTCCCAACGGCATCACTCATAGGGTTCATTGGAACACACAAGCCCACTCACCACTACAAGGTGACAATTCAGCGAGGGTTTTCATGGTAAGTGGTATTCAGAAGGGGTCTATCATTGCCTCCCTGGCTGAGAGGCAGTGACTGGACCAAGGTCACCCAATGAGCTTCATGGCTGTGTGGGGATTCGAACCCTGGTCTCCCAGGTCATACTCCAACACCTTAACCACTACACCACACTGGCTCTAACAATAAGACACAAAATTGAGACTTCAGTGTCATCAGCTCAGTTCTCTGGTATGCTTTGCCAACAGAGATTCAGCAGGTGCCTTCTATTTTAACCTTTAAATGCCTGGTGAAAACCTTTCTGTTCTGCCAGGCTTATGCAGGCAATTAAGATGTCTTTTCGCAATAGTTGACCTTTTGTTTTTATTGTATTTTAATGTTTGTATTGTATTGTATTGTATTGTATCCATGGCACAGAGTGGTAAGCGGCAGTAACGCAGCCGAAGCTCTGCTAACGGCTGGAGTTCGATTCCAACGGAAGGAGGAAGTCGAATCTCTGGTAAAAGGGGTCGGGGTCCACTCAGCCTTCCATCCATCCATGGTCGGTAAAATGAGTACCCGGCATATGCTGGGGGGTAAAGAAAGGCCGGGGAAGAAACTGGCAATCCCACCCCATATATACGGTCTGCCTAGTAAATGTCGCAAGACGTCACCCTAAGAGTTGGAAACGACTCGCACTATAAGTGCGGGGACACCTTTTTCTATTGTATGGTTGTTGTGGTTTTAACTTGTTGTAAGCTGCTTTTTTAACAAACTAGTGGTATACAAATATATTTATAAATAAATAAATAAGTCTGGATCCAGATCAGTATTTATTTATATGCTTGCCCACTAACAAAAATTATCTTGGCAGTTTACAGTAACAATATAAAAAAAAACTACATACAAAATTAAAACCATAACATCTTAATGCAGCATAAAACTGAGCAGTGGAGGATAAAACAACATAATCCTACTGGGCTCCTACTGGGAGGTAGGGCGGGATATAAATCGAATAATAAATAAATAATAATCAAACTTCCAGCAGCACCAAACAGTTCATAGACCTTAAAACTTCAGAAACAGCAAATCTATCAGTCACAAAAGGATTTAAACATTAAAAAGCCGGGGAGGGAGGGGGGGGAGGAAATGCTCTTTACCTGACATTGAAAATATCAGGTCGCAGCTGTTTGATGAGCTTCTCTTGGAAAACATTTCATAATTGGTGTGCCACCTCCAAAAAAGTAGTAAACTTCCTAGTAGCCACCTACCACACCTCATAAGAACATAAGAAAAGCCTAGCTGTTGGAACAGGCCTGTGTCCCATCTAGTCCAGCATCTAGTCCAGCATCCTGTTCTCACCAACCAGATGCCTACAAGCAGAACCTGAGCACGACAGCATTCTCTCCCACTGGTGTTTCCCAAGACTGCAATCCAGAGAGATACTGTCTCTGACAGCGTAGGAAGACGATAGCCATTGATAGCCTTACCCTCCATGAATCTGGAAGATGCCAATGGACACGGGCCTCTGGAGAAGATCTCAAGGTCCAGGTAGATAAATGTGGAAGGAAGTGATCTTTTAATTTAAGTCAGGTGTGAGGAACCAGAGGTTCTCCAGACATTGTTGGACTCCATCTCCCATCAGTCTCAGCTAGCATGGTCAATGTCAAGTGATGGTGGCAGTTGTAGTTGTCCTGGGCTCCTGCTGGAAGGGTGGGATATAAATCAAATAATAATAATAGTCCAGCAACATCTGGAGGGCCACAGATGTTCCCCATCCATGCTTTAGATAGCCTAACTTCAGTCTTTTTAGAACTTCTAAGCAGGGTCAGGTCTGGTCAGTGCCTGGATGGGAGACCATCTGGGAACCATATGTAAGCCGCCTTGGGTTTCAATCATGAAAAAGGAAGGTGGGGTAGAAATGTAATAAATAAATAAATAAACTTTGAAGGAAGGTCAGAAATGGACTGGCAGTCACTGAAAATGACAAGGCAACTAACCTTTTCTATTTACTTCCTTAAAAGCTTGTTTATCATTTAATGAATTGTAATTAGGTATATGAAAACAACAACCACAGTTTATTATTATCTACAAAGAAATTTCCAGGGACACATGGAGATTTCTCTCTTTCTCTCTTTTTTATACTTGCTTCCTTCATTTTTCAAAGATTGATCATTCGATCCAGAAACTTTTTAATTATAATGTGTAATTGAAGCACTTTAGTTTCAATTAAAACAAAGAGTCCTAAAACCACAGGGTGTTAGAAGCTTGTTAGAAGGTTATAATTTATTGTCATTTTGATGATCTTTGAGACTTCGTCTTTCTTAAATCAATTATAAATAATTCATTTGAAAATGGATACAAGTCAAATTAACTTAATTGATATCAGTTTTCTTTTTGTGATCTGCAAATGTATGCACTGACTGCAAGCAGAAATGTTAATCAACCCTAACGTTTGCCGTGATAAATCTCTCCGGTAATTGAATAATACTTGGTGTATATGCAGTGTAAGCTGAAAGCTGTTTTCAAAGATCTCAAATGAGTTTTGAAAGTCTCACAACACTCTTTTGCTGAGAAAGTGTCAAAAAGTAGACTGATGGAATAGTTGTGGCCAGTGGATAAAGTTGAATGCAAACTTTGGCAAGCGTGTCTGACAAATGTAGTCACACTTTTGGAAATTGCACTGTTTTTGTTTGCTGCACCTAAGGCAGGGTCTGTACAAGAGGTAGGCAGCACTGGGCACTTGCCAAGGCCTATGCTTCTCTAGAGGGTCCACTATCAATCCTCAGAGTCTCCTTCCTGTCACTGCCTGTTCACCTGCCCTCTCTGAACAAGCAGTGGCAAGCGTGAAGAGATTGAGCGTCCTATACATGCCTTGTGCTCTCCCTCTAGACAGTTGTGAGGACTGGGTCGAGAAGGAGAGGGCAAGTGTCTCAGGCTATGGTCTGAAGGCACAGAATGCCACCACCTTGCTGAAGCTAAGCAGGTCTGGGTCTGATCAGTGCCTGGATGGGAGACTGCCTGAGAACCACATGTGTGCTGCCCTGGGTTCTATTATGAAAGAAAGGTGGGCCTTAAATGTAACAAATAAAGTTAATGAGTAGCATGAACTACAGTGAGGAGGCTAGGGTTCCTCTTGGGAAGGGTGGCCCTCTGAAAGCACCTTGTCCAAAGGGCCTCCAAAATCTGGAGCCTCCACTGGTCTGTGAATGCACGAGAATGAACCGGAAGAATCCTTGGGGGTAGAGTGGACTCTACCACAGAGATGGGGAGCCTGTGGCTGTCCAGATGTCACCGGGCTGTAACTCGCATTGTCCCTGGTCATTGGTCATGTTAGCTTATGGAAGTTGGAGCCCAACAACACCTGGAGGTCACAGGTGCCTCACCACCTGCTCTGTGACCTCAGGCCAATGATGGATAGTGACTGTTTTGAATGCTCATAAAAGACAGGGGAACCATAAATGCAAATAGAAAATGAACACATCATGAAAAAACAAGTTTTAACCAGTCCTTCTCTCTGCTGTGCTATTGCATTTCATCCCATTTTCGCATCCATCTGCCATTTATTAATTTATTTAGCAAAAAAACAAAAGCAAAAACCAAGCCCATACAAAGCATTGTCTTTATATGCATACACCAATACATATTTTAAAACCTGGTGTCCTGTTAAGGACATCCAATCTGTGTTTTATGCTTTCCATTTCAAGAATAAAAATGGAGGGAAAGTTCCAAGATGCTGGAAAATACGGTGTTTATTTTTTTTTTTTAAAAAAAGGCCGAAACGCCTTGCGCTTTTTAAAAAAAAAAAACATCATATTTTCCAGCATCTTGGGATTTTCCCTCCATTTTTATTCTTGGCTTTTTGGATGCTCGCCACTTTCTATGCTTTCCATTTCACCAGATTCTGGAGCAGTTCCAATTCAGGTTTCACACAGAGCTAGACAGCTCCAGAGGCTAGACCTGGGAGCAGTTACAAAGGCAGATTTCTGGTGAGCTTTTCTCCTGCCTCACTTGTGCTAGAGTTCATTCTCCATAAAGTGGTATAACCACTGCCCTTCGCATGAAGACTACATCTACGTTCTCTCAAAATGCACATTTTCAATCTTATTGTGATGCATATAAATTCCTGAGAACTGTGCTGCGACATTTGAGAAGTGTGACATCCGGTGACATCTGGCAAGAGAGGATGTGCAAGCTACTCCACTTTTTCAGGTCCTGTCCACAACACAATGCTGGAGAGGAATGTGCAACTTCCTGTGGGAGGCTGCATATTGCTGCTGTTTGGACAATGCTTGGAAGAGCATCAGGCTAGTGGCCCATCTAGTCCAGCATCCTCACAGTGGACAACCAGATGCCTCTGGGAAGTCTACAAGCAGGACATGAGGACAACAGTACTCTCTCCACTCCTGATTCCCAGAAATTGGTATTTAGAGGCATACTGACAGTGGAGGGAGAGCATAGATATCATGACTTGTAGCCACAGATAGTCTTATCATCCATGAATTTTCTAATTTTAAATTGTCCAAAGGCCGATCTAGTCCAGCATCCCATTCTCACAATGGCCAACCAGATGCCTGTGGGAGCACACAAGCAGGACCTGAATACAGTATCACTCATTTCTCAGGGTTATGAGGGGAAAGGCTACCAACTCATCAAACCAGTTTAGACCAGCCGAGAAATGCCCCTGGATACAGATGCATGTCGGCTGTGGGCCTTCTTCCTCTTGCTGTAAAATCCCCTTTCCAAGCATCCAATTTCAGGATCAGCCAATGAATTCCATGGTAGATGACTCTGAATGTTCAATTTGTTTCAGCCCTGAGTTCCATTTATTCCTGCCAGATGAGATTGGTTCTCCAATATAATTGTGATATCTTCGCATAACACCTCTTTTGTTTAAAACACTTATTGTTTGCCAAGAGAATGCAATTTGAGTGAGTGGGAGGGGCTTCGTGACACTGAAAAGCATCCATTGGAGTTTGGAGTCATTTATTAAAATAACAAAAGACAGCTTCTGAATGCTGCTCTTGTGTTTCTGTCACAGTCAAGTCCTTGAAGTGGAATATTCCTAGCTGAATCATCTGGAACAAGGAATGCAATTCTGGCTCTTCAGTACTTGATTTTTGGGGTTTTTTGCTTTGTTTTTGGTAGCTCTGGGGTCCTCCAGCAGGCAATGTTGATTTGGCAAAACAAAAGATGATATTAAGTCCTAATGGCAGCTTTTGTTTTTTAAAAAATTATTTTGCTTTGGCAGCCCAGTTGCAGATGCCTTTCATTTCTCAATGTCTCCAGGTACACGCATGTGATGAATACGTTTTAGATTATTCAATTATAACAGCTGACATATTTTGTGAAATGGTGCACTGTGTATTTCCACACCAGCCTTGCTCAAATGCTGCTTAAAAGACAGCAAAAAGAAGACAAAGACTTCCATCAAAGCAAACCAGATACTTGCTAATATCTATTCTTATTTATTTTTCCCAAGTTTTATTCCCTAGATTAGAATATAGCAAGATTGGTAAATTTGGTGCCATTGCTTTGAGTCCTGAAAGTGACATTCCATTGGATGGGTGAATCTGTCAATTTCAGTTTATCTCAGTTTCTCATTTTCCCAACTTTAAATTGTATCAGTTTGCATTTTCTTAAAAAAAAAAAAAAAGCCCTCATAAAAATTTGTCTCCATTTGAGTGCTCATTTTTCTGAAGATACACATGTTTGAAATCAATTTTGCCTAATACACAGATGTTTGCAAAGCACCTTCCTCTAACATAATGCATTTTTGTATGTTATTTTAAACTAATACATGCATCTTTGCACACAGTTTACACACATTGTCTTGTGCAGCCAGCTAAACATGCCTTCATACGTTATTGCTCTAAAGCAAGGATGGGGAACCAGTGGCTCTCCAGATGTTGCTGGACTACAACTCTCATCATCTCTGGAGCTGATGTGGCCATGACAGCTGGGGCTAATGCGAGCTGTAGTCCAACAACATCTGGAGGGCCGAAAGGTCCACATCCCTGCCCTACCCTTTGATTCCCATCAGTTGTAGCCAAACAATGCCCTCTCGTTCTTCTAAACAAGGTGGCTAAGACGAGCCCCCATCCTCTCAAACTTGAACAATCCTCAAACAGGAATATAGGGAGCTGCCTGATACAGAGTCAGGTCCTTGGCTCATCTAGCTCAGTATTGTCTGCATTGATTGGCATTTGTCTTTCCGGGATTTCAGGCAAGGTCCCTCCCAGCTCCCCGTGAAGATGCCCAGTACTAAACTTGGGACCTTTTGCATGCAAAGCAGATGCAGGAACACCACCTCAACCTGGCAACCATTTTGGCCATGCCACTGTAAATAATTATGTTTTCAGTGCAAAATGTTGATATGGAAGTGATCACTCAATCTCATCACTATGCCATTGACCAGGGCCGGTCCTAGCATTGGCACAACAAATCTTGGGTCTTTATGAAAGGGCAGTAAATTATGAGTTAGTTATTGCATTATTGTAATCCTATTTCCACAAGAAGTTGCTTGTGGCAATTTCTGTCTCAGGTGCTTAAAATAACTTGGTTAGTCTCGAGTACTATGACTTGGTACATTGAGTACATTGATGATGACAGGAGGGTGCCATTTGCTATGCTGCCATTGTCTTGGGCCGGTCCTGCCAGTGGTCATGCCTCTCCTAAAGTATGCCTAGTCGTGGAAAGCTTTTACTCCCCCATGAGGGGAACACACACACATAGAGTGTGGGTTTCATTTTTTTTGGTGCATGGTGTTCCACTTAGTTGGAACCACCTGTTTCAATTTACTTTGACACACATTTTGTCCCTTCAGAGCTTTGCCAGCCACTCTGTCAAACACCACAGCTGTTTTCTATTTGTCATAAACCCAAACATGTTTTCTGTTATAATGAGGGTAGTAAGCGAAAGCCACAGAATAAAGCACACAGTTAGGTCAGTGTGGTTGTCAGATGACAGAAATCATGAATGGATTGTGGGAGTGCAGGGAGTAGAACTTCATGTCAGAACTCTTCAGTAAGCACTGAAATACGTGTGTGTATATATAAATGTACGTGCACACACACTAGTTTGTAGAAGGGTTAGGATGAATTCACCCAGGTTTTCATCCCCTCCCAATCTGGAGGTACAGTAGGGTCCCGCTTTATGGCGTTTCGCTTTATGGCATTTTGCTCATGCGGTGGTCTCAATTAGACGCAATTAGACTAAAGCCCCACTCATACAGCGCTTGTTCCGCTTTTACAGCAGTTTTAGGGCATTGCACACCATTCTATTCAATGAGTTCCGCTTTTCAGCAGTTTTTGCTTTTCGGCGGGGGTCCGGAACGTAACCCGCTGTATGAGTGGGGCCCTACTGTAGTCATTTTGCCCCCGCCCCAAATGGAGGAACAAAGATGTGCTCAATCATTTCGGTGGGGTGAGCCACTTACTGTTATGGCTTATGAGAGGAATAAGATGGCAGCATAGGCGGATGTCTTTTCGGAGCTCCGCAGTGACCACCTATTTACCACCTATTTACCAGCTATTTACCAGCTATTTACCACCTATCTAACATCTTTTTGGGGGCTCACAGAGCAGTCGTCACCCCCCTTTGTAAACTGAGATGGTTACCCTCCTACCTTACTCAGGAGGGTGATATCGCGGCAGGAGCGGTGGCAGCGGAGAGGCGCCATGGAGAATGCCGTGGAGAACGCCTCAAAAAAACGACCGGAGAGCGGCGCAGCGCGGAGAGCGGCGCAGCGCGGAGAGCGGTGCAGCGCGGAGAGCGGCGCAGCGCGGAGAGCGGTATGGGGAACGGCCGGAGAGCGGAGAGCGGCCTACAGTGGCGGCTGGCCCGGGCTCGAGCCCGAGCCTAGCCCAGGCCGCCCGGACCCGAGCCTGGCTCAAGCCGACGGCAGTCTCCGGCCTGACGCTGCGACGCTGCGATTGTGTGGGCCGCTGCCGGGATGGCATTTTCCTGGCGGCCTCGGGGTGCTTCCACCTGGATGTAGATGCTGGCTGGCTGGCTGAGAGCACAGAGCAGCGGACCGGGGTGTTGCCTATGCGGTCTGCTCTATCCCTCAGTGGTGTGTATGGGGGGGAGAAGAAGATAGACCGCGGTACCATCGACACAACGCAGCCCGTCCTTTGCCAGCCGCTCCAGTGGTTCCAGAAGACCAGGCATATGAGAGGAGGAGGACGAGGTGACATCTCGTCCCTACTGAAGAGAGGGAGCTGTTGGACATGTCGGGAGAGTGACGAGGGCCAAGAACTGCTGCAAACGAGCTGACTTGCAGCAAAGAAAATCTAGTCCTATCACCAAGGGCTGGTTAGCTGCGAACTGGCTTTTGGTTGTTCTGCTGACTGATTGTGAGTGTGTATGTTGTGAGTGTTTGTGTGATGTATGGTGTATGTTGTAAGTGTTTGTGGTGACGTTTTATTATGTGCCTGGGAGAGAGGAATCATAGTCAGGAGGAAATTGCGGGGGCCCCAATAGGCGTAGTGACGGGTAAAGGGAGATATCACGCTGTGTGGAAGACTGGCCAGGTGAGGGGAACGCGGCCCAGACAATTGACGGCTGTCCCGTGTTCCGGTCCTCTACACACCCACAGGTATGTGGGAAGTCCTTTCAGCCAGCTCTCTGATCTCCGGATGCTGCTTTTTAATGCCAGATCGGTACATAATAAGACCATCCTCATCCATGATCTAATTGTGGATGAGGCAGCCGATCTGGCATGCATAACTGAGACCTGGGTGGGTGAGCAGGGAGGAGTTGGTCTCTCCCAGCTATACCCACCAGGATACTCAGTGCAGCATCACGGTAGATCTGAGGGCCGGGGAGGGGGGGTTGCTGTGGTCTATAAGAGTTCCATCCCCCTCATCAAGCACCATGTCCATGTAACTACAGGCCTTGAGTGTTTGTACCTTGAGTTGGGCCAGAGGGACAGACTGGGGATTCTGTTAGTGTACCACCCACCCCGCTGCCTAACAGACTCCCTGACTGAGCTGTCGGAGGTGGTCTCGGAGGTTCTGTTGAGATCCCCTAGACTACTGGTACTGGGTGATGTCAACATTCATGCCGAGGCCATCCTATCTGGGGCGGCTCAGGACTTCATGGCCTCCATGACGACCATGGGGTTGTCCCAATATACCACCGGCCCAACTCATGTAGCAGGTCACACTCTGGACCTGATTTTTGCTACGGGACATGATAAGAACATAAGAACATAAGAACATAAGAAGAGCCTCCTGGATCAGGCCAATAGCCCATCTAGTCCAGCATCCTGTTCTCACAGTGGCCAACCAGGTGCCTGGGGGAAGCCCGCAAGCAGGACCCGAGTGCAAGAACACTCTCCCCTCCTGAGGCTTCCGGCAACTGGTTTTCAGAAGCATGCTGCCTCTGACTAGGGTGGCAGAGCACAGCCATCATGGCTAGTAGCTATTGATAGCCCTGTCCTCCATGAATTTGTCTAATCTTCTTTTAAAGCCATCCAAGCTGGTGGCCATTACTGCATCTTGTGGGAGCAAATTCCATAGTTTAACTATGTGCTGAGTAAAGAAGTATTTCCTTTTGTCTGTCCTGAATCTTCCAACATTCAGCTTCTTTGAATGTCCACGAGTTCTAGTATTATGAGAGAGGGAGAAGAACTTTTCTCTATCCACTTTCTCAATGCCATGCATAATTTTATACACTTCTATCATGTCTCCTCTGACCCGCCTTTTCTCTAAACTAAAAAGCCCCAAATGCTGCAACCTTTCCTCGTAAGGGAGTCGCTCCATCCCCTTGATCATTCTGGTTGCCCTCTTCTGAACCTTTTCCAACTCTATAATATCCTTTCTGAGATGAAGCGACCAGAACTGTACACAGTATTCCAAATGCGGCCGCACCATAGATTTATACAACGGCATTATGATATTGGCTGTTTTATTTTCAATACCTTTCCTAATTATCCCTAGCATGGAATTTGCCTTTTTCACAGCTGCCGCACACTGGGTCGACATTTTCATCGTGCTGTCCACCACAACCCCGAGGTCTCTCTCCTGGTCAGTCACCGCCAGTTCAGACCCCATGAGTGTATATGTGAAATTCAGATTTTTTGCTCCAATATGCATAATTTTACACTTGTTTATATTGAATTACATTTGCCATTTTTCTGCCCATTCACTCAGTTTGGAGAGATCTTTTCGGAGCTCTTCACAATCCCTTTTTGTTTTAACAACCCTGAACAATTTAGTGTCGTCAGCAAACTTGGCCACTTCACTGCTCACTCCTAATTCTAGGTCATTAATGAACAAGTTGAAAAGTACAGGTCCCAACACCGATCCTTGAGGGACTCCACTTTCTACAGCCCTCCATTGGGAGAACTGTCCGTTTATTCCTACTCTCTGCTTTCTGCTTCTTAACCAATTCCTTATCCACAAGAGGACCTCTCCTCTTATTCCATGACTGCTAAGCTTCCTCAGAAGCCTTTGGTGAGGTACCTTGTCAAACGCTTTTTGAAAGTCTAAGTACACTATGTCCACTGGATCACCTCGATCTATATGCTTGTTGACACTCTCAAAGAATTCTAATAGGTTACTGAGACAGGACTTTCCCTTGCAGAAGCCATGCTGGCTCTGCTTCAGCAAGGCTTATTCTTCTATGTGCTTAGTTAATCTAGCTTTAATAATACTTTCTACCAGTTTTCCAGGGACAGAAGTTAAGTTAACTGGCCTCTCTCGTTACCACTATTTGTCTTAGTTCCTCAGAATCCCTTCCTGCAAATGTTAGTTCAGGTTCAGGGATCTGCCCTATATCTTCCACTGTGAAGACAGATGCAAAGAATTCATTTAGCTTCTCTGCAATTTCCTTATCGTTCTTTAGTACACCTTTGACTCCCTTATCATCCAAGGGTCCAATTGTCTCCCTAGATGGTCTCCTGCTTTGAATGTATTTATAGAATTTTTTGTTGTTGGTTTTTATGTTCTTAGCAATGTGCTCCTCAAATTCTTTTTTAGCATCCCTTATTGTCTTCTTGCATTTCTTTTGCCAGAGTTTGTGTTCTTTTTTATTTTCTTCATTTGGACAAGACTTCCATTTTCTGAAGGAAGACTTTTTACCTCTAAGAGCTTCCTTGACTTTGCTCGTTAACCATGCTGGCATCTTCTTGGCCCTGGCGGTACCTTTTCTGATCTGCGGTATGCACTCCAGTTGAGCTTCTAATATAGTGTTTTTAAACAACTTCCAAGCATGATGATAGTGATCTGTGTATAGGGAGCCTTACATCAGCTCCTCTGTCATGGACAGATCACTGGTTGTTGAGGTTTAGACTCACAATGACTTTTCCCCTCTGCAAGGGTGGGGAACCGATAAAGATGGTCCGCCCCCGGAGACTGCTGGATCCTGAAGTTTCTCAAAAAGCTCTGGGGAGTTTTCCGGCTGATAAGGCTGGCACTCATGTCGACACCCTGGTCGATCTGTGGAATGCAGAAATGACCCGGGCAGCTGACATGATCGCTCCTGTGCGCCCTCTCCTTTGTAGAGCTCATACAACTCCATGGTATACTCCGGAGCTGAGGGCGATGAAACAATATAGGAGACGGCTTGAGTGCAGATGGAGACGGACTCCTGACGAATGCAACTTTGCACTGGTGAGTGCTTATAATAAGACGTATTTTGGGGTGGTCCGGGCAGCAAAGAAACAACATATCACTGCCTCTATTCAATCCTCTATCTCCCGTCCGGCGGAGCTGTTTCGAACTGTCAGAGGGCTCTTACACTCTAGCCCTAAGGACGTGATGGAATCTTCGAAAGCTCGATGTGATGAATTTGCCAAGCACTTCCAGAATAAAATCTCTTGCATTCGTCAGGACTTAGACTCCAATGTTACAGCAGTGGAATCAAATGAGGTCTCCGGAGCACAATCTGGTCATATTTTGTTGGATGAGTTTCAATTGGTGCAGCTTGAGGACGTTGACAAGGTGCTTGGACAGGTGCGTGCAACCACCTCTGTGTTAGACCCTTGCCCCTCTTGGCTAATAAAAGCTAGCAGGGATGGCACTGTCAGTTGGGCCAGGGAAGTGATTAATGCCTCACTATGTGAGGGAGTGGTCCCGCACTGCCTTAAGGCGGTTCTGGAAAGGGTGGTTGCATCCCAGCTCCAGGCACTCTTGGATGAAACCGATTATCTGGATCCATTTCAATCGGGTTTCAGGCCCGGTTTTGGTACGGAGACAGCCTTGGTCACCCTGTATGATGACCTCTGTCGGGAGAAAGACAGAGGGAGTGTAACTCTGTTGATTCTCCTTGATCTCTCAGCGACTTTTGATACCATCGACCATGGTATCCTTCTGGGGAGGCTTGCGGATTTGGGAGTTGGAGGTACTGCTTGGCAGTGGTTCCGCTCCTATCTGGCAGGTCGTCTCCAGAAAGTAGTGCTTGGGGAGCACTACTCGATACCCTGGGCGCTCCAATATGTAGTCCTGCAGGGATCAGTTCTGTCCTCCATGCTCTTTAACATCTATATGAAGCCGCTGGGTGCTGTAATCAGGAGTTTTGGAGTGCGTTCTCATCAGTATGCTGATGATACGCAACTCTACTTCTCCTTTTCATCTTCTTCAGGTGAGGCTGTCAAGGTCCTAAACCGATGCTTGGCCGCGATAATGGACTGGATGAGAGCAAACAAATTGAAGCTCAATCCAGACAAGACTGAGATGCTGTTAGTAAATGGATCCCTTGACCAGTTGGATGTTCTACCTGTTCTGGATGAGGTTACACTCCCCCTGAAGGAGCAGGTGTGCAGCTTGGGAGTTCTTCTGGACCCGTCCTTGTCACTTGAGGCGCAGGTGGCCTCGGTGGCACAGAGTGCTTTTTACCAACTTAGGCTGGTAGCCCAGCTACGCCCGTATCTGGCTTCAGTTGTTCATGCTCTGGTAACCTCAAGATTGGACTACCGCAATGCACTTTATGTGGGGCTGCCCTTGAAGACGATTCGGAAACTGCAGCTTGTGCGGCGGCCAGATTAATAACCGGGACCAAACGGTCGGAACATGTGACACCTATTCAGGCCTGCTTGCACTGGCTGCCTATATGTTTCCGGGCTCGATTCAAGGTGCTGGTCTTAACCTATAAAGCCTTACACGGCACGGGCCCACAATACCTGATGGAGCGTCTCTCCCGATATGAACCTACCCGTACACTACGCTCAACATTGAAGGCCCTCCTCCGGGTGCCTACTCAGAAAGACGCCCGGAAGGTGACTACAAGAAAGAGGGCCTTCTCGATAGTGGCCCCCGAACTATGGAACACCCTTCCTGACGAGGTACGCCTGGTGCCTATTTTATTATCTTTTCGGTGCCAGGTGAAAACCTTCCTCTTTGCCCAGGCATTTTAATATTTCTATCTTTTAGTATTTTAGTATTTGAATTAATGTTGTAAAGATAGTTATATGTTTTATCTTTTCTGAATTTTTTACTTTTGATTTGTATTTAATATGGGTTTTTATGTTAATTTTGTCTTTGTTGTATGTATAAACTGTTGTCTTGATGATTAGGTGGTTTTAAAATTGACTGTTTATATATTTATATTTGATGTACACCGTCCAGAGAGCCTCGCTATGGGCGGTATAAAAATAAAATAAAATAAATAAATAAAATTATGGACAGCTTCATGTTGGTTTTGTTTGTTTTCTGATAATGAAACATCTTTAAAAATAACCAGCTGTTTCAGCAACATTAGCATCGTTCCAGGAGAATTCTAGGAGGGAAAAATATGGCTGCCACCTCCCCTGGCAGAGCCAGTGGCTTTAACATTTTTTTTAAAAGAACCTAGTGGATCACTGTGCTCTGCAGGAGAGGGCCTCCTGCAGATACCATCTCATCAGGAAGTCCATTCTGTATGATGTATGGACTTGACCTTTAGTGTGGTGGCACCTACCCTTTGGAACTCTGTCTCATTTCATTTATTTGTTTGGACAACTGATAAAGGTAAAGGTGTCCCCGTACTTGTAGTGCGAGTCATTTCCAACTCTTAGGGTGACGTCTTGCGATGTTTACTAGGCAGACCGTATATATGGGGTGGGATTGCCAGTTCCTTCCCCGGCCTTTCTTTACCCCCCAGCATATGTCGGGTACTCATTTTAACGACCACGGATGGATAGAAGGCTGAGTGGACCTCGACCCCTTTTACCGGAGATTCGACTTCCTCCTTCCATTGGAATCGAACTCCGGCCGTTAGCAGAGCTTCGGCTGCGTTACCGCAGCTTACCACTCTGCGCCACGGAGGGCCCTAGACAACTGATATACTGCTTATATTTAAACAAAGCTCTAAGAGGTTTACAACATACGTTAACCAAGGGCTAGACTGGATTTTCCGCTAGATGGATTCCTCCTAGATGGGGCTGGCACTGGGCCTACAGGCCTAGGAACAAGAGCAGCGTAAGAACATAAGAGCAGGGAGAGCAAGCACACATCACTCACACACTTTCGCCTGTAGAACCTAAGAGCCCTGCTGGATCTGGCCAGTGGCACAATTAGTTCAACATCCTGCTTTCACAGTGGCCAACCAGGTGCCCATGGGAAGCCCACAGGCAGGACCTGAGTGCAGGAGAACTCTCCACTCCCGCAGTTTCCAGCAACTGGAATTCAGAAGCAGACTGTCTCTGACCATGGAAGCACAGCATAGCCTCCAGGCACCATCTCTATTGTGCATTTGGTGCCTATTGAAGATCTTCCTTTTTCAACAAGCTTTTTCAGTGGAGGTGTGTGTGTTTTTAATCCCAGTCTGCATCTGCATTAGTTTTGAATTGTTTTACATATGAAATTGTTTTTATTGTCGATGTTTTTATTCTTAATGGCTTCAAGATGTTTCATAGGAAGCGATTCATATATGGAATTAAAGGAATGAATAAATAATAAAGGAAAACACCTGCCAGCTATCATGGCAACATACAAACGTAGCAAGCTGCCTTTTATCGAGACCGGCCCTTTGTCCATCTAGCTCAGTGTTGCCTACACTGACTGGCAGCAGCTCTCCAGGGCTTCAGACTGCAGTCTCTCCCAGCCTTTCCTGGAGATGTTGGGGTTTGAAGCCGTGTCGTTCTACATGCAAGCAAATGCTCTGTCATTGAGCCACGGCCCTTGAATGTCCTTGGTAAGCATTCCTGCCCCAACCCACAATTTTTCAGCCAGGGGTGTAGTCGTCCAGGGTCTCAGGGGGGTCTTAGACCCTTTACTTTTTTGGGAGCAGGGTCCCAGCAGGGTTCCTATGTCTGTAGCATCCTGTGAGCCAATCAGCATGAAAGGGGAGTGTGTTATTTATTTTATTTATTGTATTTATTTATTGTATTTAGTGTATTTATATACCGCCCCATAGCCGAAGTTCTCTAGGCGGTTTACAGTAACTACTACAGTACAGTTAGCCACTGAGAAGAGTCTTTTAACAAGGTTCCTTGACCTTTCCTGCAGACTGGAGCCAATCTGAGTGAAAGGATGTGAGTCAGCCACCGAGAAGACTCTTCTCAGCAGCTAACACTCTCCCCTTTCATGCTTTTTGGCTCCTAGGGATGTCTGTTGTGGGAGAAGGCATTAACAAGGATCTCATTCCCAACTCAGCAGCAAAAGAAGGGGAGGGGGCATGGCTGTGACTAACATGAAGTGTCCCTGCACTTCTGAATTTGGCCCCTACACTACTGGTTTCAGCCACCACCCGACAACATTGCATGACACCCCCAATCTGCCACTGTGAACAGGGGCAGTGAAAACGTTTTGCGTGGGGATGAGGGGAGCTATTTCAGGTTACCCAGTCTGCAGGTCTGACTTTATTCTAAGGATGGACACATTTGTCATTTTTGGTTTCTCACGTTCCAATCTTAAGTTCAGTTCTCCTCATTTCCACATTAATTTGTGATTTTTTTAAAAAAAAAGTCCTTGTGAAAATTCATCAGCATTTTCGTGTGAATTTATCCTAGCATACACATGTATTTTCTTGTGCCTAATATATACTTTTTTTGCAAAACATATTTCCCTAATATTTATATTTTCTCCAATATAAAGCATTTTTGCATTGTTATGCACACTTTCCCCTAGTATATGCATTTTTGTATGTGTTACGTAGCTGGAGGACTGCACTGCAAAATTCAGAGCAGCACAAATGTTGAAGGATGGCAATGTATTTGTTCATGTGTTATTTTGGAAAGTGTGGATTAGGTAGCTTTGCCTTTAAATGCAAACTGAATTGAATTTATCCCCCATCCCTACTTTATTCAGAACCTCAGTCCTTACTATTCCATTGCTTTGCTGCCCCAGATATTTGCTCTGCCCTGCATTCCCGCCTTCCAGAATTCTGATTTAAGAGTCCTTCAAATTAATTATTGAATGGAATTTTTTCCGTTTCTTTGCATTGTCTGTCCCTGCACATCACTGCAATTTGCCTCAGCTTTCAGTTCTTTTGCATCTCTCCTGTTCATCATATTAATGATGCATACGTGCACACCAGCGCTAGTGAAATTGCAAAAATTGCAACAACAACAAAAAAGCAACCATGGTGTTATTATATAAATAGCTGCAGGAAGATGTGTGTTGCCACATGGTTTACCGATGCACAGGAGAAAATGTGGACATAAGGAAGCATATCACAATAAAGATTCCTGACGCAATCATAGGCCCGATCTGCACTATGCATTTAAAGCGGTATTAAACCACTTTAAGCAGTCATGGTTTCCCCCAAAGCATCCTAGTTTCTTAAGGGTGTTGTTAGGGAGTCCTGGTTCCCCTCACAGAAGTACGATTCCCAGAGTAATTTAACAAGCAGTCCCTTTTCCCAGGGAACTCAGGGTATGGAAACTCTGTGAGAGGAATAGGGGTCTCTGTACTAACAACCCTCAGCACCCTAACAAACTACCCTTCACAGGATTCTTTGAGGAAGCCATGACTGTTTAAAGTGGTACGATACTGCTGTAAATGTATAGCGCAGTTAACTTGGGGCCATACACAGTATCACTTTTGCGGGGGGGGGCAAGGTTTACATCAATGTACAGAGGGGGGAAATCTTGAATGAGCTGAAGGAAACTGCATGTGCTCCAGTCCCAGAATTAATTTCAGAAATTCTCAGAGGTAAACCAGAAGGAAGCAGTCAAATACAGAGAAGAGAGAATCCGCTGAAAGATATTATAATGGACCTCAGGAAAGCTCTTCCTCCCTACAAGAAACAGCATCTTAATGTCCTCAATAGAGCTGGCTCAAGACGGTTTTGCAAAGAGCCTTGACAAAGGCAAGATGCTTCCTCCATTCCATATATGGAAGTTGACTGCACTGGCAGCTGAATGTTATTTCAACACTGGTGCCGTGGAGGCCACCATCCTATCAGCAGTGTTGAAACAAGAGTGCAGAATATGAGGCCAGGGACCAAATGAGGCCCTCCAGGTCTCTTTGTCTGTATAAATGTGTATGTTTTGCTTTAATATGTTTTTAAAGATGTTTTGTTTTAATATGTTTTAAGGTCTTTTGTTTTTAAGAAGTCTTAGAGTGGTTTTGTTTGCCGCCCTAGGCTCCTTCTGGGAGGATTAAATTTAATATAAATTTAATAAATAAACAAAGAAATACATCTATCTGTCTATCTGTCTGTCTGAGCTTGTACAGCCTGCAGGCTGTGCCTCCCTGGTCAAGGATGGGGGAATACCTCCCTCCATACCAGGTGAGGCTGGGGTATGAACCCAACCTGCACACCTGGGCCCCACTGCTCTGACTTTCCCTGGAATGCACAAGTCAGGCCACAAGGGGCACCCCCCCCAGGTCCACCCATGCCTGAAGATCCCTAAAGGGTGTCCCTAGCTCTGCAATGCTTCAGAAACCGAAATTTTACTCCCCAAACTCTTCACCTGCCCGGACTCCATGCCAAAAGGCAAGCAACCACACCACTCCACAGCCAAACAAATCAAGCCCCACAGTATAGAGGAGGCAAAACAAGAGGGAAGCAAAATGCAAATCCCACCAAAAAATGCCTACTCAGCCACTAAGCGGCAACTGAAAGGCTGGAGGGTGGACGCAGCAAAATGCCAAGGGGGGGGGAGTCTGGGGCGGAGCCAGCTTTTAAGCTCATCTCCACCACCCCAAACTCGATTTGCCAGTAGGCGACGTGACCTCCCCCTCCCACTAGTCTAAACCATCTTTGTCTCCTTTCAAAGGGAGGAGGGTGGAGGGAAATGTGTCCCCGCATAGGGTGGGACAATATTGCCTGCATCAAAAAGACACCCACCAGTTCAAACAATTGTTTGGGGATCTCTATGAGAGGAACAGCATGTTTGGGTCTTCAAGAGGGATTGCCTTGAGGTGGATTTGTTTACCTTCACCTTTCTGATCACCTAGGATTGCCTAGACTTAATTCGTGCCCTGCCCGCTGCTCCAGTTTGTCCCGCTGTTAAGAACATAAGAACACGCTGTTTCCTTTGTGGAGTTCAAAAGTATGAGATTTTGATGGCAAACATGCATACAAAGCAGGAACAGGGAACTGGATTGTGTCTGTAGGCTAAGTGGGTTGCCTACCTGTCAATCATCTGATGTCACAATGAAGCCACTTTTGAAATCAAACCATGTGGGCAAAGGCACCACCCTTTGCAAGCACCAATGATCAGCTGATGGCCATGCCTGCAAGCCCCCTTTCACCTAGACATAGGTTTACCTGCCCCACACCTGATGACATTGTGTATAATTTCAGAGGTAGGGCAGGTGGTTATGGCCTCATGGGCTAAATGGGGAGGCCTGGTGGGCCTAATTAGGCCCCCAGCCTGGAGAATCCCCACTGTTGATACAAGGCATGGCAGGGGGAGTCAAAGGGAGAGGTGGTTTGAATGGCAAAACAGTGGGGAAAAGAAAGGATAAAGAATTTCTGCCTTCTCCTAGTCTGCTCCGTCTTCTCTCTGGGTCTGGTTATACGTATTATCAGATCACTTGCAACCACTAATCACTAAGACCCAGAAGAGGAGCCTTTTAATTTATGGCCCAATGGCTCCCAATAGCCAAAAATAAAAAGGCAAAGCTGCACTTCAGTTTTGTCATCATTCCCTTGGTCTGTTTGCAATCGTTCCCAAGCAGGTGGAAAGCTCTCGCAAAAAAATGTGCCGTTCCCGACACTCGTTCAGGAAACTGACTCACTCGTATCTTCTTCCCCTATTTTTATAGTTGTGATTCACACTTTCAACAAAAGAGAGAAAGCGACTCGGGGGGGGGGGAGAGAGAGAAAAGAAGAAGAACAGACAAGAAAAGTTATCCAGGGGTTTGGCTACATGAGAGGTTTCTGCTGTAAATAAGCCAGCGCAAAACCCCACAGGAGTGCGTGTTTTGCTTGAAAACAGCTCTTCTTCCACTAAACTTATTTCTTGGTTAGGAAAAGGGGTTAAGCAAAATCAAAGCGAGACCCTCTGGGATCAAAAATACAAGTGTCTACAGAGGAAACCAAAGCAGGTCCTTTTCTTTCCCTTTCTTTTCAAATCATGCTTTAAATGTAGCTGTCTCAAGTTTTTCCACATGGAAAAATGAGAGGCATTTGAGTACGTACTCGAAAATACTCCCCAGATGAAGACCCAGCAATAGGATATGAAGGAGAGAGAAAAGGAAATGATCAGCCATTACGATCATAAGAGCCTGCCGTATTGGGCCAAAAGCCCATCCAGTCCAGTATCCTATTATCAGAGTGGGAAATCAGATACCTACAGGAAACCCATAAGCAGACCAGGGCGCAAGAACACTCTCCCCACCCGTGATTCCCAGCAAGTAGCATTTAGAAGCATACTGCCTCCGACAGCAGAGGCAGAACATAGCCATTGTGGCTAGTAGCCATTGATAGCTTCATCCTCCATGAATTTGTCTAATCCTCTTTTAAAGGTGTCCAAATCGGTGGCCATCACTGACTCCTGTGGGAGTGAGTTCCATAGTTCTTGTCTTGTGAACCGCCCAGAGAGCTTCGGCTATGGGGCGGTCTACAAGTTTAATGAAATGAAATAAATAAATAGTTTAACTATGAGCTGCATGAAGAAGTCCTTTCTTTTGTCTGTCAGGAATCTTCCAACATTCGGTTTCACTCGATGTCACTGAGTCCTTTGGAACAAAGAGTCCATCTGCCATAAAGCCAGAAGTTTGTAACTGCTTGGCTCAAAATAGGAACTTCAGCATCTCTCTCTCTCTCTCTCTCTCTCTCTCTCTCTCTCCCCTCCCTCCCTCCCTCCCTCCCTCCCTCCCTCCCTTCTTCTCTCTTTCTCTCTCTCACACACACACATTCTGCCTTTCGGGATCCAAATCCAATCCTTCCGTCAAGCTTAGAAGTAAGCTTAAACAAGTGCTAATTATCTAGGCTTTCGACACCTACTAGAATACTTTTTTGTGTAGACAAGCCTTCTCAGAGGATGGATCCCAGCCATGCACACGTTTAATTCATGTGAACGGGAGAACTGAAGGTTCATATTGGTTTGCTGTATACTGATGTTTTAAATTCCTGCATATTGCTTTGCAACATAGAGGGACTGAAATATAAAGCGATGGATAGATTTTTGAAAATACAAAGTCAGTAAATTACACGTTTAAACACACACACCCCAAAACAATCAATTTGAACATATTAAAAAGTCATCAGGATCCTTCCCAAAGGGCAGTTGCTGGGCAAACTCCCCTGTGGCAGGAGAAGGGTCAAGCCCTGAGGTGGTCATCACATACTTCCCTCCCTCTCTCCTAGAATTCAGTGCCCTGTGGCCATTGGGGATGGGTAGGTGGGGACAGATGGATAAGAATATAAGAAGAGCCCTTTCTACATACAAACCATGGGCTCTACCAATGAGTTATAATACCTTGCCAAAAGTGTATACTGTCCCAGAGTACATGACTAGTAGTAATAGGCATAACCATACAATGTCAAGAGGGTGGGAAAATGGAGAGAGAGGGGGGGAACAGATTAGAATGTAAGGGGTGCCCTACTGGATCAGGCCAGGAACCCATCTAATCCAGCATTCTGTTCTCACAGTGGTCCACCAGATGCCCATAGGAAGCCCACAAGTAGGACCTGAGTGCAAGAGCACTCTCCTGCTTGTGATTTGCAACGTACATATCTGACAGGAGTTTGGTGTCCAGGACTAACCCAGGAAGCTGTGCACGCCCACGATGTACTTCACTTGTAGATTATTTATTTATTAATTAAACATATGTCCCACTCTACCTCCCGAAGGAGCCCAGGGTGGCAAACATAAAACAATTAAAAACATTCCAAAACACAGTTACAATTAACATTTCTCTGTCCACTTTGTCAATGGCATGTATAATTTTATACACTTCTATCATGTTTATTTATTTATTTATTTATTGCACTTGTATACCACCCCATAGCCGAAGCTCTCTGGGTGGTTTACAGCAACCAAAAACATTAAAACAAATATACAATTTAAAACACATATTTTAAAAACAATTTAAAACACAATTTAAAAATTTAAAACAATATAAAAACAATTTAAAACACATGCTAAAATGCCTGGGATATAAGAGGCAAAGGTCTCTTACCCAGAGTTCCAGGAACTTGGCCACAGGAATGATCCTAGGACCCAGCTCAGAAGTAATGCTAAACAATGGCTTACTGCAAACAAGCAAAGATTGCAGTTGCTATGCTCCTCCTACAGTGCTGCTACCCTGTGTTAGCCAGGGCTAAGCCGGGCTAAGTCATGGTTTGTCTTAATATTGTCTCTGAACCCAGGCTCATGGTTTGTCTCACCCATACGAACAACAAGTGGTAAAACAAATCTTGGTTATAGGTTGTGGTTAGTCTGGGTTCAGACCTAAAGCCAAACCAAACCATGGCTTAACTTTGGTTAGTGTGGAAGAGCACAGCGGCTGCAATCTTTGCTCCAGGAACCCGCACATTTACTCTTTCATGTTACACCATCATTTGACTTAGCATTAAGTCCAAACAGACTCACAATGTGCAGGTACGCCTGGATATAAAGTAGTAATTTCCGTTTCAGCACTAATCTGGGAATTTATTTATGGCATCTGTAATCTGCCTTTCATCCAAAGGTCCCAGAGATGGGTGGAGATATATAACTTCATTAAAATAATACATAATAAGAACCAAATTACACCCACATATTACTTTAAAATTCAGTATTACAATAAACAAAATAAAACTCTGACACACATTATACAAAATCACAACTGACTAACCCATTGCACTACTCAGCCCATCCCAAAGGCTTGGACAAACAAATGTATCTTCATTAGAACATTAATAATGACTCGCCATTTCTCTAAACTAAAAAGCCCCAAATGCTGCAACCTTTCCTCGTAAGGGAATCGCTCCATCCCCTTGATCATTCTGGTTGCCCTCTTCTGAACCTTTTACAGCTCCTCACTATCCGTTTTGAGGCGAGGTGATTAGAACTGTACACAGTATTTCAAATGCGGCCAAACCATAGATTTGTATAACAGCATAATAATATCGGCAGGTTTATTTTCAATACCTTTCCTAATGATCCGTAGCATGGAATTTGCCTTTTTCACAGCTGCTGCACACTGGGCTGACATCTTCATCAACCTATCCACTCCGACACCAAGGTCTCACTCCTGGTTAGTCACTGCCAATTCAGACCCCATGAGTGTATATGTGAAATTAAGATTTTTTGCTCCAATATGCTTAACTACACTTCTTTGCAGTGAATTGCATTTTCGATTTTACCACCCATTCACTCCATTTGGAGAGGTCCTTTTGGAAATCTTCGCAATCCCTTTTTGTTTTAACAACCCACAAGTGGGTTTCAACACAGTTGAAAATATGGTAAAACACAGCTTTTAAACATTCTTTCTCAGTGATCTTCAGGTTGCCAGGAACAGTCCCCTTCAGCTATCAAATGCCTGGATAAACAGGCATGTTTTTAAATTCCCTCCTGAAAATCAGTGGTGATGAAGTCAGACGCAGCTCACTTGGGAGGGCATTCCACAGGTGGGGAGCCACCACTGAAAAAGCCCTGTGGTGGCAAATTCAGAAGTTCAGGGACCCTTCATGATAGTCACAGCCACACCCCCTTCCCCCTCTTTTGCTAGGTTGAGAATGGGAGTCTTGTTAATGCCTTCTCCCAGACATCCCTAGGAGCCAATAACCATGAAAAGAGAAAGTGTTTGCTACTGAGAGGAGTCTTCTCAGAGGCTGATTTACCTCCTTTCATTCTGATTGGCTCCAATCAGCAGGAAAAGGACAAGGAAGCATGTAAGAAGAGTCTTCTCAGTGGCTAACACACTCCCCTTTCATGGTGATTGGCTCGTAGGATGCTAGAGACATAGGGAACCTGCTGGAACCCTGCTCCCAAAAAAGGAAGGGTTCTGAGACACACACCCTTGAGACTCTGGACAACTACACCCCAGGGCCCTGTCATATGTCAGTGCCAGCTGGGCAGCGCTCAGTGGTGGCACCACAAGCAAGGCGTTGCCTGCCAATCATAGGGTTGACCCCAGACCGTTCAGCGGTGACAGCAGTGAGAAAGCCTGCATGAATCTTTGGGCTACATTTCAAGTGTGGGAAGAGACTGTGGAGACGTACTTCATTGCTGTGCCTTATGAGAAGCCAGCCCAGAGAAGAGAAGGCTGGGGAACCTCAGTCCCAGGAACCAAATGCAACCCAAGTAGGGTTGCCAGGTTCAATCCCTGAGACTGATCCTGTATCTTTAGGAGAAAAGAAAGTCAGCCAAGTGCAGGAGTTCTTGCACCCCTGTAATGGGAAAAACCACAAGCTGGAATCCTCCCTCCTCCCTGCACAACTTTTAAAGATACAAAAGACCTCTTGGAGGCTGGGCTTGGCAACCAAGAGGTCTTCTATATCTTTAAAAGTTGTACAGGGAGGAAGGAGAATTCCACCTTGTGGTTTTTCCTATTACAGGGTTGCCAGAACACCTGCACTTGGCTGACCTTCTCTTCTCCTAAACATACAGGATCAGTCTCAGGCCATGAACTTGGCAACCCTAAACCCAACTGGAGTCTCTATCTCACCCTTAGAGCTCCCTCACTTCACCCTAGGCCACACCCCTCACTGCCCCTGCATCACACTCTTTTTGAGTGTTTTTGCCTGGCTCAAATATGTCCTTGAACTCTGACAATGACTCTTGCTTGCCCGGATGGAGGATAAAGAGGGGTGTGAATTAGGCAGAAACTAGCCTACTGCATGTTCAGAGCTAAAACTGACATTCCTTTATCCGACCACTTTTTGCCTCTGGCCCCACCCAACCATGGCATGTGGCCCCCAAAAGGTTGCCTACAGTGGACTGCGGCACTCGGGCTGGAAAAGTGTCCTCACCCCTGACCTATAGTAACTCCATCCCTTTATGTCTGAGGCCTGAGGAGGGTCTCGCTAATGGCATCAAGGCTAGACCAGGAGTTCCTAGATGCACTTCCACTCAGCTGCCCTCTGTTCAATCTGCCTCACTTTGTTCCTGAGATGCTGATGATCACATTTGTATCCCACCGTTCCTTCAAGGAGCTCAAGGGGGCACACATGGTTCTCTTCCCTCTCCATTTTATCCTCAAAACAACCCTGTGAGCTAGGTTATACTGAGAGATCCAAGGTTACCCAGCAAGCTTCATGGATGAGAGGGCAGTTGAACCCTGGTCTCCCAGGTCCCAGTTCAACACTATAACCACGACACCACATTAACTCTCACACTGTAGCTATTGGCCTACTTCCTCAGGGCTCCTGGGGTTTGCAGGACTGCCCTACTGCATTCCAAAATGGGACATGGTAGCCAACTCCCAGCCCCTTCTCCAGTTGGCTACCTGTTCTTCCTGGAGCTCCAAATTTCCCTCTCCTCCTTCCATCTACGCTTCTTTCTCCTTCTCCTCACTCTGTCTCACCCTCTCACCCAAACACCCACTAGAAAGAACGTTCTCTTGGACCTCTAAGCAATGGTAGGCATGGGGTGGCTAACCTGTGGCCCTCCAGAGGCTGTTAGATTCTAACTCCCATTATACCCAGCCAGCATGGTCAATAGGGATGAGGGGAGTTGTAGTCCAGCAACATCTGAAGGGCCAAAGGTTAGCTACCCCCCTGGTCTGCCCTGACTGGCTGCAGCTCTCCAGGATCTCATCATCCTAGACCATCGGCATGCTGAGGTCCAACATGAAGCCACCCCTAGCCAACACACACAGATTGCCACATGGTTTCCTCATGGTGAGCATGAGGAGGAGGACGCTGGAGGCATCAGTGGCCCCACACAGGCATGCTTGACATTTGGTACCTTTCTTATTGTGGTATTCTTTTTCTTTAAACAATTAGAAATTTAACCTTGTGTTCTACTTGACTGTTAACATAGTTACTTTAAAGGGCAAAATCAGGAACTTTTCTGTTTGCATCTCACTTTGTGGGGATGCTAAACCTTCACTGCATTGTGTAAACAAATGCTTGTCAATCCATTGAAATAACTTCAGTCAGCTGAAACCACAAAGGGGAGAACAGCAGCAGCCCAGCAACCAGGAAGCCTTCCAGAGGAGCAGGCAGGAAGTTCAGAGGAGCTTTAGTTAATCTTCAGAAAAGCTAGCGCCATGGCTCCCTTGTCACTGGCTGCTCCTTTCATCTATTCTTTATAAGGAATCCATTGAACTTTAATTAATATGAAAAATTCAGGGTTTCATCTGATTTCAGTGCGACTGATATTACACTGCTGACTAAAAGCTGAACAAAGCACCAGGGCGGCGGCGAAAACAAGGCCTGATGCTTCTGACTGGTGGGTCATGAGAATGCAGGAACACAAGAAGAGCCTGCTGGATCAGGCCAATGACCCATCTAGTCCAGCATCATGTTCTCACAGTGGCCAACCAGATGCCCATGGGAAGTGCAAAAGAAGGACCTGAGCACAAGAGCACGCTCCCCCCAGTGGTTTCCAGCGACTGGTATGAGCTCATTGTAACTGAGTCACAGCGAACAGCCAAGACACTTTGCATTCAAGGCGATCTTCATGGAAATGTTGGGTCCCTACAATCAGAAGTGTCTCTCCCACACACACACTCTATAGAGGCTCTCACACGCCATTGCTTCCCCACCCTTGACAGCACCACGTCTCCCTGCTCCAGGCATGCTGTGAACTAGGCTACCAACGCAAGCCATGATGATGGACCTAGGAGATGTTTTCTGATGGGCTTCCTATCATGACTGATTGGGATCTTTCCAGCTAGAGCAAGGATGATTAAAACAAACAGGTGTGTTTTCAGGAGCCGGCAGGATGCCAGTACAGATGGAGCCTCCCATATTTCAACAAGGAGGGCATTCCATGACCAGGGCCAGTGCCAAAGGGCGGCCAGGTCGGGCCGTGGCCTAGGGCCCCAGCGGCCCACAGGGGCACCTGAAGGGCCCCTCGTTAGGGTGGCAGAGTCCCTGCCATGGATCACAGGGAGGGAGCTTCCAGGCTGCCAGCCTGTTTGCTTGCTCCACCTACCTGTCTCCTGTTTTCGCTGTTGCATGCACTATGCACGTAGGGCTGCCATCAACCAAGATGGCAGTGGAGGCTTCTTTAAGGTGCTGATGCCCCTGCTGCCATCTTGGTTGATGGAAGGCATGTGCGTGCACTTAGCATACCACTCATGCGTGCCATCAATCAACAAGGCAGTGGGGGCATCAGCCGCTTAGAGAAGCATCTGCTGCCATCTTGGTTGGTGGCAGCCCTGTGCACACAGCAGCAAAGAGGTAGGTGGAACAGGCAGGAGCCACGCATCTGGGGCAGGCTGGTGCCCAAGGGCCCAGTCATGCCTGGCACCGGCCCTGTCCACAACACTGCTGCCACACATCGTTCTATCCTCCCTTGAGGCAAGCAAGCAGTATCACCACAGTTCAATGGCACATTCCAGATAGGCAAAACACTGACCGGCAAAAGCCCTCAAGAAGAGGTCAGAACAGGGCCAGTGAGGTGTGTGCCCTGGGTATAAGGGGTGGAGCATGACCTGGGGAGAATCCTAAGGGCCAGATAGGGAGGTGTGGAGGGCCGCATCTGGCTCCTTGGCCTGAGATTCATGGAGTATAGGAATTCTGTCCTGCTCGTAATTAGCATATCTATAGATTGACTAGTGCTAATTTGAAAGCAGTGTCCATTGTAGGTCAAACATTGGCACATTTATTTATCTATCTCCTACTTTTATACCCCATCCTTCCTCCAAGGAACTCAAGACAGAGCACATGGTTCTTCCTTGTTTAGTTTATCTTTACATCCACCCTGTGAGGTAGGTTAGGCTGAGCCTACCCAGGCATTTATAAGCTATTGTGTTTTTTATCTGTTTTTATTCACTGTTGTTGTTATTTTGAATGTTTTTAAATGTCTTTATCTGTTTTTGCCAATAATTTAGTTTTAATTCCTTCTGTAAACTGTTTTGAATTTTTTTACAATAAAGCAGTATATAAATGTTGTCAATAAAATAATAAATACAATAAAATAATAAAACCCTGGTCTCCCAGATCCTAGTCCAATGCTCTAATTGCTACACCAAACCCGCTCTCAAATGTATGTATATAATGAGAAAATCTGAGCTTCAGCCATGGAAAACAAATGGCAAGTTCTTGAAATCTCTTTTTTGTTCTTATGGTTTTAAAACTCACTCTATAAAGCTTAATTGAATGATAGGCTCCTGCTATCTCAGGTCAGCACTAGATCAAGTTCTTTATCTTTGCCATCAATTTCCACTGTGGTGTTCAAAACTCTTTGCGAAAGGATTAAAGTTTGGAGAAAGGCTTACTTGTTCCACCATCCCTCAGCAGATCTTGGATGATTTCATCTCCATTCTAGAGGCCTACTCTGGAACCTGCTATGCAGGTCCCTGTGGCATCTCTGTGACAATCTAGATTGTTATTGGATAGCTTAGGATCTGTTGGAAGATCTCTGGCTGTTTTACATTATATAAGCAAGGCCTTCTGACTCCTAATTGTTTAAAAACACCAACAAAAAGGCATCTTCTCTTTCCTCCCCTAAATTAGATAACTGAAACCAAAGAAAGTTTAAAGGCAAAGTCTAGAGAGTCAAACCACTCCTAACTGCTTGGGAACTGTTTAAAAACACAGTTTTAGAAGCTCAGCTGGAGTGTATACCCCAGATCAGGAAAGGCACCAGGGCAAATGAGGCTGCTGGCATAGTTAACGAGCAGTCAAAGAAGCTATTAGAGACAAGAAGTCTTCCTTCAAAAGAATGGAAGTCTTGTCCAAAGGAGGAGAATAAAATGGAACACAAACTGTGGCAAAAGAAATTCAAGAAGACAATAGGGATGCTAAAAAAGAATTTGAGGAACACATTGCTAAAAACATAAAACCAACAACAAAAACTTATTGAAATACATTCAAAGCAGGAGATAGTCTAGGGATGTGGCTGGACCCTTGGATGACAAGGGAGTCAAAGGTGTGCTAAAGCAGGATAAGGAGATTGCAGAGAAGCTAAATGAATTCTTTGCATCTGTCTTCACAGTGGAGGATATAGGGCAGATCCCTGAGCATTTGCAGGAAGGAAGTCTGAGGAACTGAGGCAAATAGTGGTGATGAGAGATGAAGTTCTAGGCTTAATAGACAAAATAAAAACTTCTGCAAGGGAAAGTCCTGACTCACTAAGCTATTAGAGTTCTCTGAGAGTGTCAACAAGCATATTGACAGAGGTGATCCAGTGGACATAGTGTACTTGGAATTTCAAAAAAGTCTCGACAAAGTACTGCATCAGAGACTCCTGAGTAAGCTTAGCAGTAATGGAATAAAGAGATGTCCTCTTGTGGATCAAGAACTGGCTAGAAAACAGAAAGCACAGAGAAGGAATAAACTGACAGTTCTCGTGGAAGGCTGTAGAAAGTGGAGTCCCCCAGCAACCAATATTGGGACCATGCTTTTTAACTTGTTCATAAATGATCTGGAGGTAGGAGTGAGCAGTGAGGTGGCCAAGTTTGCTGATGATACTACATTGTTCAGGGTTGTTCAAACAGAAAGGGATTGCAAAGAAGTCCAAAAGGATCTCTCCAAACTGAGTGAATGGGCGGTGAAATTATACGCGCAATTCAATGTAAACAAGTGTAAAGCTATGCATACTGGAGCAAAAAATCTTCATCTCACATATATGGGGTCTGAACTCACAGCGACTGACCAGGAATGAGACCTTGGGTCATAGTGAAAATGAAGATGTCCCAATGAAGATGTCGACCCAGTGTGCAGCAGCTGTGAAAAAGGCAAATTCCATGCTACGGATCATTAGGAAAGGTACTGAAAATAAAACTGCTAACATCATAATGTAGTTATACAAATCTATGTTGTGGCCGCATTTTAAATGTTGTGTACAGTTCTGGTTGCCTCACCTTAAAAAAAAG
Source organism: Rhineura floridana (assembly GCF_030035675.1). Lineage (NCBI taxonomy): Eukaryota > Metazoa > Chordata > Lepidosauria > Squamata > Rhineuridae > Rhineura > Rhineura floridana. The sequence goes on from NC_084487.1 coordinate 13,480,070, forward strand.
ATATTGTAGAGCTGGAAAAGGTTCAGAAAAGGGCAACCAAAATGATCAAGGGGGTGAAGCGACTCTCCTTTGAGGAAAGGTTGCAGCATTTGGGGCTTTTTAATTTAGAGAAAAGGCAAGTAAGAGGTGACATGGTAGAAGTGTATAAAATTATGCATGGCATTGAGAAAGTGGATAGAGAAAAGTTCTTCTCCCTCTTTCATAACACTAGAACTTGTGAATATCCGATGAAGCTGAACGTTGAAGAAATCAGTACAGACAGAAGAAAGTACTCCTTCACACAGTGCATAGTGAAACTATGAAATTTTCTTGCACAAGAGGCAGTGATGGCCACCAACATGGATGGCTTTAAAAGAGAATTGGACAAATTCATGGAGGATAAGGCTATCGGTGGTGACTCTGTTCTACCTCCTCTGTTGGAAGCAGTATGCTCTGAATGCCAATTGCTGGGAAGCACAAATGGGGAGAGTGCTATTGTACTCAGGTCCTGCTTCCAAGCTTCCCATAGTCATCTGGTTGGCCACTGTGAGAACAGGATGCTGGACTAGATGGGCTAGTGACCTGATCCAGCAGGCTCTTCTTATGTTCTTATGTTATGTTAACACTAACAGCAGGAAGACCATTGCTTCTAACCACAGTTAGATGTGTAATTAGATGTCTATGGCTGGCATCAAGAGTCACTGAGAGGATAGATTCATAGGAACACACGAAGCTGCCTTATACTGAGTCAGGCCATTGGTCTATCTAGCTCAGTACTGTCCACACTGACTGGCAACAGCTCTCCAGGGTTTCAGGTGGGGTGCCTCTCCCAGCCCTGCCTGGAGATGCTGAGGATTGAACTTGGAACCTTCTACATGCAAGACAAACACTCTACAAATGACGCTCTATCTTTCTCCTACTCAATGATGGAAAGAATCCATGGAGGTTTTCTTGCTCAACAGTCCCCCAAAACCTGGCTTTTTACAACTTCTGACAGGGAGTTGTAGTGGCAGACACTAGACATTCCCCTTTACCTAATGCAACAAGACAGTTCCTCAAAGCAGCAATACAAACTTGTTGTCATTATGTGCCTTCAAGTCGATTACGACTTATGGCGACCTTATGAATTAGTGACCTCCAAGAGCATCTGTCATGAACCACCCTGTTCAGATCTTGTAAGTTCAGGTCTGTGGCTTCCTTTGTGGAATCAATCCATCTCTTGTTTGGCCTTCCTCTTTTTCTACTCCCTTCTGTTTTTCCCAGCATTATTGTCTTTTCTAAGGAATCATATCTTCTCATGATGTGTCCAAAGTATGATAACCTCAGTTTCATCATTTTGGCCTCTAGTGACAGTTCTGGTTTAATTTGTTCAAATGGAGATGTCTTTTCCCCCACAACTACTCCAGCAATGTCGGGGGGGAGGGGAATGTGCACCACTTGTCAACTTGTTAAAGTCTTCAATCAAACATTCAGCTTGTTCAAAATTAGCCATTTCTCATCCTTTCCAACCTAAGGTTGGCGAGAGCCATCCTCAGATTTACCTCTCCTACACTGCCAAGTTTCAAACCAATCTGTTGAACATTTCTCTAACTATAAGCCACAGAACGTACCCCCACCGTATTGTGGCCCTATCATACAATAAAGAAATGTTTATGGTTTAAAACAGAGCTGCAAGCTGTGCAACCCAGTCCAATGTGTTTGCTCAAAAACTCATGCCACATAACATAGGAACACAGATAGCTGCCTTATGCAGAGTCAGGCCTTTGGTCCATCTAGCTCAGTATTGTCTTCACTGACTGGCAGAGGCTCTCCAAGGGTTCAGATAGGGGACATATCCAGCCCTACCTGGAGATGCCAGAGACTGAACCTGGAACTTTCTGTGTTCTAGATGCTGTAGCGCTAAGCTTCAACCTTTCCCCTGAAAGAGAAAGCATGCATAGGATTGCAACCTTAGGCAACTGAACATGGAAATGGACTGCCTTCAAGTTGATCCCGACTTATGGCGACCCTATCAATAGGGTTTTCATGGTAAGTGGTATTCAGAGGTGGTTTTACCTCTGAGGCTGAGAGGCAGTGACTGGCCCAAGGTCACCCAATGAGCTTCATGGCTGTGTGGGGATTCGAACCCTGGTTTCCCAGGTCATAGCCCAACACCTTAACCACTAGTCTGTGATTAATCAGCAGACACATTGTTTCCAAACTTCATAATTGCAGAGTGTTCTCAATCACCCGTTTAGTTTGCTTGGCCATGCGGTCACTCCACAGCATGGAGAGTGTCCCCTAAAATCAGGTGTGACACTCTGTTCTTCAGAAAGTGGTCTAGGGGTACAGCCTAGAATCTGAGGACTTTGAGGTACACGCAACCGCCTTTCATGTGGAGTTTTAGTGCATTTTATTTTGCTCTCTTTTTATATGGACCATGGGCATATTCAATAAATTCTATTCATTCATTCATGGGCTTTAACTACTCTTGAGTGCTTTGTGGCTGGAAGCTCTTCAATTTTCATGCTGTCAATCTGCAACAATGAGACTTTCCCCCCGTGAATTTCCAAGACATAATGCAACCTTCGGGTGAGTGTGTATGCTTCCATTATTTTAGGTGAAATCACTTGTAATGATCTGTAGCAGCCCCAAAGTTATGGAATTGCCTCCCCACGGAGATGCACCTGGCACCTTCATTATGTGGTTTTCATTGTATGCTGAAGACACACCTCTTTACCCTGGGCTTTGACACCTTCTGAAAACGGGATGCCCTGATAAATTTGTGAATATTTTGCGACTCCTTCATGACAACATGACAGTGACAATTTTGGATAACAATGGCTTTCAGAGCAATCCATTCAGAGTCGGATCAAGTGTAAAACAGGGATGTGTCATTGCTCCTACCTTATTTGCTATCTTCATTGCTATGATTCTGCACCTTATTGAGGGGAAACTTCCTGCTGGTGTGGACATCATATATCAAACAGATGGAAAGTTTTTTAATCTCAGTAGCCTGAAAGCAAAAAGTAAGGTAATGTCAACCTCTGTCGTAGAACTTCAATATGCCGATGATAATGTAGTCTCCACACATTCAGAGAAAGATCTTCAAACTATCCTAAAAGTCTTTGGAGAAGCATATGGAAAGCTTGGGCTCCCACTTAATATTAAAAAAACCAAAGTGCTTCATCAACAGGTGTGAACTAGTCCCTCTGTAGCACCAACAATCCAGCTTAATGGTGTGATGCTGGAGAATGCCGATCACTTTTCTTATCTTGGCAGCCATCTCTCTGTAAAAGCTGACATCGATGCTGAAATTCAGCATAGTCTGAGCTCTGCAAGTGCCGCATTCTTCTGAATGAAGCATAGAGTGTTCAAGGATCAGGATATTCTCAGGAGACCAAAATGCTTATTTACAAAGCCATTGTACTACCAACCTTACTGTACACCTATGAAACATGGACCATTTATAAACGCCATTCCCAACTTCTTGAAAGATTCCACCAACGCTGCCTCCAGAAAATTCTGCAAGTTACTTGGGAAGACAGACGGACTAATGCTAGAGTTTTGGAAGAAGCAAAGACTACCAGTGTTGAAACAATGATCCTTCAACATCAACTTCGCTGGACCGGCCATGCTGTTCAAATGCCTCATCACTGTCTACCAAAGCAGCTACTTTACTCCCAGCTTAAGGATGGAAAACAGAATATCGGTGGAGAGCAAAAGCGGTTTAAAGATGTTCTTAAAGCGAATCTAAAAAAATGTAACATGAACATCGACAACTGGGAAGTCTTGGCCCATAAACATCCCAAATGGAGGTCGGCTATTATCAAAGGTGCTGTGGATTTCAAAGAAGCACGAATACAGGGCGAAAGGGACAAATGAGCTAAGCGGAAGGCACGTCAAACAAATCCTCATCGCGACCATCTTCCATCTGAAAACCTATGTCCTCACCGTGGGAGGCTGTGCGGATCCAGAATTGGCCTCCACAGTCACTTACAGACCCACTGTTAGAGACCTTATCTTGGAAGACAATCTTACTCAGCCACGAGTACAAATGACAATCCGCTGATGCCCACACCTATTTAAACTGGAAATCCTGCCGTCCTAGACATATAAAGAAGAACATTGTGTATAGCTTAGCTCTGAGAATCAAACTTATTTGCAACACTGAAGATAAATACCAGAGAAGGATCAGTGAACTTAAAGAACACCTTCTTCAAAGAGGATATTCTCCACATATTATGAATTGCAACATCCACCGAGCCTCCATTCTGCCCAGAGAAAATCTCCTCCATTATACTGAGGTGTCAAAGAGCAGACAGTAACGGATTCCATTTGTGGTAGATTTCCATCCAGCATCTCCTAACTATCACCGAGCAATCAAGGAGAGCTACCCATTGCTGGCAAACTCTGAACATCTTACCAGAGCCATCAGCAGGCCTCCTGTTATAGCATTTCGCCAACCTCCTAATTTGTGCAGACTGTTGGTGAGAGCTGTGCTTAAGCCACCTATCACCAATCCAGAGTCTCATCCTTGTCACTTCAAATGCTGTATCACCTCTGTGTACCTCAGGGAGACAGCCACTTTTACAAGCACTAGGACAGGCAGGACATATTACATCAAACAGAACATCACCTGCAGGTCCTGCAATATGTTTACATCATCGAGTGCAAAAGACCAGGATGTCATATCCAATACGTAGGAAAGACCACAACTGATCTACGCATGCGCTTCAGGAACCACAAGTCGGCAATTTTGACAAAAAAAGTGGAGCAACCAGTTGCAAAGCATTCTAACATCGAGGGTCACAGCCTGTTGGACTTTTCCACAACAGCGATAGAGATGCCAGCAGATCCAGCAGCATTGAGCAAAAGGGAGAACTTTTGGATATACTCTCTGGACACATTGTCACCACTTGGCCTGAACCTGGAGGACAGTACCACCACTACTTAGCTTCTGCAAATGAAGCCCCTCTGAGCATTCCATCCTCAAAGCTCTGTAACTGCCACCTTGGTAACAGCATTTGTATGTTGGCAGCTGATGAAGGCGGAAGCTGAAATGTTTTGTTAATATAATAAAAACCTCTGTTTGGTTAATCACAATTACGTTCATATATATATATATATATATATATATATATATTAAGACCCACTTGATTCTCTTGGTTGTAATTTGCTTTAACTGATTTTAATATTGTATTGTTAAATTGTTGCAAGCTAGCCTGGGAATTTATTGTGAAGAGTGAGTAAGAAATCTAAATAATAACAACAACAACAACAATAATAAAACAACCACTTAAGTGAAAATGTCTTCTGCCACCATCTGGAGGTCTTCCCCTGTGGGAAGTGTGCTTTCTTCAGTCTCATCTCTTTGGGTACCTAAGTCTTGTAATTCTAGTCCACTTTGTCAAAACTGGGGCTTGTCTAACTCCACCATACATATTTGTTGGGGAAATGGTTGTCTGGGAAACTTCAATTTCTTCTCTATCTTTTTATGTTAACAGGAGTAATGCTTCATTCTGTCACTAGATGTCACTGTTTGCAGCTAATGTTTTGACTTAGGAGGACTGTGGTCTGAAATAGCGTCTTCTGTCACAAGGTGCTGCTGCTTGTCTTCAGTATATAAGGAGTAATTCTGTGTTCTGACTTCCCTGCCCCCAAAAAGGCAGAGACAAACATGAAAAGGCAGCTATTTTCAGGACTTTCAATGAGAGGTTCTAGCAATTGCCTGGAGTTCACAAATCCCTCATCCATCACAACTCTGACTTCACTTACTGGCTAAAAATCTGAAAGGTTGGAGATTGGAGCAGTCGGCTAGCTCATTTTACAGGTGTTATGGGGGTGGCGGATGGCATTCTGGTGTATGTCTTTTGATCCAGAGAACTCAGAAACTTACTTTAAAAAAAAGAATTCTAAGAATATTGGGCCCCTGGGGGCCCCTGGCCTGGTAGAAACAGACCCTTTTTACCCATCTGTTGGTGGCCCTGAGTAGAGGCATAGCCAATTCCTGATTGGATGCAAGTGGAGGCAGACAGGTGGGGACACACTGAGGCTGGTGGGGCAGTTCCCCATATAGATTAGAGATGCTCACTCTTAGAAAAGGGTTCCTGAAATCACAGCCTCCTTTTTTTGTTTTTATTTTCCATCTTTGTCTTTGGAGGTTTCTCTCTTGGCAAGTCTGGTGTCTGATGCCGAGGCTTTAATCTCACTCCCAGCATTATCTACAGGCTGAGCCTTGTAGATTATTTCAAGCTTCCTTCCATCCAACGTGTGTCATGGAGTGCCATTGCAGTATGGGACCAATACAAATTATTACATTTTTAAGATCAATACTTCATTGTCTCTTTTCTGTGAGCCTTGCAGAGAGCTTTCATTTTATATGTGTCTGCAGACACCAAGCATTTATATGGAAGCTGGCAAACTGTTTGGAGTGTTTTGGCAGCAGAAGAAACAGCTGGTCCCATCAAAGTGATTGCATTCTTGGGCATTAAATTAGATTTGGAGAGAATGTAATGAAGCCTGCCTGGGGATAAATTTTACAATCCTAGAGGGTCCGTAACTCCAATATGTCAAGCCAGTAAGGTGTGCTTAAAACACTCCTGTTGACTTCAGCCACTTATCACTTGAACTTCTGAGGTATGGATAGAGTCATTGAGGTAAGATGGATAATTCCATTTTGACTTTGGTTTCTCCACACTACAGAACCGATTGCTAGACCACCGAGTAATTAGTTACCTCCCCCTCTTTTTTTGCCAATGGGTACAATTTGGTCAAATCCCTGTACATCAGTTAAATAGCAGCTCAAGTCAACACAGCCAATGCCCAAATGAATTATTTATTGGTATGCATTGGCCAAGCATGTTTGCTGGGATGCATTTGCAAGAATTACAGCAAAATGATATGTGGTGCAATAGAAAACAAGGGGAATTTAAGAATGTGTGTGTGGGCACCAGTCCCCCCATTCAAAAAATACACACACACAGAGAGGAGCCTCAAATTAGCATCGGATTTCACCTTTGGTAAAATTCAAAGTCAGTTTGGGGATCCTGCTAAAGGAACATCTGTAGAAGCTATTGTGGGTAGATTCTCACAATTGTTTGTTCTTGTTATAAGTTATTTCAATTATTGTGTTTTTGCTTTCTTGTTGTAAGTCTCGTTGAGTTCTACTGTTGAAAAAAAGTGACTAACCAATGCCAGTAATAAATAAATGAGAACTGATACCTCATAGTGATGTCTTGGAACCATTGTAAAACCTTCATTTAGATTCTAATTAATATTGACATATGCCACTTTTGTAAACCACTTAGAGGTCTTGACATCAAGCAATGTATTTGAATTTTGTTAAATAAATAAATAAATAAATAAGTATCCTACCAAATCAGCACAGATTGGGATCTCTTGGGGTGAGGGAAACTCTCACCTGTATCCTCAATTGTCAACCATCAATTCCTCCATGATTTTATTTATTTGCAAAAAAGTCTGTACTGCCAACTGTGATGTTCCTATATTAATGTATATATGGTAAGTGTTGTTGTTTAGAAGATACATGGTAAGTGGAGTGAAAGAGGGGGAGTGAATGGGCAGTAGAATGCGAGATGATTGGCTGAGTGTTTAAAATGGCTGAACGTATAAAAGGAAGAGTGAGAGTGGAATCTGGGGGGAGAAGAGAACTGAGTGGGTTGCTTGGTGGGGTTTAGAGAGTTGTTTACCAGGAGGGAGGTGGAGTTCGGATTAGTATTGAGTAAAACCATATGCTTATGTGCCTTAAGAAGAAATCTTGTTAATCTTGTTAGCTTTGTTATCTGTAATAAATACTTAATTTGGTTTACCAAAGGCCTGATCCTTGGCTGGGGTTTCACAGACCAGAAGGGAGGGTAAGGTAATGACCAAGGCTGAAGGGGAACTGTAACAAATGGTGGCAGCGGTGAAGAGAATAACAATACCAGTATTCAGAGTCTCTGGGAATACTAGTATTGGGACGTTACTGGTGGTTGCCTAGCAGGGGGATCTGTTGAGATCTGTGCTAGAGCGGGGAGAGAAACCATAAGAGAGAGCGGTCCGGACTGGTGGAGTCCCTGGTGGTGCCTAGTGACAGGCAGTAGCCACGCGCAGGTAGGAACCTGACAGGGAGAGCCAGGGAAGGACGCCTCACACCAACGTTAAGAAAAAAATATATCATGATGGTGAACAGCATAAAATCACTGATATAATTATATTACGAAATACCTCAAAGATCAGTAGATCAATCTAATACATACATATAGCTGGACTGCAGGCCGGAAAAGCCTGAGTGAACAGGTGAGTTCTAAGCAGGTGCCTAAATTATTATTGTCCATTTATTAAGTTTATATCTTCCTCCCCAAAGAGCCCAGGGTGACAAACAAGAAGCAATAAAGCAATAGAAACATTTTAAAAACAGAACAAAAACATATTGAAAACATCTTAAAAACAATTCCAGTACAGATGCAGACTGGGATAAAGGTCTCTGCTTAAAGGCTTGTTGAAAGAGGAAGCTCTCCAGTAGATGTCGAAAACTGTCTACTATTTAAGGACAATTCCAAAGGGTAGGTGCCACAACACTAAAGGCCCAATTCCTTTATTCTGCAGGAAGGACCTCCTGATAAGATGGCATTGGCAGAAGGCCCTCACCCGCAGAGCATAGTAATCAACTGGGTATTTAAGGGACAAGACAATCTTTCAGGCATCTGTGAGGCATCCTTCCCTGGCTGTCCCTGTCAGGTTCCTACCTGCTCGTGGTTACTGCCTGTCACTAGGCACCACCAGGGACTCCACCAGTCCGGACTGTCCTTTTTTATGGTTTCTCACCCTGCTCTAGCACAGATCTCAACAGATCCCCCTGCTAGGCAGCACCACCAGTCACGTCCTATAACCAGTAGTCCCAGAGACTCTGCCTGAGTCTCTCTATCTGGTTACCTCTGTGACTGAGTGCTAAAGCTGTCCCAATCCCTTTGATTTACTCAGACTGCTTATAATTCTGGTTTGCTCTGAATACTTGTGGTGTTATATTCTTCCCTTCACCCGCTGCCACCATTTGCTACAGTTCAGCCTTGGTCATTACCTTACCCTCCCTTCTGGTCTGTGAAACCCCAGCCAATGATCAGGCCTTTGGTAAACCAAATTAAGTATTTATTGAATAACAAAGATAACAAAGATAACAAGATTACTTCATAAGGCACATAAGCATATGGTTTTATCTAATACTAATCCGAACTCCACCCCCCTCCTTCTCCACGCTCTCCTGACAAACAACTCTCTAAAACCCACCAAAACAACCCACTCACTTTCATCACCCCCCAGATTCCACTGTCATTCTTCCTTTTATACTGTCAGCCATTTTAAACATTCAGCCAATCATCCAGCATTCTACTGCCCATTCACTCCCCCTTCCTCTTTCATTCTACTTATCATGTATCCCCTATACAAACAGCACTTACCCTATTTACACTAATACAGGAACATCACATTTCCCTCCCCTTAAAACAACGGCAGAGTATTATTCCTGTTCCAGGATTTATACGTCGTGTTAACAATATAAACAAGTCTCTCTGGGGAAAATGTCTTTCTTTGTTTCTCCGTCTGGTCACGAAACTGCAGTCCCAGCCACTTGCCTGGAAAGTCCATCGGCCAGTACATTGTCCTTGCCTTTTATGAACTGGAAGTCCACTTGATAGTCTTGTAGGGCCCAGGACCACCTCTGCAGCATAGTGTTATGGTTTTTCATAGTCTGCAACCATAACAAGGCCCGATCATCCGTTGTTACCGTGAATCTTCGTCCCCACACGTATGGGCGCAACTTGTTCAGTCCCCACACGACCTCTAGGCACTCCTTTTGGACCAACGAATAGTTTTTCTCCCTCGGCGTCAGCTTGCGACTCAGATACGCCACTGGATGTCTGGTGCCTTCTCTCTCCTGCAGCAAGACGACTCCCAGCGCCAGGTCTGACGCATCTGTAGCCACGATGAATGGTTTCTCATAGTCTGGTGCTATTAATATGGGTCCTTGGCACAAGGCTTGCTTCAGCAGATCAAAAGCCTTCTGACATTCATTCGTCCATACCACACGCTCAGAACACTTCTTCTTTGTTAATTCATGCAAGGGGGTTGCTATTTCCCCAAAATTTCTCACAAACTTCCTATAAAAACCAGCCACACCTAGAAATGCCCTAACTTGTTTTTTGGTTAAGGGGATAGGCCACAATTGTATTGCCTCCACCTTGCTCCATAAGGGGGTGATTTTCCCACTCCCCACCTTATGTCCTAAATAGATTACTTTCTTTAGTCCAAACTGGCATTTCTTAGCTTTTATTGTGAGGCCTGCTTTTCTTAAGGCCTCCAATACTGTTGTCAGGTGTTGGACATGCTCAGGCACCGACTTGCTAAAAATGGTCACGTCATCGATATAGACCACTGCAAAATCTGACATGCCTCGCAACACAGTATTGATTAGCCTCTGAAATGAACTTGGTGAGTTCCTTAGTCCCATGGGTAAGGTCACAAACTCATATAACCCATCTGGTGTACTGAAGGCAGTTTTGGCTCTGGATTGCTCGTCTAGTTCCATTTGCCAAAATCCTTTACAGAGGTCTAACGTAGAGATAATGGTTGCTGCCCCCAATAACTCTAACATTGCGTCTACCCTGGGCATGGGATACGCATCTGGGACCGTGATTTTATTGATTAGCCGATAATCAATGCGAAATCTTGTCGTTCCATCTTTTTTCGGAACCAGGACAATACTTGAGGCCCAGGGACTGATGGATTCCCTGATCACTCCTAATTCCAGCATATCTTCCACCTCCTTTTTGATCTCACTCAAAACTTTCCCATTCACACGGTATGGCATAGATCTGATTGGGGCATGATCTCCAGTATTAATGGAATGTTTGGCTATACTGGTTCGGCCAGGTTTATTACTAAAGAGATTCCCATAGTTTTTCAAAACTCTCAGAATCTCTTCTTTTACTTCCTCCTTCACCTCCTCTGACCATTCCACTTGATCTACCCCTCCTTTGTCTTTGCTTTCCTGTACCAAATCTGGAAGTTCAGGCCCACTTCCCTCAGGGAATAAGGTAACCTGCAACACCTTTGCATCCCTGGTATGGTAAGGCTTTAACATATTTACATGAACCACTTTGCTTTTGTTTAATTGGTCTGTGGTGATTACATACGTCACTGTGTCAAGCCTTTCTCTGATGGTATATGGTCCTTCCCAGTTAGCCTGTAATTTGTCATGTTTCCTGGGTATGAACGCCATAACCATATCTCCCACATCATACACACGTTCCCTGGCTGTTCTGTCATACCAGTAACTTTGCTTCTGCTGAGCTTGACTGAGATTCTTTTTCACCACCTCCATCATTGATGTTAATTTATTGCGGAATTCCAATACAAAATCTACTACAGATGTTTTGTACTCTCCCAGGGTTCCTTCCCATGAATTTTTTAACAGTTCCAAAGGTCCCCTCACTTTCTAGTGAACATGAGTTCAAAGGGTGAGAAGCCTGTTGACTCTTGAGGGACTTCTCTGTATGCAAATAAGAAGCATCCCAAACGTTCATCCCAGTCTTGTGGGTGATCTTGAACATAGCTTCTTATCATGCCCTTCAAAACGCCATTGAATCTCTCTGTTAACCCATTAGTGGCAGGATGGTAAGTAGTGGTCTTTAGATGTTTTAGACCACAACATTTCCACATACATTGCATCACTTCTCCCACGAATACACTGCCTTGATCCGTCAGCACTTCATGAGGGAAACCCAGCCTCATAAAGATTTTTAATAAAGCCTCTGCCACTACAGGGGCTTCTACAGATCTTAGTGCTTCTGCGTCTGGGTACCTGGTGGCAAAATCCACCACCACCACTAGATATTTCTTGCCATGCCTTGTGGGTTTGGAAAAAGGGCCCACCAAATATATTCCCACCCTTATAGGAAGGGGCTTTAAGGGTGCCTTAGTCTTTACTCCACTTTTTCCCACCTTCTGGCATATACCACAAGATAGACAATGTTGTTTTACATCTTTGGAGATGTTTGACAATAATAGTGTGCAGCCAATCTCCTCTTGGTCTTTTTTATTCCCACATGTCCTGCACATGGGACATCGTGGGCTACCTCTAGCAATCTGGTTCTGTATTTGCTAGGTACTATCAATTGCTTCACTGGTTCACATTCATCCTTTCTCTCAGCAGGCATCCACAGTCTATATAAAATCCCATTCTCACACACAACTTGATTCCTCAGTTTGTCAGTGAAAGGAATCTGTTGGGTCAGGGCTTGCTCCTTTATTTGACTCAAACTGGTATCCTTATTCAATTCTTCTCTGAAATGCTCTGTCTCTTCCCCAGAGACCACTTGATACAGTTTGTCTCCTTCAGCAGGCCTGCCAAGGGTTGCTATGGGGACCTGAGGCTCGTAAACAGATTCCACTCTGGGGTGTCCTGTGCCCTTCAGATTTTACTGGGGGACTCACTCGCTGTGTCACCACATCCTTTCTGCCACCATTATATGATCTGGGTTTAAACTCTCTTGATGTTTTCCCCACCGAGACAGTTCTGTTGGAGGCGAAGTGATCTGCCATCTCTGCGGCCTCCTGCACCGATGTAGGGGAACGGTCTTTGACCAGGAGCCTTATTTCTGGTGGTAACTGATGGAATAATTGATCCAGTATCATGAGGCTTTTCACCTCTTCCACTGACTGAGCTTTTGCACTACTTATCCACTTTCCAAATATATCCATCAACTTGGCTCCCAGTTCAACAAAAGACCTCCCTGCTTGGATCTGACAGTTTTGGAATAATTTTCTAAAGTAGTCAGGTCCCAGTCTAAATCTTTTGTAGACTGCCTCTTTAAACTCAGCATAGGTGACGGGCTTGTCTGAGGGGAAATATTGGTATACCTCTGCCAATTCCCCTTTGATCAGGTTTGATAAATACTGCATGTATTTATCTTCAGGTAGCCCCCACAACTGAGCTGCCTTTTCAAAGGTTGTGAGATAAATTTGAGGATCTTGACCAGGCTCATACACAGCAAAGTCCTTTGGAGTAATTTTTATTTTTGCTCCATCTCTGTCTTTCCTTGTCTCCTCAGAGTGAAATTTCTCTCTATCAAATTTTAACTTTTCTACTTGTAATTCAGCATCCAATGCTCGTTGCTTCTCCCTCTCCTCAAACCCCATTCTCATTCTCTCAGTTTCCATCCTCAATCTCTCAGTTTCCATCTTCAACTTCTCAGTTTCTAACTCTTGCTGTTTATCTTTCCCATCAGCTTCCATCCTCAATCTCTCAGTTTCCAACTCCCTCTGTTTGTCTTTTTCCTCGGCCTCCCATCTTAACTTCTCTCTCAAGTACTCTATATAAGCGGGATTGCTTAAGTATCCCTCTGGGGTCTCTTCCCTGACAGGTTGTTTTTGCTGGGCAGTTGCAAATCCTATAAGTGCTACCCTCAGTTCATCTATCCCTTTACCCTCGTGAGGTAAATTGAATGTTATGCACTTCTCCACCAGCTCCTCTCTTTTCATTTTTATATATTCAGCCATGGTCACTCACTCTTTGCCACACACTCTTTGCCAGTCACTCTCACAAGTAATCTTGTTTTGTTATTTCTGTTTGCCACACCACTGTTAGGGATTCTCTAGTATTCGTACCACCGCTACAGCCAACACCTGTGACGTAGTCTCCTTTGTCACCACGTGTCTTTGGGACTCTCTTTGGTTCGTATCCCACCGCTACTGCCACCACATGTGAGGCATCCTTCCCTGGCTGTCCCTGTCAGGTTCCTACCTGCTCGTGGTTACTGCCTGTCACTAGGCACCACCAGGGACTCCACCAGTCCGGACTGTCCTTTTTTATGGTTTCTCACCCTGCTCTAGCACAGATCTCAACAGATCCCCCTGCTAGGCAGCACCACCAGTCACGTCCTATAACCAGTAGTCCCAGAGACTCTGCCTGAGTCTCTCTATCTGGTTACCTCTGTGACTGAGTGCTAAAGCTGTCCCAATCCCTTTGATTTACTCAGACTGCTTATAATTCTGGTTTGCTCTGAATACTTGTGGTGTTATATTCTTCCCTTCACCCGCTGCCACCATTTGCTACAGTTCAGCCTTGGTATTTACCTTACCCTCCCTTCTGGTCTGTGAAACCCCAGCCAAGGATCAGGCCTTTGGTAAACCAAATTAAGTATTTATTGAATAACAAAGATAACAAAGATAACAAGATTACTTCATAAGGCACATAAGCATATGGTTTTATCTAATACTAATCCGAACTCCACCCCCTCCTTCTCCACGCTCTCCTGACAAACAACTCTCTAAAACCCACCAAAACAACCCACTCACTTTCATCACCCCCCAGATTCCACTGTCATTCTTCCTTTTATACTGTCAGCCATTTTAAACATTCAGCCAATCATCCAGCATTCTACTGCCCATTCACTTCCCCTTCCTCTTTCATTCTACTTACCATGTATCTCCTATACAAACAGCACTTACCCTATTTACACTAATACAGGAACATCACAGCATCCTGGTCCCAAAATGTATAGGACCAATGCCATAGGTGTCTGCCAGATATGCATTGGGAGCACATTCCAAAAGAGGGCAAATTAAGATGAACCTCAGGACATAAGATGAACTTTGATGCTTGTACATCAAGGCCACATACTTCCATTCTATTTTGAACATTGTGTCATCATTTCTGACAAAATGTTTATCATTTGATTCCCCAGAGAACCAGTCTGTAAGTCAGGAAATCCACATATTATCATGTCCATGACTTGGAAGCAAAAACTATTTCAAGCGGGTGGTCCAAAGCACACTGAACAGCAGAGGTGCTTTTCAACAATCATGAAACTGAAACTCAAGAGTGTTTCAACTTAACTCCATTTATCACCCCTACCACAACTATCATGTCAAGTACCACAAAAAAGTTAAGAGATATAGCCTGGTGCACACTTACAATCTAACAGAAAATGAGACACAAGGGGAAAAGATCAGGAGGGAAGGGCCAAAGCTCAGTAGTAAAGTGTGGGTTTTGTGTGCAAAAAGTCCCAGGTTCTATCACCAGGTAGTAATCTCCAGGTAGGGTTGGGAACACGCCCCATCTAAAACCTGGAGAGTTGCTGCCAGTCAGAGTAGACAATGCTGATCTAAGATGGAAGATAAGCATGATCAACAGATACTAGTCACGATGCTATGCTCTGCCTCCATGGTCAGAGGCAGTATGCTTCTGAATATCACTTGCTCAAACCCACAGGAGGGGAGAGTGCTCTTGCGCTCAGATCCTGTTTGCAGACTTCCGACAGGCATCTGGTCGGCCACTGTGAGAACTGGACCAGATGGGCCACTCACCTGATCCAACAGTTCTTCTTCATATGTTCTTATGAATCTGCAGCACTAAAGAACTGGAGAAGACCTGCCCTGGGAGTGAGTACTTGAGCATCTGGGTGCTTGCTTTCTTGCTTTCCTGGGTTGCTGTCTCTTGAGACAGTTTAAGACCCTGGAAAGTGCTGTAAGGACTGGGACCCCCTGCCTGACCATGAATCCAGAGAGAGGCTGCATTCAGTCTTGCAGCCTCTTACATCACCTGACTGGGTCAGGGGGCATAAAGGCCCAGTAACTCTTGGGTGGTGGGTCTCCTGCCAGCAAGGTAACCACCAAAGGGGTGACACCAAAGGGAGTTGTCCCTTGGGGAGTCCCTTAGGGAGTCCCAAGGGCAAAGGCGCTACCCCCTTCTATTTTTTAACCAACCTGAAGGAGATTAGTAGTGTGAGAGCCTGTGCAGTGAACTGAATGATAGGAAAAAGCCACCAGATGCCTTCAGAGTAAGGATGGGGGAGAATATTCAAAAAAATTGAACCTGGTACCAGATCCTGACTGAATTCACTAGTTCGCTATTCCTTTGGAGTGGCACCGATCTCTTGCGGCTGGTCGTGGCTGTAATCAGAATGGATTTTGTGGCCACAACCACAATCACCAAGAATTTTTTTAAAAAAATCTTCTCCCTATTTCCATTATACTTTACAAAAAAAATCATTATTATTGCACTATTGTTATTATCTTTTCTCTCAAAGGGTTCTTCATGACCCCCCCTTTCTTTTGTAAAAATAGATTATTATGAACACACATACACACTGTGCTACCCACCAGCAATTCAGTTTGGTGCAAGTAGCAATAAATCATTCACCCCAGGAAAGGGGTGGGCGTACTGTCTTCTCCTCTATGAGATATCAGTGCTTCCAAACTGGCACAGACCATATCCAAAAGAGAGCAAGCCTGAGGCAAGAGAGACTCAAAGGCGATGATCTACCTCATTGATATGTAAAAATAGGAAAAAACACCATTTGGAATGCTGTGATCAATTCATTCATGTAAGCATCCTAAAAACTATGCAATATTTTATCCCACTGCCAAAAAACCATATGCAACAGTGGGATCATTCATTCATGGCAGCTACCTAAAAACTATGCAATATATTTCCCACCACCAAAAAAAAACACGTGGAACACTGATCTGTTCATTCATTCAGGGCAGCTACCTAAAAATTGTTGTTGTTGTTATGTGCCTTCAAGTCGATTACGAGTTAGGGCGATCCTATGAATCAGTGACCTCCAAGAGCATCTATCACGAACCACCCTGTTCAGATCTTGTAAGTTCAGGTCTGTGGCTTCCTTTATAGAATCAATCCATCTCTTGTTTGGCCTTCCTCTTTTTCTACTCCCTTCTGTTTTTCCCAGCATTATTGTCTTTACTAGTGAATCACGTCTTCTCATGATGTGTCCAAAGTATGCAATGTTTTTCCCAATTCCAAAAAACCACGTGGAACGCTGAGATCATTCATTCACATCAGCAACCTGAAAATTATGCAATGCTTTTCTCTGCCACCAGAAAACTACGTGGAATGCTGTTATTTACATAAGCAGCTATGAAAATAATTACATAACTTTTTATCCTGTTGCTAGAGGCCCAGGTGACCTCTGTGGCTTTTACCAGCTTTGGCTGGTAAAACAGCTGCAGCTGTTTCTGGACCAGGATAGCCTGATCATTGTTATCCATGCACTGGTAACCTCCAGGCTGGATTACTGTAACACACTATGTGGGACTTCCCTTGAGGTTGGTCCAGAAGCTGTAGCTGGTGCAAAATACGGTAGCACGACTGCTCACTGGGGCAGGGTATCGCCAACATGTCACCCCGCTGCTGAATGAATTGCACTGGCTGCCCATTAGCTACCGGACTAAGTTCAAGGTTCTGGTTTTGGTGTACAAAGCCCTATATAGCTCGGGACCAGGATACCTGAAAGATCGTCTTACCCCTTATATACCCAGTTGATCACTGCACTCTGCAGGTGAGGACCTCCTGCAGATACCATCTTATCAGGAGGTCCGTTCCGCACAACACAGGTAGAAAACCTTTAGTGTTGTGGCACCTACTCTTTGGAATTCCCTCCCCTTAAATATTAGCAAGGCACCATCTGAGTTATCTTTTCAGTGTCTACTGAAGATCTTCCTCTTTCAACAAGCCTTTTAAGTGGAGACCTTATCCCAGTCTGTGTCTGTGTTGGAATTGCTTTTTAAGATGCTTTTAAAGCTTTTTTTAAAAGATGTTTTTAAAGATGTTTGTTTTAATATATTTTAAAGTCTGTTTTTAAGATGTTTTAGACTTTTGTTTGCTGCCCTGGGCTCCTTCTGGGAGGCAGAGTGGGATATAAATTTAATTAATTAATTAATTAGAGGAAGTCTTGAGATGTGTTATAACCCACGTTATTAAGTTGCTCATTTTTCTAGAGCAGGATGTGATGACCCCATTTTTCACTTATTCAGTTTATAAATATGTTTAGGCTGCCCATTAGCAAATGTACCAGAATGGCATACAGTAAGGATGATAAAACACTGATATAAAATTTTAAATCACGCATGGGGCGGGGAGGGAGAGACATTACAGGACAGCAGTGTTTTTTTAAAAAAAAGTCAGCACAACAAATCCGCTAACAACATCATCTAGTGAATTGATTTGAAAGCCTGAACAAATAAAAATGTGTTCATCTGGCACCAGAGTGACATCAAAGATGGGGATGACATTCCATAAATGTGGCTCCACAACCAAAAAGGTCCTCTTTCTGGTCACCACCCCCTAACATCACATGTGGAGTGGGTAGGTGGGGGTATCCAGAAGAGAGCTTCAGATGATGAACACAGTCTTGTGCGATTAAAAATTGATCCTGGGCTCCTCTGGTAGGAAGGGAGGAATGCAAATTTAATAAAGAAGTAAATAAATAAGAACCCAGGTCTCCAGCCATTTAGAGGTCTATAGGGATGTATAATCACTTTGAATTGTGCCTGGAAGCTGAGTGGTGAGTCAGAAGAGATGATTAATAGCAGAATCTTCTGCATCAGGCATGGGGAACCTTTGGCCCTCCAGATGTTGCTGTGCTACAACTCCTATCATCCCTGGCCATCGGCCTTGTTTTCTGGGGTTGATGGGAGTTGTAGTTCAGCAACATCTAAAAGGCTAACATTTCACCACACCTGCTCTCCATGTATACAGTCATACCTCAGATAACAAAGTAGAAGCGTTCCTGGACATTACTCCTTTAACAGAAACTTTGATACCAGAGGTAGGGATAACATGAAAAGAACAGGGATAGGTTCCTACACCTGCTCATAGATGGTGGGGGCAGCTTCAACAGGGGCTTTAAAGGGTGCCCTTAAATGTTGTTGGACTCTATCAACCCCAAACAGCATGGCGAACAGGCAGGGATGATGGGAGTTGTAGTCTGACAATATTTGGATGGCCACCATTCCCCATCCTTGATTTATATGATCACTGAGCCAGCACTCTCCATTTGCTTCGGCTAGCTGAGGCAGCAGGCAAAAGCAATTATGTAGTACCAAGGCAGTCCAAATTTGAAGCTTCAGAAGGAAGCTGTAACCTTTTATCCATTTGCCTAGGAGCAAGTTTCAGTGAACTCAGTCTACATGAGTAGGATTGTGATGTGCTTGCAACAGATGTTTCCACTTCTAAACAAAGGTAAATACTATATATGGGGGTTCCAAAGGTCCTGACTCATCATGTAGATCATTAATTACCAATACTATGGAACATGCTAATGTGCTGTCAAAGAGCCACTAGTATGCATCAATCAATCAATTAAATAATTAAATATTCACATGAGCCCACAGTGCTCACCCAAGTGAGCAGGTGGCCCTCTGTGTCTCTGTGACCGTTCTCTACTCTGATCAGATCTCCTTCCAACCAGCCTCCACTGAAATTGGAACAGTTTGTTTCAGAGCAGTCACTCATTGTTAAAAATTAAAAGCACAGAATTGTTTCAAACGCATTTAAAGAAAAACGGGAAAGTATTTTATTTGCAATTAGCAGCTTCATTTTAACAAGCATTTTAAGAACCATTGTTAGCGGAGGGAAGCATTAAGGCTTTCTAATTGACAGGAGCAAATGGGATGTTCAGGAGCTATAGGGGAAGTAACATTTTTTGGGGGGTGATTCATTGTTTATTAGTTTCTTGCAAGCTTTTGTTACCCACAAGTATTCAAAGAATTATCGGTCTACACTAGGGATGGAAGAATCTGTCAAGTTTTGTTCTTCCAGTTTCTCATTTTTCCAGTCTTAAATTCACCTCTGCAGCAATTGGTGATTTTTTTTAAAAAAGCCCTCATGAAAATTCTTCAGGATTTTAGTGCACATCTCTCCTGATAAATATGTGTTTATATGCAGTGTTGACTAATGAGCACATTTTTACAAGCAATTTTTCCTAATATAATGCATTTCTGTATACTATTTTAACTCACACATTCATTTTCATGCATACCTTCCCCTAACATACGCATTTTTTGTAAACAGTATTTAGTTGGAGAGTAGTATTCAGGTAACTGCGAATTCGAAAGGATGGCAGAGCTTCAGCTCTCATATTGTTTCAGAAAGTGTGACTTTTATAGATTTGGCTTGACATGCAAACTGAATTGAATCTCTCCCCCATCGCAAGTCCACACTAATGTAGTGAGTGGAGAAAGAGGTTTCATCGCATGGCATGGCCTAGTGGTGAGCACTGTCCAGTGAGTATCATGTGCCGGAATGTAGTTGGAGAACTGGAAGGGAAGGCAAACCTGTTCCTTTTCCAGTGTGTTTTGCACTGTGTACACTGAATGCACACTGAAAGGAGAGTGGGATTCATTCAGAGTATATATATATTCAACATCACTTGTGAAAAAGTCTCTGTGGGCATAGAATGTATGTCCAATTGGGGAGTCTGCTTTTTTTTACAGGATTCCCATTTGCATGGACATAATGAAAGGCTGGGGCCAGTGTTTGTGGTGAGAGTGATCTAGCTCACCCTTCCATGCAAATTCAGTGCACATAATCACAGTGTGCATACAAAGCTAAAATTCCTGAACAATAGATACTTACGGTTGGCATTAATGCAATATCTTTGCAGAACTGTCCATGTCCCTTACCATGCCAACCTATGGCTGGGGCATTGGAACTTCCTTGTGCAGTTATTACCCTACTAGGGGCTCCACACCTGCATGCTTTGTGTGCCAACCCCTTTCCTTCCCCCAGGTCACTATGGCATCCCCCTCCCCCTCTCATGCTGTCCCTCCCATCCTTCCTTCCTTCCCCCCATGGCCTGGTGGAAAGGGATACCTCATGGTAGCAATGCTGAGACCACCCATGAAATGGCTTCATGGATTGCCCAGGCCACCAGGCACCATTGCCTGTTTGTTTTCCTTCCCCATCCTCCCCCCCCAGACCTTAAGCCAGCCACCACTTGACCACTCACCTTCCTTCCCCCCCCCCCCCGCCAGCCTTGAGCCCAGTGCGGCTGAGTCCTGCTATAGTTTGCAGCACCACCTGTCTGTGGCCAATCAAACTGCACCATGGCATGTTCAGGGCTTACAAAAATATTATATAGTTAGGAAGACAGATATTGT
Source organism: Rhineura floridana (assembly GCF_030035675.1). Classification (NCBI taxonomy): domain Eukaryota; kingdom Metazoa; phylum Chordata; class Lepidosauria; order Squamata; family Rhineuridae; genus Rhineura; species Rhineura floridana. The sequence continues at coordinate 13,500,989 of NC_084487.1, forward strand.
TGACTGGACTATCTGTAACTTCAGCAAACTATCACAGCTGACATAGTCCTATTAGTATATTTTATTCAATGCCATTGTGCCCATAGGAAGTGGCTCATATCTACTTTTAATACCTAAACAGCAAGCATGCAGTTGAAATGGAGATTAGTTTAATGAAGTTGTACTGCATGTCTTTACATCAGTAGTTCTTTGCATTATAAATAGGACTTTCAACAAATACAAATTCTGCCTATTTACCCTCTTATGAGCTGAGCAATTAGTACTAATGTGAGGATAAAGCACAATTTCATGCATTTCATTTTACTTTGCGATTAGACGGAAGTCACATTTCAGTGATGGAGACAAAATTCAACTGTTTTCTAATTCTGCTTTTCCATTTGCTTTGAAAACCGAGGCTTAAGAATGACAGACATAAATTGTGTTGTTAAGCACAGGTAAGAGAACCTATGACCCACTCCAGTGAAGCACCCAATTGCTTACAGGGCAACAAATGATGCAGAGATTGTGGAACACACACAGGGCATACCTCTACTACAAATCCTTTCTTTATATTGATGTAACTGGGATGGGTCTACCCTGGGAATTGTCATTTGATGAGTCTATTGAGAATTCTTCTAGAGATCTCTAACACCTACACACACACACACAAATTGCAAAGTACCCAGAGTTCACTGGAAAGAGGTAATAGGTATTACTAGGTATGTATTGTAGATAGACCTATAATATTTGTTGTTGTTATTGTTATGTTATTTTATTTAATCACGACCTTCCTTCATCTGTATTGTGAAAGCATCGTTCTATCCTACAGTTCCATTGATTTTCACCAGCAATTGCAATGATTTAAAGAAAGGTGTTTAATGAGCAGGGACTGGGAGCTAAAACAAAGATAAGTCCCTTCCCTTCCGATTATTAAACAGCACCCAAGTTTTATACTTGTTATTAACTATCACCACGTCCTCTTATCTCCTCTTATATGAGCAACGTATCAACTTCACTATGTGCAATGTGTCTGTCTTTAGGGGGATATTGCAGTATCCAGGCTATCAGTGGCTACTAGTCACGATGGCTATAATGCATCCAATACCAGAGGTAGTGTATCTGTCAATACCAATTGTTGGGGAAAATGAGGGGGAAGAGTGCTATTCGTCTCATGCTCTCATGCCTGCTTATGGGCTTCCCATAGTTATATGGTTACTAGCAGGGCCGGCTCCAGGCATGCCAGGGCCCTTGGGCATCAGCTTCCCCTGCCCCCCAGAGCTTGCATGCGCACAGCCCCCCACGCCCCCCACCTACCTGTCTGCTGTCTTTTACCATTGCCCTTAACGAAGATGACGGCCACAGTTTTCCTAAGGGGATGACGCCTCCGCCACCATCTTTGCTGATGGCACATGTGCATGCTATGCACCCGCATCTCTGCCATCAACTAAGACGGCGGCAGGGGCTTCAGTACCTTAGGGAAACCGCAGCCACCATCTTCATTAAGGGCAATGGTAAAAGACAGAAGACAGGTAGGGGGGCATGGGGGGCATGGATAGTGGAAGGGGAGCAGAAGGGCAGCTGAGGGGGCCCCTGTAGCTCCAGGGGCCGTCGAGCCAGAGCCCCACCTGGCCTCCCTTTAGAACCGGCCCTGCTAACTAGACTAGATGAGCCATTGGTCTAATCCAGGAGACCTTTGTTGTTGTATGCCTTCAAGTTGATTACTATGAATCAGCTATGATTACTATGAATCAGCGACCTCCAACAGCATCTGTCATGAACCACCCTGTTCAGATCTTGTAAATTCAGGTCTGTGGCTTCCTTTATGGAATCAGTCAGTCTCTTGTTTGGCCTTCCTCTTTTTCTACTCCCTTCTGTTTTTCCCAGCATTATTGTCTTTTCTAGTGAATCATGTCTTCTCATGATGTGTCCAAAGCATGATAACCTCAGTTTCATAATTTTAGCTTCTAATGATAGTTATGGTTTAATTTGTTGAAATTGAAATTGAAACTTTATTTTTACCCTGCCCTTTTTCCAAACTGGAACTCAGGGCGGCTTACAGATAAAACTACATATAGTTTTTGTTCTGACATCCAATCATTACTCGATGCCCTGGGCTCTCCAATATGGAGTTCCGCAGGGTTCAGTTCTGTCCCCCATGCTCTTTAACATCTATATGAAGCCGCTGGGTGCTGTCATCAGGAGTTTTGGAGTGCGTTCTCATCAGTATGCGGATGATACGCAGCTCTACTTCTCCTTTTCATCTTCCTCAGGTGAGGCTATCAATGTGCTAAACCGATATCTGGCTGCGACAATGGACTGGATGAGAACAAATAAATTGAAGCTCAATCCAGGCAAGACTGAGATGCTGGTAGTAGGTGGTTCTCCTGACCAGATGATGGATGTTCAACCTGTCCTGAATGGGGTTGCACACCCCCTGAAGGAGCAGGTTCGTAGCTTGGGAGTTCTTTTGGACCCATGCCTCTCACTTGAGGCTCAGGTAGCCTCGGTGGCACGGAGTGCTTTTTACCAGCTTAGGCTGGTGGCCCAGCTACGTCCCTATCTGGACAGGGAAAACCTCGCATCAGTGGTTCATGCTCTGGTAACCTCTAGATTAGACTACTGCAATGCATTCTACGTGGGGCTGCCCTTGAAGACGGTTCGGAAACTACAACCAGTGCAAAATGCAGCGGCCAGACTGATAACTGGGACCAAGCGGTCTGAACATATAACACCGATTCTGGCTCGCTTGCACTGGTTGCCTATATGTTTCCGGGCTCGATTCAAGGTGCTGGTCTTAACCTATAAAGCCTTACACGGCACGGGCCCGCAATACCTGATAGAACGCCTCTCCCGATATGAACCTACCCGTACACTGCGCTCAACATCGAAGGCCCTCCTCCGGGTGCCTTCTCAGAGAGAAGCCCGGAAGGTGACAACAAGAAAGAGGGCCTTCTCGGTGGTGGCCCCCGAATTATGGAACACTCTTCCTGATGAGGTACGCCTGGTGCCAACATTAATATCTTTTCGGCGCCAGGTAAAAACCTTTCTCTTCTCCCAGGCATTTTAGCATCTTAGTATTTTAATATTTTAGTAGTATTTATTTTAACAGGCATTCCAGTATGTGTATAAATATGTTTTAAGTTTTTAGATTATTAATGTATGTTAAATGGCTGGATACGTAGTTTTAACGGTATATTGATGTTTTTTAATTGTTGTGCACCGCCCAGAGAGCTTCGGCTATGGGTGGTATATAAATTTAATTAATAAATAAATATAAATAAATTAAAACAAAATTTTCCGGGTCCCCAAGCTTGCAAAGAGATGATTTCTGGTATTATTTATTATGAAAATTAGCTCTGTATTCCACTAGAATTCCAGAACCAGCTTTGCACATCTCGTGAAAGATCAAATGTAATGCACAAGTTACCAGGTAAGAAATGGTCAGAATAACGGAATACAGTGCAGTGTGAAAGCAGCCAAGCTTAGGCACAGCCATACATATGAGATCCCTCTAAATGTGATTGGCAACATGCCAATGGAGGCCCACCCCCAGTCACTTGGGTTGAGGGACAATCAAAAGGGATTCAATATCAGTTCCAGTTGTGTCAGGAAGTAGGCTCAAGGAGTCAGGAGTGCAAAGTTCTTTTGTTCCTGAGCCTCAGAAGCATCCCTGATGCAATGAGTCCCGCAGTTCCTGCAGGGTCTGGAGGAGTCAGGTGGTAGTTTTTGACAGGGGGAGGGGGAGGCAGAGGGGATGAGTGAGCTGCAGCCAAGCAGGGAAGAGGGTGAGAATCCAGCCCCCTTGGCTCAGACTGGTAGGGATGGGACCAGGGGGTCTCTGGCTTTCATTTTAAAAGTTTTTAAGAAGTTTTGTTTTAATATATTTTAAAGTCTTTTGTTTTTAAGATGTTTTAGGATGCTTTTAGTGTTTTTGTTTACTGCCCTGGGCTCCTTCTTGGAGGAAAGGTGGGGTATAAATTTAAGAAATAAATAAAATAACAATAAATCCCCAAGCTGCATCCAGACCAGAACACATCACTGGGTACCAGAGAAGGCGTTGACTCCACAGGAGGGGTGGTAGAACAGGAGCAGGGGCCCAGGGTTCTGTTTCCAAGAGCAGTGTGATGCATCTGTTGGTGTGAGCCATTGCAACCCTCTTGCAGAAGCAAGTGCTGTCTTCCGGACAGGGCGAGAGCCCTGCAAGCGAGCCACACCTTGCTCAAATCTAGCCAGGAAGAGTATGGAGACTTGTCAGGACAACGTTGTTGCTACCGTACTTCAGACCTTGCTCTTACTCTTCATTTGCGACCCCAGTAATCTGAACCTAACGCTGAGCCTGCATCGAACTTTCCTGAGTAAATCTTTCTCTGTTACTTGAAATAAAAGCCTTGTTGCAATGTTTTGGGATAGGAGCCAGGAGCCCTGAACTGTGATAGATGGTCTATGTGAGGACTGCATAGTCCTTTGGAGCCTTAAAAAGAAATATATATTTTTAGAGGTTAATCAGGCCCGGTGCCAACAGGCAGCCAGGTCGGGCACTGGCCCAGGGGACCAGGACCACAAAGAGGCCCCTCATCACCAGGCCTGGTCACCTCTTGCTGTCTTTGTTGCTGTAGGGGCCTGCAGGCACTGCTAACTCCTACTACTACTCCTTCTTGGTGCTTGCCCACCCCTTCAGCCTCTGGAGGCTCAGTCACCACAGACTGAGTACCCAGAGCCTCCAGCTGCTGAAGGGACTGGCAAGTGCTGAGGAGGAAGAGGCGGTAGTGGCAACAGCAGAGCCCTGTCAGCTCTACACTGCAGCAGCAGTGTCAGGGGGGGCTGGAAATTCCTGGGTCTTTGGCAGGGAAGGAAAGTCCATAGCCAGCAGTCGGGTTGTAAATCTGCCAGGCCTATCCGAAGCGTACTTGCCGAGTCAGAAGTCCAGAAGCGAGGTCAGTGGAGGTCCGGGATCAATTGCCAAGGAGGTCAGTCAAAGAGATGCTGCAGGGAAACTAGGTCTACACAAAGCCACGCCTGACATTGCAGTCAGCAACAAGCTGCAGCCAAGGTGTGCCTTATAAAGAGCAGGATGGACAGCAGGTGTGAGCCCTCAGCGTTTGGGCCTTAAGGAGACAGGCCTGCCTCTCTTCTGCCTGACCTTCTGCTGTCTACGTTCTGCAGGTGAGGGGGGAGTATCCTGTTCACTGTCTGTGTCTGGCTGCAGGGCCTCTGCTGTCCCTGGGGTGCTCTGCAGCTGAGGAGCAGAAGGAGCTGGATTCTCAGGAGGCTCCTCCGTGTCTCCTGCTGCTCCTGGGTCTGCTGCTGTTACTCCCGAGTCATCCTCATCTGAGGAGTCCTCTGACGGGGCCATGACACACCCTACAGCAACAAAGACTGGTGGTGGGAGGAGTTGAGCAGGCCCGGCGCTGGTGCTGGGGGCAGGCCCACTGTGCCCAAGGGCCCCCAGAAACCTGGAACCGGCCTGGAGGCTATTGCTTAGCTTTGTGTGAGCTGTGATTAGTTTCCAGGACTGGGACAAAAAAGTAGAGAAATGTTTTAGATTTCTGTGGAAATGTCTTAGCTGTGTGACAAAAAGATTTCTATTACCCACAATGCAGATTTTGATATTACACAAACATCAACAGTCTTGAAAAAATTATAATCACAGCTCCAGGTTGAACCCCATGTTGCATCTGTTTCAGGGGGAAAGCATGAAACAAGAACTAGCCATTTAGAGGCCTTGGGCGAGTTATCCTCTCTCAGCCTAGCCTCCTTGCAGGGTAGTTGTGAGTCTAAGACCTGACTGCAAGTTTCTTGCACGAATGGCAGCATACAAATGTAACACAGACTGAAGGTAGAAACACACTCACTGTTTTGCCGGTTCCCGTGCGTCTCCACGTCTCTCCTCTGAAAACAGGGGCACATGATGCTAGTCACCCCTTTTTACTGTAAAACCTGGTGGGAGCAGCTTGAGTGTGTGTGTGTGTGTGTGTGTGTGTTTTTAAAATCCGGCTTCAAAGTGATTTCACAACTGATTGGATGATCAACCCATTCTCCCTCCAGGTGTGGCTAGCAAAATGCTATATTCTGGCAACAAGTGTGTTTACAGCCTGATATTCACAGTGCAGTTAACCAGACTTTTGTTCTCTCAATCACTTGTTAAAATACCGTACAATGTATTTCTCATCTAGCCAGTACTAGGGAGTCTGTGGTGGTGGTGTTGCCGTTGTTAACATTTGTGTTGAAACGACTCCGGGCCAATGCATCTTCTTAGCTGTCTTTGGAAATCAAAATTGACTTATGTTTGGGGTAGACAGCTCTCATCATCAGCTGGGCTTGCACCATCAGTTAATCAGAAATTAACATTTCATGCCACCAACAAAAAGTCCCAAACAATCCCAATCATAACACCAAAATAAAATCCACAAATGATTTGTAGTCACTGGGAAGAGAGAGAGAGAGGAGAGAGAGAGAGAGAGAGAGAGACTTGTGGAAACATCTCTCTCTCCTCCCCCCATATTTGTATTTGTTTGTTTGGTACCTGTCACTTGCAGCTTAGCAGGTAGTGTAAGCCAGTAAGAAGAGGGGCAGGATAGAAAAATGCAGCTTAAATTGACAGCAAATTTAAATTACTGAGTGCCTTTTCCCCCTCCATGTGTAGTTCACCCCCCACACTCTGCGACAAACTGAAAAGATTCCAGCACATGATAATTTAAGAACCTTTGCTTCTTCTCTCTTTTCTTCTCTCTCTCCCTCTCTCTGTCTTTTTGTCTTCCACTAGGATAATTGAAAGAGAAATCTGTAAAAGCAACATTCCTTGAAGTGAGTTGGTGTTGCTGCTGCTGCGGCTGCAGCTGCTGTTTTGCACCGGTAAGAGGAATTTAATATTTCTTTCTCTGTTTTAGATCTTCTCTTCTTTTCCTTGTTTGGAATCGGAAGCTTTTGTATATGCAGTGTGCGCTGAAGTGCGGTTCTCTTGCAATGGTGTGTGTGTGTGTTCGCAAAGTTGGGGGGGAGGATTTAAGATGTAATGAAAAGGTGTAATTGTGTGATATATGACCTTCTTTTCTTACTAAAATGGGTAATAATAGCATTCATGACTGTCTCAGTGATGTTTTCTCTCAGCAAATTCACTCTTCTCCCACCAGAAGTGATGCTGGGAATGTCACAGTATGACAGAGGGGGACTTCATTGGTCGATTTGGATTGCATCTTCACACTCTTGTCACAATGGATGCTTGACCAGGTGTTTTGTTTTTGTAAAAAAAGAAAGATTTGTTATTATTTGGGGATCAAAGAGAGGAAAACCTATGTCTGCTATTTTGGTCTGAGGTTTTGCTGTTGCCCAAGAGGATGCTTTGTTCAGCCACTCAAAACTTTTAGGTAGGAGGGAATTAATATTTTTTCCATCTCAGCTTATGAAATATGAGTGCACAACGTTCATGGTCAGTGCTGAATAAGATGTTTCATAGGTTATTTCAGCCTTTGTTTGAAATAAGGAGGAAAAGTGCACAGATGGTTTGTTTGGAGTAATTTTGAATGGTATGTAAAACCTTTATATGAGACATCATGTATGAGTTTGTATGAGTCTTGGTAAAGGTTGGTTCTGGCGCTGAGGTGACATGATTGGAGATGCTTCTCAGCCACTGAAATAGATTTGTGTTCAGCTTAATGGCACAGCATGGAGCAGCGTCACATCTTCCCTGTACTAATTTATTTCATTCCTATTAGTACGTTTGCATTTGAGGATCATTTTGGAAGCCACTTATCTAAACTGTGCCATAAGAATCAAATGAACTTTCAAAATGAACAGAAATGCTCACTGTGGTCACTACAATAGCTTAGGATTGAGTCATAATTTGGTCTTAATACTTTAAACTGATTAAACTTTGACAAATTCTTATTGTAAAGAATTACAGTGTATTCTTTTCTACTTTGTTGATTTCATTTATACAGTATGTGAGCACTCTTTCTCAAACTTTGCTGCAGTTAACCTCCTGCATGGATGGCCTGATGTGTATTTGTGACACAGGTGGAAAAACTGAAATGGCAGCTGGTGTAGTAAAAAAAGAAATAAAGAAATAGCTGACAGTTTCCCACACTTAAAAGAACACCCACAAAAAAACAATGTTTCCTGAAGAAGCTGCTTGGCTCAGCCTCCAGGATGGGCGTGCCTCGACCTCCCTAGGTGAGGCCCCCAAACTAACCTGACCAAAAACACCTGACACTTTCTCAAACACACCTGACCATACTCTACTTAAATAGACATGGCATGGCCTCCATGTTTCCTTAGATATGGCAGCCATTTTGATTTCTTGTGGCTTCCATTGGTATTGATTGCTGCTCTTATTTTGGGATTCGACGGCACACAATGGAAGCAACTAGAGATGGGTTGTTCCCCTCAACAACCAAAAGAACCTTGCCTTTTGTGACAATCCCTTGTAAGTACTCACAAAATATTCAAGAAGGAGCTTTGCTCGTTCTTGGAAATTTTCCTCAGAGTAAACCTGTAGTGTTCCCCTAACCTCCCTTACACTGTCTGAATGTCTGGTCTTCCACTTCTACTAAGGCAGTCCCTACTGATGACTTCACTATTTTCAATCAGTCTTCTGTCAGCTTCTCCTGGGGCCTATGAGAGAGCGGCACATGTTACCAAATTCTTCCAAGCTACACAGGAAGTGGATTGGACTGTGAAAGACCAACCCAAATGGTGTTTGCATTTTGACCAATTTGGAGGGAAGTACAGTATCTCAGAGAGGAGGTCAGGTCTCCTGCTCCCCTGGTGCGTTCACTATAGCTGCCCAATTTCCCTGCTTTTAAAAGTTTGATAGAAATATCTGTGGGCTATAAGTACATTCTTAAACCACAAGGTTTCTTGCCTATTAGTGAATCATTATAAACTGAGTGTGTCTCTCCGATGCAATATGTCTGTTTGGGCTCCAACCATATCGATCCAAAAAACTGTACTTCAAAGACAAACGTCCTGACAAAAGTGACCTTTGCTCATTCTACACTTAAAAATATAAAAACATGATCACTTATTTTTTTGTTTCCACACACACACACACACAAACAGAGGCCACATACTACAGATGTCCCCTCCCACTTAACCCAGATTATTAGGATGGTGGGGAAACTATCTAGATTTAAATGTTTTGGCCTCTCAGTAATAAAAACTGCCACGTGAATAAATAACAATAACAATAAAACATGCAAAGCAACTCAAACCAGGGCTGGTGCCAGGCACGACTGGAGCCATCAGCACCATACAGCTGAACACCCCAACCTGATACAGGCAGTGTGGGGCTTAAATAAGCCCACTCACCTCACCTACCTGTTGCATCAGCATGCATGTCCTGTGCACTGCACACTCACTCCAGCCATCACGCAAGATGGCCGTGGGGGTGTCAGTGCCTTAGGGATCCCTCCCATCTTGCTGGGCATGCATGCTGTGCTGACATGATAGGTACATGGGGTGGCCAGGTTTATAAAGCCCTGTGCTGCCTGTATGGGGGGGAGGTGACTGGGAGTATTCACAAGCTCCTGCTTTGTGATCTGCGAAGGTGCTTGGTTGCTGAGTCTTGCAACCCAATGCTGTCACAGATCAATGAGCAGGAGCTTCACCCTCCTACCATAAGGAGGAGTCCTCAACCAGGGCCCAACCTGGCTGCCCACTGGTGCCAGACCTGACTCAAACCTTTGAGGCAGACAAGATTGCAGGAGAACTGTTGTCCTCACTAGAGGACTGTGGTGCAAATGATGGGTTTTACTATAAGATCTTGCCAAACTAGGTGATCAGCCCATAATCCCTCCCGTCAAACTGCCAGCTAGCAAGATGCTTCTTGTTCTTTCAATGAAATTTTGTTACTTTGTTTATTTATTCATGGCATTTATACATCACTTGATCATTAGCATTTCTCAGCTTGAGGAGACTGAGTAGCCCTGTTTCAGAAATATGCCTTTCCCTCAGTTTTTTCATTCAAGAAAATGCCATCCTTCAAGATACAGCCGGGGGAGAAGGCCAGTTTTGTTTCATTTTAATGAGAAACTGCATATTGAGCAAATATGCAAACCAAAACACAATTATCCTTCAAAATGCAAATTTCTCAAAATTATGGGTTGTGGAATGGAACTTTCCCTCTATGTTCTGGGGCTTCCCCCAACCCTCTGAAGCAGATTGGGGTGGGGAGCATTGGGCTCACAGGCCATAGTGTTCGAAAGTGGGATCACTCTGCTTATTTTGGAGAGTGGGGGGCATAAATATGACTGCCCAGACCTTCTCTCAACAGCCACCATTAATGGTGGCCATCATTTTCCTTTCCCAAAAGCTTGACACATTGTTTTCATCTGCAGAATCCTCTGTGAGAGTGAACAACAACCATTTAAGTTCCACATGTCCTGGCCGCGCACAAGAGTGAGAAGCTGAAATGCATAAGAGAGGAAATCTCTTGATACTGCCTCTATTGCAGGGCTGGCTGAAGATATCTTGCTGCCTGAGGCAAAGATCAAGATGGCGCCTCCTCCCATTCCATGTGCAAAAGTTGACCAGACTGGCAAGTGAATCTAGTGGTGGCAGCACAGTGTCTTCCACTCCATCTGCAAGCAGTAGGAAGGGTTGTATTCAGCTAAGTCCACCCAGCATGGAACTACACTTTCAGCAGCAAATACCAGAAAACCAACTAAATGTGTGCTGTCAATGTGCAAAGCATTTGCTGGGGTGCATTTGGGTAGGTGAAGCAGGAGATAGATGGAAGGGGCTGTTTTCCATGCTTGCCACTTTACCAGTGCAATGCCCCATGTTTTTCCTTATTGACCTCCATCAGCTAGGGGAAAGTGGCTAGGGAAGGGGTTGCAGATAAAAAGTTTCAGCAGCAAATTACCCCCTCTCATCACTTCTCTCTAACAAAATGCCCCCCACATCAGTAGCAGACACCAGCAGGGAAGTTCTTTTTTGAGTTGTAATTCAGCTCTCATTCTGTTAATTCCCAGACTACACCAGTTGTCATTTTGACCTACATGCATAGGGAGAAAGACAGTGTAAAGGGTGTGCACAAGGGGGAGGGGATGACAAAGGATTTAGGACTTAAAGATTTAATATTCCATGAGTAGAAAAAAATACCCTATGCAAATGTCTATATTATTGCAGAAAAGTTCAGTTCTACATATGTTTGCCATCTTTTCCTCAAGCACAACTCTTTTTGAGATAACAGTCTTATTCTCTCTTGCCCTTCACCAGAAAGCCATGTTAGTTGTCCAGTATGTGAAATGACTGCAAGCAGGTGCAGCCCAAGACATTTTGCTACTTGAAGCAGAAGAGCAAATGGTGCCCTGCCCCCAAGTCAAGGTCATAGTACCATAGCTTGAAAAGTTATGTTGGCATTTGAGGCAGAAAATCTCACAAGTACCTCTTCCTGACAGTAAATATACAACAACCAAAAATTAAAATAGCTAATAATTTGTTGCATGGTGCCCCAAATTAGTTGCTTGGGGTAGTCATCTCTTGCTGCCTAGTGAGAGTCGCTCTATGAGAGGCACATAACTGAAGCAAAACAGTTCCCAATTTTCACCCTCTCTGGAGGGGTGCAAGGACAAGCGGAGGGGATGCAAAGAGGGTGCAAGGACAAGCGGAGGGGATGCAAAGAGGGTGCAAGGACAAGCGGAGGGGATGCAAAGAGGGTGCAAGGACAAGCGGAGGGGATGCAAAGAGGGTGCAAGGACAAGCGGAGGGGATGCAAAGAGGGTGCAAGGACAAGCGGAGGGGATGCAAAGAGGGTGCAAGGACAAGCGGAGGGGATGCAAAGAGGGTGCAAGGACAAGCGGAGGGGATGCAAAGAGGGTGCAAGGACAAGTGGAGGGGATGCAAAGAGGGTGCAAGGACAAGTGGAGGGGATGCAAAGAGGGTGCAAGGACAAGTGGAGGGGATGCAAAGAGGGTGCAAGGACAAGTGGAGGGGATGCAAAGAGGGTGCAAGGACAAGCGGAGGGGATGCAAAGAGGGTGCAAGGACAAGCGGAGGGGATGCAAAGAGGGTGCAAGGACAAGCGGAGGGGATGCAAAGAGGGTGCAAGGACAAGCGGAGGGGATGCAAAGAGGGTGCAAGGACAAGCGGAGGAGATGCAAAGAGGGTGCAAGGACAAGCGGAGGGGATGCAAAGACGGTGCAAGGACAAGCGGAGGGGATGCAAGGACAAGCGGAGGGGATGCAAGGACAAGCAGGGGGTGCCAGGAAGAGCAGAGGGGGTGGGCAAGCAGGCTGAGAGAGGCAGGATGACCAGGAGGGGCAGGGAGAGTAGGCTGGAAAGGGTAACACATACACTCACCTCCACAGCTCTTCACTTCCATTCTGCTGCTTCTGCCTTCTACTCCTCCTTGCCCTCCAGCTCTGTCTGACTCTCCACTTCCTCCCTCGTGAACAGCGCAGAAGCCCAGTTTGAGGCACATATCTTTCCTCCATCATTCCACCAATCACAGCAGCAGATGATTTCCCCTGCTTTCCCCCCCCCAGTAACGTCCAAATGTAACGCCAAAAAGTTACATTTGCAGCTCAAAAGTAATGAAATTACCACTCGTTCTGTTACATACAAAATGTAAAGAAGTTACCCACTTGTAACAAATTACAAGCAACTCGTTATTTCTAACGAGTTACTTCCAAGCTCTGCTTTCCCCCAAAGAATTCTGGGACGTGTAGCTTATGAAGGGTGCTTAGAATTGTTAGAAGACTCCTATTCTCCTCACAGAGCGACAATTCCCTGAATAGTTTAATAGTCAGTCCCACTTCCCAGAGGCCTCTGTAGTTGTAGCTCTATGAGGGAAGAAGGGGGGTCTCCTAGCAACTCTCAGCACCCTTCAAAAACTACACTCCCCATGATTCTTTGGGAGAAACAATGACTTTAAAGTGGAATGGTAGTAGAATAAACATATGGTGTGAATGTAGTCTTGGTCTTACTCAGAGTAGACTAAATATGGGTGAGAAACAGAGCTTGGAAAAGTTACTTTTTTGAACTACAACTCCCATCAGCCCCAGCCAGCATGACCACTGGATTGGGCTGATGGAAGTTGTAGTTCAAAAAAGTAACTTTTCCAAGCTCTGGAGAAATTCCGTTCAGTTCCCATGTGAAGCTGAACCTATCTAATTTGTATTTTCCAAAACAATATGACAACCAAAACACAGCCATCCTTTGGAAATTCGCACTTGTTTGAATTCTGCCATTCAGTTCATCAACCAAACAATGTTTACAAAAATGCAAACGTTAGAGGAAAGTGTGCATGAAAATGAATATATTAGTAAAAATAGCATACGAAATGTTATATTTAGGAGAAATTGCTTGCAAAAATGTGTACATTGGTCAAAACTGCCTACAGAAATGTGTTTATTAGGAGAAATTTGCACTAAAATGCTGGTGAATTTTCATGAGGATTTTAAAAAAAGAAAGAAAATGACAAATTGGGGCAGAAATGTGGAAAACTGAATTTAAGACTGGAAACCGAGAGAACCAAAAGTGACAGAACTCTCCATCCCTAGAGTAGACCCAATGAAATTAATAAATCTAAGTTAGTTATGTTTATTAACTACAATGGGTCTACTCTTGAGTAGGACAAGAACTGACTACCACCCTTAGGGCAGGTCAGAAACATACGGCTCTGTCCTCCAATGTCTTGCTGTTCTTATCTGCCTCCCAGAATCTGCCACTTCGGACAGCTCCTTGTTTTGTTTAATGGTAGGGCCGGCCCTACATACAGGAGTGGAAGGAGGTTGAATAACCCTTTGCCTGTCTGAGAGAAAGCTGATAAAATGCAAGGAGGCTCTTTGATATCTATGCTGTTTCCTAGACAGAAAGTACCTGGGGGCTACCTCTGGCCCCTGGCTACCTGCTGACTGCTTCACACAAGGGTTTGTATCCATGTAGCATTAAATAACTTGTTCTGTTAGTGCAAGGATTTACACTCGTGCAATGGAACTTGCCCCCCTCTCCTCCCCCATGTGTCCCCTAAATCTGTTCTGGAGTTCTCCCAACCCTCTAGGACATATTTGGGGAGTGTGTGGGGTGCATGGGAGGGGGGAGGAGAGGGGGAAATCTATGTTGTGCAGCGTAAATCCTTCTGTCAATGGAACGAGTGCACTGGATCCCAACAAAGAGTTTTCAGGAAATCAACTGTATTCTTCAGTCCTTCTTCTGTGTGCTTTTGGTTATGGCAGCCTGCACAGATCCAAGTAAGTAAATAAAAGATTGCATTTGTTCCCCTAGCTGCACTTGCTATCTTTCAAACTTCAAGCTAATAAGGACAATTTAGGAACACCCACAAAATGGGCTTGACAGTGCCGGGTTTGCTTCAGAAGGAAGGGGGCCAAGTGTATTATGAAATCTTTTTTCCCATAATTGGACACATCTGACAGCCTTATTTAAGCAGCGTTCGAGAATGAACAAGCAAGGAAAACACTCAAAGACGCTTCTCAGCCAGGAAGAATGGTTGTGCTAGATTCGAATGCCAGATGTTAAGACTGCGGAGAATTGCCATGTTGTAGCCACAGGTGAGGTGTCATGCAAACGGTTGAAACAGTTGCCTCTGTGTCAGCAGAAGTAGGAGAACAGCTGGGAGTAGCTGTCTCTCCTTCCTGAGGGCCTCCGGTCACCTTGAAGCTTGCAAATGTCAGTTCATCCAGAAGTGACTTAAGAGTTTATAACTAGAAATGGGGGAGAAATTTGATTCAGTTCTACCTAATTCACACTTTCCAAAATAATACATGGACCAAACCACAGGCATCCTTCAAAATTTGTGCTTGTTTGGCAGTGCAGTTCTCCAGCCACATAATGTGTGCAAAAATGCATATACTGGCAAAATGTGCATAAAAATGCATATATTAGTGAAAATGACAGACAAAAAATGTGTTACATTGGGGAAAATTGCTTGGCAAAAATGAGTATATTAGATTGCATACAAAATATGCATAGGAGAAATTTCCATTAAAATGCTGATGAATGTTCAGGAGGATTTTTTTTTAAAAAAACCTGACAGTTTATTCAGGTTTTCATATTATTACAATAAAACAGCACAGTCCCTTATTCCCCCAACCTCTCCCCACGCTCTTACCTCCTTCTCCCCTCATGCCCCCCCTTTTTGTTACAGCATTTGTACTTCTGATGCTCAGTTGCTTGGCATGTCAGGTTCACATGATCACCTAAGCACAGCCCAGTAGTAAAATTTGGTCCAGATGCTGAGTGCAACAGCCACACCAGATCTCCTGCAAACAGCATGAACCTTCACCTTCTCCAGAAAAATTAATACACACCTATACACATTAGTATATAACACATAAGGGAACAATCCAAAGTCAAGACACGCCAGGATGAGTGAGTTAGAATCTGGCAGAGCTCCAGATCAACTAGCTCAACCCCGGCTTCACTGGGGCACTGTGGGTGTATGTCCCCAACCCTGGGTCATCTGGAGACTGGAGACATGCTGGCACAAGTCCCTCATTCTATAAGTAAGGCCCTCATATTCTTTGCATGCAGAAGGTGTCCAAGCTCAATTCCTGGCATCCCCAATACATAAACCCTCAGGTGCCAGGAATGAGCCTTTGCAGATCTGGAGCTTGTCATAGTAGACAATACTGAGCTCAGCGGACTAGGCTTGTGCCAAAGCTCTCAGCCAAGAGTCTGAGAGGTAATGAGGCTAAAATTACTTCTCTTCTTCATAATTTTCGCTGTTGCCATTTGCAGTTCCTCATCTGTGGTGACAAGAAGAGTTCTTCCAGCTGGCCACCATTCTCTCCCACCAATTTCCCCCAAGTCCTCTGGAAACTATTATATCATCATGAAGTTTGCATCTCAGATGGTTTTGTGGGAAGTGGGAATTGTCACTTCTGCTTTGATGGGAGGGATGGCGGCTTCTCAGCCAGGGACTCCTGGAAAGAGTTTTTGCTACCACTAGTAAGTCTCAACATTTTATTATTACCTGCTCAAAAGTCACCAAAATGGAGCCAGAAAATGATGTTAGCCAGACTGGTAGAATCTATTTCAGCTTGGCCCTTAGATGGACCAATTGTCAGACTCAGTCTAAGACAGTTGCATGTGTTCAATAATTCACAAGCCCATCTCCCTGAAGGAAACCCAACACCTCTTCGAAGTCCAAAAACTCATGTGGGATCTTCCAGAGTCAGTTTTTGTACATAAGCTGTCCATTGCCAGCAAGCCTGGCCCCAGTTCTTTACATTAAGTGGGTACAGGGATATTGTTTTCTGTGTGAGAGATGAGCTATACACTAGGAAATGAAGTTTATTTTCCCACCTCATCCTAGAAAGGACTTGATGTGTGCAATGGCACCTTAGAACACAGAACAGTCTTGATGGATCGGACAAAAGCCAATCTAGTCCAGCATTCTGTTTCTCACAGTGACCAATGAGAAGCCCATAAGCAGGACATGTGCTGCTCTTTCTCTCTCTCTAAAGAATGAGGCCTGGTTCAGAAATGTACCTGGGAAGCAATATTATTGCTGTTGTTGTATACCCCACTTTTCATCCCAAAGTGGTGAACAGCATCGTAAAGCAAAATATATAGGGAAGGACAATGAAATGCCCTACTTCCTCCATTCAATGGAAGTATCGTCTCTTGCAGCATTTATTTAACGTTATTCCAATATGGATCCTAAACAAAAACAGGAAAAGGAAGAAGAAACATCTCCACAACTAGCTGTGAGAGCTGCACTGGTTACCAATCTGCTACCTAGCCAGGTTCAAGGTTCTTGTGTTAATTCACAAATCCCTTAATAACTTGGGCCAAAGTACCTTAAGGACTGCCCTCAATCACCACTGATGGGGCACTGCTGGCAGTCCGACTTGAGGTTCAATTGGCCTTTACCAGGGGCTGAGCTTTCAATTGGCTGGCCCTGCCCGGTGGAACTCCTTGCTGATAGAGGTTTGGCAGGAGCCATCCCTGCTTGCTTTTAGACATCTTCTAGAAACTGTATTACTTAGACAGGCTGTTCAGCTGTGAGATTCTTGGCTAACCAGCTCGTATTGATGTGATTGTTTTTTTTTATTGTTTTTGTTACGGCTGTGCAGTGGACTCAGCCAAGTCCTGAACTGAATCTGGCTGATCTGGGGGGGGGGGAGGATCTACACATTGCTTGAGTCAGGCTGAGGCAGCTCTGGATCACTGTAGTTTGGATTGGGTGGCCCAGAGCAATCTGGGGCTGTCAGGGGGTGGGGCGTCCAGCAGGGAGGTGAAGCAGGCATCAGGTGGGAAAAGGCGGAGAACTGTGCCAAGAGCGAGAGACCTGAGTGGCTGAGTCTTCCCAGGAGAGGGGAGGAGTTCCCACCTGCCCAGCCTCTCCTCCATGCCCAATACCCTGCCCCCGAAGCATCACCATGTGGGATGGAATCTTCTGTTTACCTGTGCAGTCCAGGTTGTTGCTGATTCATGAAGGGCTTCCTTGCAGGGAAGAAGCTCTTGAACAAGCAGCACCTCACAGGACTGATCCTCTTTCTCTTGGTAGGGAGAGAGAGGAAGAGACTCAGGATTTGTTCCTTCTTTCCCTGTATGTTTAATTTGTTTTTTTAAAAAACCCTAATTACACATTAGCCTGGCCTCTGAATTTATCTGGGGCAGATCTGGGGCAGGTAGACCTTGGGGTGGCACAAGGCGAGTCTGCCTGATCTAGGAGCCCGAGATCAGGACCCCAGGGTGGCTCAGGAGTCTGCACAGCCATAGTGTTTATTATGATACAGTGCTTTTCATCTGCATCCTGTCCTGTGATTTTATGTGAAAGTGTGGTTTTATAAATATTTTAAATAAATACATAAATAAAATTACCTGTGGGTAGAACTTTAGCCATGGGATGTTCCTCTGGAAGAACGGAGGAGGCAACCTTCAACTACTCTCCTCCTCCTCTTGGGAAGCGATGTGAATCATGTAGTGGCAGAGGAAATGGGCACCCTATAACGAGCTTGAACTGTTATGTTGGTACTTCAACGATAGGTGGCGCTGCACCTGAATTGTGGAAGGTAGCTGTGTAAGTGCTGCTATTCTTGGTTGATCTACTTGTTCTCCTCTCTAGCATCCATTTTGGCCTGGCATCTTCCCTGAAATAACCTGAAGCCTGACTCTCCGCTGTGCAGAGCAACTTTGTCTTTTGCGCACCTGACATGATCACTCTTTGCATTTGGCTGATTTGCCCTCAGCAATACATAAACAAACAGCGGAAAAGAGATCAGATGTGGCTTATGGACACTACATTCATAATCATGTGCCTCTTCCAAGGCAGGTGTGGAAGGTGGTGTCAGAAGAATGGGCCTTCCCAGTGGTGGCTCCCTGTTTGTGGAATGCTCTCCCCAGGAAAGTATGTCTGGCACCATCATTGTTGGTTTTAGGTGCCAGGCTAAAGCATTCTAGCCTTTGATTGTTAATTGGGAGGGTAATGAGTTAGTGTTTTTGATCTTTTTGGTGCTCATCTTTTAGTGGGGTGGATAAGATTTGTCTTTTTATAAATGTTTTATGATTTATTTTATGCGGAGTTTTAATGCCTTTTATGCTGTAAATTGCTTTGGGACACTCCTCTCTGTGTGAAAAGTAAAAAATTAGATAGGTAGACAGATAGATAATATGAATCAGGCCATCCTATTTACAGGCCCCACTGTAGGGGCGTTCACACGTTATGCTCAATGAGTGTACAATCTGTCTACCTGTGTACACCCAAGAGCTGAGCTGTACACTTGCATGCTATTCACATGTAATGTTCAACTTATGCACAGCTTATGTGCTTGTGTACACAATAGTTGAGCTGTGCACATCAACAAGTGTATACTCTTCCACACAAATACTGGCACATGTGAAGAGACAGCTTGTGGTCAGTATAGTGTGTGACCTAGCCTTGTGTGGAACATCTGTATCAAAGAGTTTGCTAAGTGCCTAGTGGGCAGGACAAGTGCATAGCGCATGCTACTTTCTTCCCCATATGAACTGTCCTATTTGTATAAACCAAGCCTGCCTCTTCCTTAGCAACCAATAACTTAAAAGAAAAAAAGATTCAAAAAGACTACAGTATTTCATGGGGCACTTACTGATTGCTAGGTGCTTTGACAATCAAAAATAGCGTACAGTATATTAAGTGTTATGACTATGATTACTGTCATTTCACCGCCCTATGGAATTATTACTTATTG